>NC_091207.1:32018858-32113858 GCF_040958095.1 Procambarus clarkii
CTTTAAAAATGCTTTCAACCAGGTAAAAAGGGATGTTGTATTAGAAGCTGTTCGAACAAACTTTCCTTGTCTACTTCCCTTCGTCTCAGCAGGGTAAAGTAGGGAATCGACGCTGTTGTTTGGGGAACATGAAGTTGTTTCTTCAGGTGTCCAGCAGGGAGACCCACTTGCCCCTTTCCTTTTCTGCATGGCAGCTAAAGAGGTCACAAGTATGTTGTCCAGTGAATTCAACATCTGGTTCCTGGACGATGGCACCCTGGCAAGGACACAGGAATCCCTGCTAGGAGATCTAATGCTAGTGAAATCTACGGGAGATGAGTTAGGCCTTACCCTAAACCAATCAAAGTGTGAAATCATCTCATCCAGGCAACCAATCATAAATGCAGTACGAATCTTATTGCCAGGAGCCCCAGTGATCGCTCCCACCAACAGTGTGCTGCTAAGGGCACCTCTGGGATCGAAGGCCATTGAGGTAGTCCTCGAAGAAAAGCTGAACGACCTAAGGAGGATGGAGGGAAGAATAGGGGCTTTGGATGCTCACGATGCTTTGTACCTTCTCACAAGGTGCCTGGCTTTGCCCAGACTTACCTATTTCCTCAGGTGTGTTCTTTCCTTTGACAGCCCTAAATTAACGGAATATGAGTCACTCCTAAAGTCAATAACTATAAAAGTGTTAAACCTCTCCCTGCAAGATGACCAGTGGGACCAAGCAACGCTCCCAGTTAGACTCGGGGGTATAGGTATTAGTAAGGCGACACAGTTAGCATTTCCGGCATTCTCATCCTCAACCAGTGCTACAAGTGAATTAGTGAATGAAATACTACCAGAATACCTTAGGATCTCCATTGGGATTCGTGATCCCAAATTTGAGGAAGGAGCCGGTCAGTGGGACACTCTTGCCAATTCACACCCTCGACCAACTTTTCCACATGACGGCAAACAGGCCAAATGGGATAGCCCCATAGTGGAGAACATCGCCAAAGCATTGCTAGCGGCAGCTTCGGAGAAGGACAGAGCGTGTCTTCTAGCTATGCAAGCACCCCATGCCAGGGACTTCCTATTGGCAGTTCCTAATTCCGCCTTGGGCACCCGCCTGGACCATCGGGCCCTAAGTATTGGTGTTGCTCTGCGCCTTGCCGCCCCTATCTCCACCGAGCACCGGTGTATTTGCGGCCATGCACGGGCAGACCAATACGGCAGCCATGGTCTCATCTGTCGTAAGACACAGGGAAAGATTGCCAGACATGAAGCAGTCAATGACATCATCAAGAGAAGTTTGGCTACAGCTGGGTGTCCAGCACAATGGGAACCTCAGTAATGCAGGCCTGACAACAGCCAAAACGCCCAGATGGAGTCACCCTACAGCCGTGGAGGTAAGGTAAACAGGTTGTATGGGATTACACGTGTGCATCTATATTGGCTGATACCTATCTACCTCACAGTACAGCTGAGGGAGGCGGGGCGGCCACCTTCAGGGAGACCCAGAAAACCAACAAATACAAAGACCTAAAACGTTGTAACAGGTTCGTGCCAATAGGCTCTGAGACTCTGGGCGCCTGGAGTAAATGTGTACTTAAGTTCTTAAAGGAGGTGGGCGAGGAACTCATTGGGAAAACTAAAGACTCACGAGCGGCCAGTTTCCTGTTCCAGCGCCTCAGTGTCGCAGTTCAGAGGGGAAATGCGTGCTGTATCCAGTGTACGCAGCCAACCTCCGAGGAGCTGGACGAGGTCTTCAAACACTGATTGTTATATTATTATATATATATGTGTGTGTGTTCTCTGTAAACTGTAGCATTGCAATAAAAATAAAAAAAAACAAAATATATATATAAAAAAATAATAGGGGTTATAGGAGAAGAAAACATTAAAGTGTTCAGTGAGAATCCACAAGGTTTTATCTGAATACTCTTTATTTTCTTCTTCGAGGATGTGGGTCCCTACAATTGCACCAGAGGTTGTACCCCTATATATATATATATATATATATATATATATATATATATATATATATATATATATATATATATATATATATATATATATATATATATATATATAAAAGACGGTAAAGCGTTGGTGTTCGGCTGTTTCAAAAGCTAGGGGCAGAGCCTCGTCACATAAAGAAAAAAAAAAGAGAAAAAGCTGGAACTTTCGTCTGTGGTATGGTAATGGGAAGACACACAAAACACAAATAAATTTAACAATGCAATTTTAATTACGTTAGAAAAACAAGACATGAATAAAATTAAGTATAAAATATAACAGACAAGTCAACAAACAAAATAATAAGAATAATCACTGGCAAATGTAAAGTTACGTTAAGACAAGTGAGTAATAGCAAAGTAAATAATAATGATGATGTCGGAATATTGGCTTCGAGCTGCCACCTCCCTTAGTACACGAAAGCCAAGGCTTAGTCTACCAATGAGAGATGTCAACTGCAAGGAGCACTGGAATATTCTGACTACTCTGGGCTGCTGCAGCCCAGACATCAACTAGTGGCGGAGGGTGGAAGGCAGGTGCGACGGGACACCAGCCAATCAGCGACAGGCAGGCGATGGACAAGCAGTTTGCCGGATTACGGTGGTGGTGGCGGCGAGCAGGTGTGCCGGTGTGCTGGATACGTTTTGCTCTCTGGGCAAAACGTTTTGGAGATACTTGCTGGATATATCTTCTATATTATCTGTTGTTTTTGCGTACTTTGAAGGGAAGAGCAGGCTCAATCTCTCTTGAAAGAGATTATCATCACAATATATATATATATATATATATATATATATATATATATATATATATATATATATATATACATATATATATATATATATATATATATATATATATATATATATATATATATATATATAAATATATAAATATATGTATATAAATATATAAATATATATATATATATATTTATATATATATATATATATATATATATATATATATATATATATATATATATATATATATATATATATATATATATATATATATATATATATATATGTCGTACCTAGTAGCCAGAACGCACTTCTCGGCCTACTATGCAAGGCCCGATTTGCCTAATAAGCCAAGTTTTCATAATATATTATATTTTCTCAATTTTTTTTCTTATGAAAAGTTAAAGCAACCCATTTCATTATGTATGAGGTCAATTTTTTTTTATTCGAGTTAAAATTAACGTAGATATATGACCGAACCTAACCTATCTTTGTAGGTTAGGTTAGGTAGCCGAAAAAGTTAGGTTAGGTTAGGTAGGTTAGGTAGTCGAAAAACAATTAATTCATGAAAACTTGGCTTATTAGGCAAATCGAGCCTTGCATAGTAGGCTGAGAAGTGCGTTCTGGCTTCTAGGTACGACATATATATATATATATATATATATATATATATATATATATATATATATATATATATATATATATATATATATATATATATATATATATATATATATATATATATATATATATGTCGTACCTAGTAGCCAGAACGCACTTTTTGGCCTACTATACAAGGCCAAATTTGCCTAATAAGCCAAGTTTTCCTGAATTAATATATTTTCTCTAATTTTTTTCTTATGAAATGATAAAGCTACCCATTTCATCATGTATGAGGTCAATTTTTTTTATTGGAGTTAAAATTAACGCAGATATATGACCAAACCTAACCAACCCTACCTAACCTAAACTAACCTATCTTTATAGGTTAGGTTTGGTTAGGTAGCCCAAAAAGTTAGGTTAGGTTAGGTTAGGTAGGTTAGGTAGTGGAAAAACAATTAATTCCTGAAAACTTGGCTAATTAGGCAAATCGGGCCTTGCATAGTTGGCTGAGAAGTGCGTTCTGGCTACTAGGTACGACATATATATATATATATATATATATATATATATATATATATATATATATATATATATATATATATATATATATATATATATATATATATATATATATATATGCGGAAAATCCACAGAGAAATATGAAATGAGGTGAACGTTTCGGCTTTGTTAAAGCCTTTGTCAACACCAGACTGACTAAGGAGAAGGGAGAAGGGGGAGGATATATAGGCCGACACCTGACCAACCCATCCCTAGGGTTGGTCAGGTGTAATTAACCAAAATCAGGTATAGCTTAGCTTAAAATGGTCAAAGAGGATTAAGCGGTCAGAGAATAAGGATGAAAGATTAAAGAAAAGCCTCATGAACACACAATATATGAATATACAATTATAATGAGACATTGTAAGCCTCTCTATCAGAGTTGTTTCTTAAACTGTTGTGCAATATTATAACTTAAAAATGGATCAAGTTTGTACATTCCAGTACTAACATTAAGAAGATTTGGACACTGACTGATTAGAGCAGACTCAATCAAATTCCGTTCCACGAAATCCCCACAATTGGTAATGCTTTTTGCCCCATTCCAGTTAATATTGTGATCGCATAAACTCGTATGTAGATACAATGCATTAGACGTTTGGGCAGTTCTAATACTATAAGCATGTTGTGACAACCGCAATTGTAAGGACTGTGACAACAATTGTGGTTGTCACAACATGCTTATAGTATTAGAACTGCCCAAACGTCTAATGCATTGTATCTACATACGAGTTTATGCGATCACAATATTAACTGGAATGGGGCAAAAAGCATTACCAATTGTGGGGATTTCGTGGAACGGAATTTGATTGTGTCTGCTCTAATCAGTCAGTGTCCAAATCTTCTTAATGTTAGTACTGGAATGTACAAACTTGATCCATTTTTAAGTTATAATATTGCACAACAGTTTAAGAAACAACTCTGATAGAGAGGCTTACAATGTCTCATTATAATTGTATATTCATATATTGTGTGTTCATGAGGCTTTTCTTTAATCTTTCATCCTTATTCTCTGACCGCTTAATCCTCTTTGACCATTTTAAGCTAAGCTATACCTGATTTTGGTTAATTACACCTGACCAACCCTAGGGTTGGGTTGGTCAGGTGTCGGCCTATATATCCTCCCCCTTCTCCCTTCTCCTTAGTCAGTCTGGTGTTGACAAAGGCTTTAACAAAGCCGAAACGTTCACCTCATTTCATATTTCTCTGTGGATTTTCCGCATAAAATGATCAGTGTTTTGTGATCGTCAATTGCATATATATATATATATATATATATATATATATATATATATATATATATATATATATATATATATATATATATATATATATATATATATATATATATATATATATATATATATATATATATATATATATATATATTGTGACGGAGTTTCCCCCCTTATAATTCTCCCACGCCTGCAGTAAGAGTCATGTCTACTTTTCCCAAGCGTTCTCTACGTTGCAGGCTACAATTCGATATATGGGAGAGAGTGGAGTGTTCTCGGAGAGCCGAGAAATTTGTGAAATAGTAATATTTTGGCCTGTGGTTTAGGCCCTTTAGGGAGCCAAGATGGCGCTTACCTCTCTGATCTCCCGCCAAAACCGTGTGACGTCAGTGGCACCGGATTGGTCACCGACAGCAGTGTGGCACCGGGAGCCAATGAAAACCTCCCATAGTAAAAGTGACGTCACGAAGGAAGGGGGTCCGGCCAGCGCGCCGGGCTGGCGCCAGCAGTCAGACACGACACGTCATAGAGGTTGGGCGTGCGACGAGTGGTCCTGTCAGTCGGACAGTTATTCCAGCTCCCGTGGATTTATGCGTCACCGGAATTCCGCCAGTACTCTGAGAAGTGTTCCCTAGTTCATGTGTTGAACCAGAAGAGGGAATTGACGGTTATTTGAGCAACAAGTGCTCCAGTCAGGTACTGTGCCAGTAGCAGTGAAGCCGTGCAGTGACGTATGTTGCCGTCGGTGGCAATTCACCAGTTCGTGACAGCGTAGTGGCTGACAGAGCCACTGGGTAGCTGAGGAAGAGAGGACTATTTGGGGAAACCGGACGACTGGAGCTGAGACGTAGGCGACAGCCGTTGCTGGGAGAAGACGACGGCCAGGAGACCGACTCCAACCTTCAAGAAGTCAAGGAGGAGGACGGACCTGCAGTGAGGAGGCACGGAGACGACGCGCTAAACGGTGGGACGACGAGAGGCTCTGGTAGGACACGACGACGTGTAGTGTGGGGGCGTTCCCGACACAAGGACCAGGAGCTACATCTCGACTCTCATCGGAGGATAGGGTGAAGTAGGTGGTTCTAGTTCCCTCCCCATTCCCCTTTAGTTAGCTATATTATTTGGCTATATTTTCTAGCCTGAGGATTTTATATGTCGTGAGCAAGTCTCACCCATGTCACGGTAAAGCACCAGTGTGCTAGACAGTACTATCAAGAGTACTTGAAATATTCATGTTGATTATTGGTGTGTACAGGCACCAGGAACCAGTGATAAATTTACTGTGTTGTGTATATCTTTCTATAGATTTTTGATATGAACATATAGTGGTAAATTATATATAATATTATGCCAGTATTTGGAGGTTAGGCTATGTGCCCAGAAACTATTTATTTTCCATGTATTGATGATTGATTTATATACCATATATATGTCTATGTCCATTCAGTGAATAATCATTTGTGAGTACAGTGAATCATTGCGTTATCGCCAACGAGAGAAAGTACTGAAAACTCCAGTGTTAATAGTTCATAATATATTGTTGAGTGAAGAACAATGTGAAGCCATTACAGTGAATCATTATAGCATTGATTGTAGAAAAGACTGTTTGAGCCTGAGTACAGTGTAACTGAGTAATACGGTTTATTTAGCAAATATCGAGTGTGCGAGTTTCTAGTAATATTGGAGAATTTAATGAAACAGCGCGCGTGAATCTAGAAAACAAGCAAATTTCGCGCGGAGAGACCATTGCGATCAGCTGTTCTTGACACTTGATGAGGAGGGGAGAGTGTTGCCCTCTAGCGGTCGCATAATATCCGTGGGAATTACCGGCCGAGTCAGGATCAGTTGATTTATCGATTATTGTGTGGCCTTGTGACATCTTTCATACATTTTAAGTAAAATACAAAACTCTCTTTGTGTTTTTATCATCCCCTCCATTGATCTTGTGGCTATATTATACTGGTAAATATAGAGTGATAACAATAAGTACCTGCCTGATTCCTGATCTTTGAGTGTGACCTTGCCAAGGCTACCACTGAATACACCAGTCCACTGATGGTGTTACTGGCCACCTTAAACACCAGTTGGCGATCTTGTGGATAACCGTAGAGCCCTATTGTTGGGGAGGGCACACGACAGTCGATGTGAACGAGTCGTATTCTCACTCTTTCTTAATAAGAGGCCGTTAAGATTGACTGGGAGACTCTCCTGGCGTGCAGTGGCGCCGTGAGGATCGAGGGAAGACCCGCAGGGCTACGGTGAGTGACTTTGAGCATAACTATTGCTCACCCCAGAGAAAGGGTAGAGAGGTGAAACCCCAACAATATATATATATATATATATATATATATATTAGTATATTTTGGTAGCAGCCTTTCCTGTAAACATATATTATTAAATATGACCGAAAAAGTAAGATTAATAATTCTAACACGAATTTTCTCGATCTTTCTTACGTTTTTTTTCACTGTTGATGGTAATTCAAAGATCAATTCTCCAAAATTCATTTTTATTTCTAGTCTGACGCGACACTTGAGCGCGTTTCGTAAAACTTATTACATTTTCAAAGACTTTAGTTTACACACATACACACAACTTTAACTGAATAGAGCTTAAACATCTTCGAGTTTTTATACCTACATTTGGGTGAGGTGACATGTTACAATAGTTTTGGATGAGGTGAAAATAAACTTTTAACACAAGACAGGACACGAAACAATGGGTATTAAAGGTAGGTAACTGCAGAAGGTCAATTTTTATTGGCCCATATTTCTTGATGATTCTATATAAAATATGAATATATTTTCTCTAATTTTTTTCTTATGAAATGATAAAGCTACCCATTTCATTATGCATGAGGTCAATTTTGTTTTATTGCAGTTAAAATTAACATAGATATATGACCGAACCTAACCAACCCTACCTAACCTAACCTAACCTATCTTTATAGGTTAGGTTAGGTTAGGTAGCAGAAAAAGTTAGGTTAGGTTAGGTAGTCAAAAAACTATTAATTCATGAAAACTTGGCTTATTAGGCAAATCGGGCCTTGCATAGTAGGCTGAGAAGTGCGTTCTGGCTACTAGGTACGACATATATATATATATATATATATATATATATATATATATATATATATATATATATATATATGTCGTACCTAATAGCCAGAACGCACTTCTCAGCCTACTATGCAGGGCCCGATTTGCCTAATAAGCCAAGTTTTCATGAATTATTATATTTTCTCAAATTTTTTTCTTATGAAATGATAAAGCTACCCATTTCATTATATACGAGGTCAATTTTTTTTATTGGAGTTAAAATTAACGTAGATATATGGCCGAACCTAACCAACCCTACCTAACCTAACCTAACCTATCTTTATAGGTTAGGTTAGGTTAGGTAGCCGAAAATGTTAGGTTAGGTTAGGTTAGGTAGGTTAGGTTGTCGAAAAAACATTAATTCATGAAAACTTGGCTTATTAGGCAAATTGGGCCTTGTATATTAGGCTGAGAAGTGCGTTCTGGCTATTAGGTACGACATATATATATATATATATATATATGCGGAAAATCCACAGAGAAATATGAAATGAGGTGAACGTTTCGGCTTGTTAAAGCCTTTGTCAACACCAGACTGACAGTCAGTCTGGTGTTGACTGACAGTTAGTCAGTCAGACTGACAGTTAGACTGACTGACAGTTAGTCAGTCAGTCTGGTGTTGACAAAGGCTTTAACAAGCCGAAACGATCACCTCATTTCATATTTCTCTGTGGATTTTCCACATAAAATGATCAGTGTTTTGTGATCGTCAATTGCATATATATATATATATATATATATATATATATATATATATATATATATATATATATATATATATATATATATATATATATATATATATATATATATATATATATATATATATATATATATATATATATATATAGAGTGAGGCACAGTGAAGTTAACGACATCATCAAGAGGAGCCTCACCACAGCTGGATGCCCAGCTGAAAGAGAGCCCCGTTACCTAACGCCTCGTAACTCTGATGCTCTTATTGGTCGCCCGGATGGTATCACAGTGAACCCCTGGAAGAATGGCAAGCAGTTGGTATGGGACTACACGTGCGTATCAACCCTGGCTAACACCTACATTAACCTCAGTGTTGCACAACTAGGTGGCGCTGCCACCCACAGGGAAGCAGCCAAATCCCGCAAGTATAGAGAACTGGATCACCACTACAATTTTGTCCCCATTGCTTCTGAGACACTCGGCGCCTGGGGTAAAAGTGCTACCAGTTTTTTTAAGGAACTGGGTTCTAGGCTCATTGAAACAACAAGGGACCCTAGAGCTGCCAGCTTTCTTTTCCAGCGCCTCAGCGTGGCGATACAGAGGGGAAATGCGCACTGCATCCAGGGTTCCTGCCCGCCATCTGAGGAGCTGGAGGAACTCGACAACCTATGGTAACCATCTTTGTAACCTATATGTAACTCTTTTTTTGTAACAAGGTTCAAATAAAGCAAATATATATGTGTACATACAAAAGAATGGGGGTGATAGGAGGAGATAATATTAGTGTTCAGTGAGAGACCACAAGGTCTCCTCTGAATACTTTTTATTTTCTACTCCGAGGCTATGGGTCCCCACATTGGCACCAGAGGTGGTACCCTCACAAATTTATATATATATATATATATATATATATATATATATATATATATATATATATATATATATATATATATATATATATATATATATATATATGGCCCATACGAGATGCCTCGTATGGGCCAATAAGCCTTCTGCAGCCCCTATGTTTATCCCTTATGTATCCCCCCATGTTTTCACCTTCATTGTATTATCACCTGACCTAATGCGGGTATAAAATCAACTAGTATTGTAAGATCTGTTCACTTGAGAATGAACCATGGAGGTTCGAAACGTCGTGCAAATTATACAAATAAGTGTAATACACTCTATATTAAATCACTTCTTTTCTTCACCTTAAAAGTACGAAAATGAGTTTTGGAGAACTCCTATTTCAATTAAGCCCTGATGCTAAGAAAATAGTTAGAGGGATAGAAGCCCTAAACCAGAAAATAATAAATACAGAATATGCGGTCATATTCAATGAAACATGTTTGAAAGAAAACCTGCTGCCAGTATACACCAATATATATATATATATATATATATATATATATATATATATATATATATATATATATATATATATATGTCGTACCTAATAGCCAGAACGCACTTCTCAGCCTACTATTCAAGGCCCGATTTGCCTAATAAGCCAAGTTTTCATGAATTAATGTTTTTTCGTCTACCTAACCTACCTAACCTAACCTAACCTAGCTTTTTTTGGCTACCTAACCTAACCTTACCTATAAATATAGGTTAGGTTAGGTTAGGTAGGGGTTGGTTAGGTTCGGTCATATATCTACGTTAATTTTAACTCCAATAAATAAAAATTTACCTCATACATAGAGAAAAGGGTTGCTTTATCATTTCATAAGAAAAAAATTATAGTAAATATATCAATTCAGGAAAACTTGGCTTATTAGGCAAATCGGGCCTTGAATAGTAGGCTGAGAAGTGAGTTCTGGCTACTAGGTACGACATATATATATATATATGTCGTACCTAGTAGCCAGAACGCACTTGTCAGCCTACTATGCAAGGCCAATTTTGCCTAATAAGCCAAGTTTTCCTGAATTAATATATTTTCTCAAATTTTTTTCTTATGAAAAGATAAAGCTACCCATTTCATTATGTATGAGGTCAATTTTTTTTTATTGTAGTTAAAATTAAGGTAGATATATGACCGAACCTAACCAACCCTACCTAACCTAACCTAACCTATCTTTATAGGTTAGGTTAGGTAGCCAAAAAAGTTAGGTTAGGTAGGTTAGGTCGTCGAAAAACAATTAATTCATGAAAACTTGGCTTACTAGGCAAATCGGGCCTTGCATAGTAGGCTGAGAAGTGAGTTCTGGCTACTAGGTACGACATATATATATATATATATATATATATATATATATATATATATATATATATATATATATATATATATATATATATATATATATATGTCGTACCTAGTAGCCAGAACGCACTTCTCAGCCTACTATGCAAGGCCCGATTTGCCTAATAAGCCAAGTTTTCATGAATTAATTGTTTTTCGACTACCTAACCTACCTAACCTAACCTAACCTAGCTTTTTCGGCTACCTAACCTAACCTAACCCATAAAGATAGGTTAGGTTAGGTTAGGTAGGGTTGGTTAGGTTCGGTCATATATCTACGTTAATTTTAACTCCAATAAAAAAAATTGACCTCATACATAATGAAATGGGTAGCTTTATCATTTCATAAGAAAAAAAATTGAGAAAATATATTAATTCAGGAAAACTTGGCTTATTAGGCAAATCGGGCCCTGAATTGTAGGCTGAGAAGTGCGTTCTGGCTACTAGGTACGACATATATATATATATATATATATATATATATATATATATATATATATATATATATATATATATGTCGTACCTAGTAGCCAGAACTCACTTCTCAGCCTACTATTCAAGGCCCGATTTGCCTAATAAGCCAAGTTTTCCTGAATTAATATATTTACTAAAAAATTTTTCTTATGAAATGATAAAGCAACCCTTTTCTCTATGTATGAGGTCAATTTTTTTTATTGGAGTTAAAATTAACGTAGATATATGACCGAACCTAACCAACCCTACCTAACCTAACCTAACCTATATTTATAGGTAAGGTTAGGTTAGGTAGCCAAAAAAAGCTAGGTTAGGTTAGGTTAGGTAGACGAAAAAACATTAATTCATGAAAACTTGGCTTATTAGACAAATCGGGCCTTGAATAGTAGGCTGAGAAGTGCGTTCTGGCTATTAGGTACGACATATATATATATATATATATATATATATATATATATATATGTCGTACCTAATAGCCAGAACGCACTTCTCAGCCTACTATGCAAGGCCCGATTTGCCTAATAAGACAAGTTTTCCTGAATTAATATATTTTCTCTAATTTTTTTCTTATGAAATGATAAAGCTACCCATTTCATTATGTATGAGGTCAATTTTTTTTTATTAGAGTTAAAATTTACGTAGATATATGACCGAACCTAACCATCCCTACCTAACCTACCCTAACCTATCTTTATAGGTTAGGTTCGGTTAGGTAGCCGAAAAAGTTAGGTTAGGTCAGGTTAGGTAGGTTAGGTAGTCGAAAAAAAACATTAATTCATGAAAACTTGGCTTATTAGGCAAATCGGGCCTTGCATAGTAGGCTGAGAATTGCGTTCTGGCTATAAGGTACGACATATATATATATATATATATATATATATATATATATATATATATATATATATATATATATATATATATGTCGTACCTAATAGCCAGAACGCACTTCTCAGCCTACTATTCAAGGCCCGATTTGCCTAATAAGCCAAGTTTTCATGAATTAATGTTTTTTTGTCTACCTAACCTACCTAACCTAACCTAACCTAGCTTTTTTTGGCTACCTAACCTAATCTTACCTATAAATATAGGTTAGGTTAGGTTAGGTAGGGTTGGTTAGGTTCGGTCATATATCTACGTTAATTTTAACTCCAATAAAAAAAATTGACCTCATACATAGAGAAAAGGGTTGCTTTATCATTTCATAAGAAAAAAATTATAGTAAATATATTAATTCAGGAAAACTTGGCTTATTAGGCAAATCGGGCCTTGAATAGTAGGCTGAGAAGTGAGTTCTGGCTACTAGGTACGACATATATATATATATATATATATATATATATATATATATATATATATATATATATATATATATATATATATATATATATATATATATATGTCGTACCTAATAGCCAGAACGCACTTCTCTGCCTACTATGCAAGGCCCGATTTGCCTAATAAGCCAAGTTTTCATGAATTAATTGTTTTTCGACTACCTAACCTACCTAACCAAACCTAACCTAACTTTTTCGGCTACCTAACCTAACCTAACCTAAAAAGATAGGTTAGGTTAGGTTAGGTAGGGTTGGTTAGGTTTGGTCATATATCTACGTTAATTTTAACTCCAATAAAAAAATATTGACCTCATACATAATGAAATGGGTAGCTTTATCATCTCATAAGAAAAAAAATTGAGAAAATATAATAATTCAGGAAAACTTGGCTTATTAGGCAAATCGGGCCTTGCATAGTAGGCCAAGAAGTGCGTTCTGGCTACTAGGTACGACATATATATATATATATATATATATATATATATATATATATATATATATATATATATATATATATATATATATATATATATATATATATATATATATGTCGTACCTAATAGCCAGAACGCACTTCTCAGCCTACTATTCAAGGCCCGATTTGCCTAATAAGCCAAGTTTTCATGAATTAATGTTTTTTCGTCTACCTAACCTACCTAACCTAACCTAACCTAGCTTTTTTTGGCTACCTAACCTAACCTTACCGATAAATATAGGTTAGGTTAGGTTAGGTAGGGTTGGTTAGGTTCGGTCATATATCTACGTTAATTTTAACTCCAATAAAATAAAATTGACCTCATACATAGAGAAAAGGGTTGCTTTATCATTTCATAAGAAAAAAATTATAGTAAATATATTAATTCAGGAAAACTTGGCTTACTAGGCAAATCGGGCCTTGAATAGTAGGCTGAGAAGTGAGTTCTGGCTACTAGGTACGACATATATATATATATATATATATATATGTTGTACCTAGTAGCCAGAACGTCATACTCGGCCTGCTATGCAAGGCCCGATTTGCCTAATAAGCCACGTTTTCCTGAATTAATATATTTTATCTAATTTTTTTCTTATGAAATGATAAAGCTACCCATTTCGTTATATATTGAGGTCTATTTTTTTTTATTGGAGTTAAAATTAACGTAGATATATGACCGAACCTAACCAACCCTACCTAGCCTAACGTAACCTATCTTTATAGGTTAGGTTAGGTTAGGTAGCCGAAAAAGTTAGGTTAGGTAGGCTAGGTAGTCGAAAAACAATTAATTCATGAAAACTTGGCTTATTAGGCAAATCGGGCTTTGCATACTAGGATGAGAAGTGCGTTCTGGCTACTAGGTACTACATATGTTTATATTTATATATATATATATATATATATATATATATATATATATATATATATATATATATATGTCGTACCTAATAGCCAGAACGCACTTCTCAGCCTACTGTTCAAGGCCCGATTTGCCTAATAAGCCAAGTTTTCATGAATTAATGTTTTTTCGTCTACCTAACCTACCTAACCTAACCTAACCTAGCATTTTTTGGCTACCTAACCTAAAATTACCTATAAATATAGGTTAGGTTAGGTTAGGTAGGGTTGGTTAGGTTCGGTCATATATCTACGTTAATTTTAACTCCAATAAAAAAAAATTGACCTCATACATAGAGAAAAGGGTTGCTTTATCATTTCATAAGAAAAAAAATATAGTAAATATATTAATTCAGGAAAACTTGGCTTATTAGGCAAATCGGGCCTTGAATAGTAGGCTGAGAAGTGAGTTCTGGCTACTAGGTACGACATATATATATATATATATATATATATATATATATATATATATATATATATATATATATATATATATATATATATATATATATATATATATATATTAGTTGATTTTATACCCGCACTGGGTCAGGTGATAATACAATAAAGGTGAAAACATGGGGGGATACATAAGGGATAAATGTGAGGTGAAACATAGAGGCTGCAGAAGGCTTATTGGCCCATACGAGGCAGCTCCTATCTAAACACAAAGATCAATCCAGTGTAATTGGCCAATTATGTTGGACATTGTCTTCTGTATATATATATATATATATATATATATATATATATATATATATATATATATATATATATATATATATATATATATATATATATGTATATATATATATATATATATATATATATATATATATATATATATATATATATATATATATATTAGTATATTTTGGTAGCAGTCTTTCCTGTAGACATATATTATTAAATATGACCGAAAAAGTAAGATTAATAATTCTAACACGAATTTTCTCAATCTTTCGTACATTACGCTTCACTGTTGGAGGTAAATCAAAAATCAATTCTCCAAAATTCATTTTTATTTCTAGTCTGACGCGACACGGGCGCGTTTCGTAAAACTTATTACATTTTCAAAGACTTTAGTTCACAAATACACAACTGAATAGAACTTACGTATCTCCGATTTTATATTTACATTTGAGTGAGGTGGAAGGGGTGATGTGGCATTAACACAAGACAGAACAAAATGTGGTATTAATAGGTATTAATTTCATCAACACAAGACAGAACAAGAGTATTAATAGGGTATTAATTTCATCAACACAAGACAGAACACGAAACAATGGATATTGAATAGAAGTGTTTGTAGAAATCCTATTGGTCATATATATTGGTCATATATTGGTCATATATAGTTGTATCCTCTGATTTTTGTCTGTAGGGATAACGTTTCTATTAACCGTTAATAGAAACGTTATCCCTACAGACAAAAATCAGAGGATACAACTGACGATTTACTATAAAACCAGAAAAACGGCCAGCCTACTCATGAGAAACTCTCCAGACACAAAACAGAACGCTTTAAAAGAGACTAACGTCGTCTATGCCTTCAAATGCCCACTTGGGGACTGTAAGCTCCAAAAAACCCAGTATATAGGCAAGACAACAACATCTCTTTCTAGGCGTTTAACGATGCATAAGCAACAGGGCTCCATTAAGGAACATATAATCTCTTCCCACAACCAAACCATCGCCAGAGAAATCCTAGTAAACAACACAGAAATCATCGATAGATACAGCGATAGCAGGCGGCTTGACGTTTGTGAGGCACTACACATCAAGAAGTCAACACCAGCAATCAACAGCCAATTATTGCACAACTATATTCTACCCACCTCAAGACTCCGCTCCAATATAGAAGCACCAAGAAATATGGACCAATAGGCTTTCTACAAACACTTCTATTCAATATCCATTGTTTCGTGTTCTGTCTTGTGTTGATGAAATTAATACCCTATTAATATTCTTGTTCTGTCTTGTGTTGATGAAATTAATACCTATTAATACCACATTTTGTTCTGTCTTGTGTTAATGCCACATCACCCCTTCCACCTCACTCAAATGTAGATATAAAATCGGAGATACGTAAGTTCTATTCAGTTGTGTATTTGTGAACTAAAGTCTTTGAAAATGTAATAAGTTTTACGAAACGCGCCCGTGTCGCGTCAGACTAGAAATAAAAATGAATTTTGGAGAATTGATTTTTGATTTACCTCCAACAGTGAAGCGTAATGTACGAAAGAATGAGAAAATTCGTGTTAGAATTATTAATCTTACTTTCTCGGTCATATTTAATAATATATATATATATATATATATATATATATATATATATATATATATATATATATATTACATTTTCAAAGAATATATTTATATATATATATATATATATATATATATATATATATATATAAGCCTATACTTGCATAAACCACAAGTGAAGATTAACAATCTTTGGACAACACCCACCAGTGGGCCTCGAACCCAGAAAGCACAACTACCTTCCAGTAGCTGCCATAACTAGTACGCCTTAACCCACTACACCATCAGACCCTACAAGAAGTAGAGACTTCGAGATATATATACACCTCAAATATCTCCACTTCCCGAGGGCACTAGACAAGTGAGAGGTTACTCTGCGTTTTTCATCAAGCCACTGTTAATGTGAGAGAACTCGTGTCCATGCTATAAGCCTATACTTGCATAAACCACAAGTGAAGATTAACAATCTTTGGACAACACCCACCATGCTATAAGCCTATAGCAAGTATAGGCTTATAGCATGGACACGAGTTCTCTCACATTAACAGTGGCTTGATGAAAAACGCAGAGTAACCTCTCATTTGTCTAGTGCCCTCGGGAAGTGGAGATATTTGAGGTGTATATATATCTCGAAGTCTCTACTTCTTGTAGGCTCTGATGGTGTAGTGGGTTAAGGCGTACTAGTTATGGCAGCTACTGGAAGGTAGTTGTGCTTTCTGGGTTCGAGGCCCACTGGTGGGTGTTGTCCAAAGATTATATATATATATATATATATATATATATATATATATATATATATATATATATATATATATATATATATATATATATATATATATATATATATATATATATATATATATATATATATATATATATATATATATATATATATATATATATATATATATATATATATATATATATATATATATATATATATATATATATATATATATATATATATATATATATATATATATATATATATATATATATATATATATATATATATATATATATATATATATATATATATATATATATATATGCAGAATAACCACATATGAAAAATAAACACTGCTTAACGGAAGTTGGGAAGAAGTTAAAATACCCAAAATCGATCTTGGATCTTGCGTTTGGTCAAGCAAAAAGGACTTTCTACAAACAGACTACTAAGTCGAAACCAGAACTGAAAAATTCGTTGGTATTACCATATTCTGAGGGTCTAGTAAATCTTGCCCCAGCCCTGAAGAACCTTAATATTAATCTAGTGTTCAAAAATGATAATACAGTTAAGTCCATGATAATTAAGAACTCGCCCTCGTCTGTAGCAGGTTGTGTGTATTCCATCCCTTGTAATGAGTGTGCATGTGTTTACATCGGCCAGACAGGTAAATCTCTTTCCTCGCGTTTAAAACAGCATTCATACGCTATTCGTACAGCCCAGCAATCCAGTGCATTGTATTTACATTCCAGTTTATGTAATCATTCTATCGACTTCACAGGGGCAAAATGTATTGTTAAAAGTAAGGATTTTGTTGAACGAAACGTGATCGAGTCTGCTCTGATCAAACATTGTAACAACAGCCTTAATGTGAGCCCCGGTATGTACAAGTTGGATCCCTATTTAAGCCTCAATATAGCACGTCAAAACAATATAGCAATCATTTAAACACGTATGGCACTTGGAGATATTAATAGGAGCTGCCTTGTATGGGCCAATAGGCCTTCTGCAGTTACCTTCTTTCTTATAATTCCTTTCCTCCACTTATTTTTGGTGGTCAGGTGATCTGCCCAGGCGGATATAAAGGTCTGATCAGCAATCTTATCTTCATTCTACTTTGCTCTGATGAAGGCGAATTAGCCGAAAACGCGTTAAGCAGTTTCTATTTTTCATATGTGGTTATTCTGCATACTTGGATCAGTGTTTTTGTGATCATTGTTGCATATATATATATATATATATATATATATATATATATATATATATATATATATATATATATATATATATATATTGTGACGGTAAAGCGTTGGTGTTCGGCTGTTTCAAAAGCTGGGGGCAAGGCCTCGTCACATCACAAAAAAAAAAAGAGAAAAGTTTGTCCTTTCGTCTGTGGTAAGGTAATGGGAAGACACACAAAACACAAGTATATAAACAATGAAATTTTAATTACTCTAGAAAACAAGACATGAATAAAGGCAATCTCATAAAATGCAGGACAAGTCAACAAACAAAATAACATGAATAATCACTGGCAAATGAAAGTTACGCTAAGACAAGTAAGTTACTGTGATAGCAAAATAAAATATGTAATGGGTGCTGGAATACTGGCTTCAAGCTGCCACCTCCCTTAGTACATGAAAGCCAAGGCTTAGTCTACCAGCGAGAGATGTCAACTTCATGGAGCACAAAGATATTCTGACGAGTCTGGCATGCTGCTGCCCAGACGTCGACTCGCGGTGGTGGTGGTGAGTGCAGGTGCGACGAGACACCAGCCAATCAGCAACAGGCAGGCAGAGGATGAGCAGTTTGCTGGTTACAGTGGGCTGTGGCCAGGTGTTGGGGTGTGCAGGGTACGATTTGCTTCCTGGGCAAAACGTTTGGCGATACTGGTGGACGTATCTTCTATATAGTATCTTGTATGTACGACGTAATGATGTAGGGAAGAGCAGGCTCAATCTCTCTTGAAAGAGATTATCGTCACAACTCTCCCCCGAAGCCTGCGGTTCTGGAAGAAGTTACGTCTTCATGTGGTGGAGTGATAGTTGGAGTTGCTTCTACTTCATAGACTCTGGAGAGGGCGTCGGCTATGATGTTGTCAGGACCCTTGATATAGCGGATCTCCAGGTTGAAATCTTGCAGATATAAAGCCCATCGTAGAAGACGCTGGTTATGGAATTGGGCTTGATGTAAGAAGCGGAGAGGATTGTGGTCTGAGAAGATGGTGGTAGACGTGGCACCTTGTAGGTATGGAGCAAAGTGCTGGAGATTCAGGACGATGGAGAGTAGCTCCTTTTCAATAGTGCTGTAGTTCCTCTGGTGGGGTTTCAACGTGTAGCTGTAGTAGCTGACAGGTAGAACCTCCTCGCCTCGTTGCTGCATCAGGACACCACCGATGCCGGTACCACTGGCGTCGACATGAAGGACGAAAGGCTTGGTGATATCTGTCGAGGCGAGAATGGGATTAGAACAGAGGAGAAATTTGAGTTGTTCGAAAGCAACGGTTTGCTGCATGGTCCAATTATACCGTTGCTTGGGACTGGTTAAAATGATTAATGGTGTGGCTACTGTACTAAAATTTCTCACAAACCTATGGTAGTAGGAGGCAAGACCAAGGAAGCGCAGGAGCTGCTTCCTGGTGGTAGGCTGTGGATAATGCTGGATGGCTTGAGTGTGTGTGTCTAACGGAGCTAGGCTGCCACTCCCAATTACATGACCAAGGTAACGCACTTTACCTTTGGCGAAGGTGGACTTGCCCAGGTTGATGGTGAGGCCGGCTGTCAGGAGCTTGGCAAACAGTCGTTGCAGCTGGAGCAGATGTTCGCTCCAGGTGTTGGATGCTACGACGATATCATCCAAATAGGCGTAGGTGTTATCCAAGCCCTGGATGACGCGGTTGACAGCTCTCTGAAAGGTGGCCGGGGCATTACATAGTCCAAAAGGAAGGCGTTCATATCTGAAAAGTCCATAGGGAGTGATAAAGGCAGATATTTCTTTGGCTCGCTCTGTTAGACACGGTAATATCTCGTAAGCAAGTCCACTTGGGACAAGTACTGGGCATTACCAATGGCGTCAAGAATGTCATCTATCCAAGGCAAGGGGTATGACAGTCACATTATTTAACTTACGGTAATCCGTACACAGTCTCACCTTACCTTGGGGTTTTGGCACCAAGATATAGGGTGTGGCCCAGGGGGACTCACAAGGTGTAGCCAGTCCATGATCCAAGAGGTACTGCACCTCAGCACGCATGACTTCCTTCTTGCTAGGGCTGATTCGGTAGAAGGGTTGACGATTCGGCCGGGTGTCAGGGAGCAGTTGGATGTCGTGCTGGGTAACATTACACTCTTGGGGATCATCTCGGAACAACTCTTGATGTTCTTTGAAGATCTTGACGAGAGGTGCACTATGATTGTCCTGAAAATAATTGGGAAGATCAGTTAGGATTTTCGAATTAGAAACCGCCGACTCCTTGTCAGTGTTTTCGGGAGGAGAAGCAGGGAAGGTCTCACTGTGGATGTATGGCTCTTTAAAGGAAGAGTAGTTAATCATGACAGTGGGGGGAGTACCGTTATATAGCTTCAGGAGGTTGACGTGGCACAACTGGGTCTTCCGCCGCCTATCCGGAGTCTCTAGAACGTAGTTATGGTTGTTTCTGCACTCCTTGATGCGGTAGGGTCCTGAAAACCTGTTTTGTAAAGGAGAACCTGGGATAGGGAAGTAAGCAAGGACGAAGTCTCCCGGCTTAAATTTTCTTACTTTGCTGGTCTTGTCGTAATGAGTCTTCATCCTCTCCTGTGCTTTCAATAGATTATCTTGGGCAAAACTGTGGACCCTCTCTAGAATGTGTTGTAGGTTTTGAAGAAACTGGGGCACATTCTGATGCTCACTGAAGGTGGCATCACGTAGAGAGTCTTTGAAAGCCTTGAGAGGAGTACGGCACTTACGTCCGTAGAGCATCTCATAAGGAGATACTCCTAGGGACTCATTGGGAAGACTTCTAAAGATACACATTATTAGGTCAATTTGCTTATCCCAATCCTTAGAGGTTTCATTACAAAACTTCTTCAGGAGTGCTTTCATAGTCTGATGACTACGCTCAAGAGAACCCTGTGAAGCAGGATGATAGGGGCTGGACAATACCTGTTTGATGTTGAACTCTTCCAGTGTCCTCTTGAAGAGATCACTGGTGAAGTTGGTGCCACAGTCGCTTTGAACCTCCCTTGGAAATCCATACTGGGTGAAGATCTTCAATAAGTGTTTCACAACCGTAGCAGCCGTAATGTTCTTTACTGGAACTGCTATGGGGAATCTGGTGGTAGGACACAGGATGGTTAAGATATAAGCGTTACCTGAACTGGTCCGAGGTAAAGGACCAACACAGTCTATAATAAGTCTGTGGAAGGGTTCCGCAGGCACCTGTATGGGAGTCAATGGTGCTCTGGGAATAGAGATGTTCGGTTTACCTGCCATCTGACATGTATGACACTGTTTGACGTACTGTTTGACGCTATTTACCATACCTGGCCAGTAGTAGTCTTCACGGATTCCATGGTAGGTCTTGTTAAATCCGTAGTGGGAGAGTGCTCCGTGGGCCAGGTGTAGAATAGTGGGCCGCAGGCTGGTAGGAATCACTAGTTGTTCGACGTTGGCCCAATCGTCCTCCTCCTTCAGTTTACTGGGTCTATATCTGCGGTAGAGCAACTCGTTCTCTAGGAAGAACCCAGGAATACTGTCAGGTTGAGTCTCAGCCTGGAAAAATAATGGTGTCAAGGTAAGATCTTCCCTCTGTAACTTACGGAACTCCAACTTGGTCAGATTCGGGGGTAGTTTCTGAGGGTCTTGAGGGACATCGGTAGCAGTAGAGTCAGCTGGCTGTGGTCGTGCAGCTTGTGCACGGGTGGTCACTAAAACCGGAGGAGAAACTTTTGTTTTGAAACTTTGAAACTTGGGCATAGCATTTTATCAAATCACCTCATTCTTTGAGGCACACGTGAGGAACACAAATGCAAATAAGCCTGAATGGTCCCCAGGATTATATGAAACTGAAAACTCACACCCCAGAAGTGACTCGAACCGATACTGCCAGGAGTAACGCAACTGGTATGTACAGGACGCCTTAATCTGCTTGACCATCTAAACCGGACATAACGAGGTGATAGCCGAAGCTATTTGAACCACACACCCCACCTGCACCCAGATGGTAATCTTGGGCATAGCATTTTATCAAATCACCTCATTCTTTGGGGCACACGTGAGGAACACAAATGCAAACAAGCGGGAATGGTCACCAGGCATATATGCATCTGAAAACTCACACCCCAGAAGTGACTTGAACCCATACTGCCAGGAGCACTCTGCAAATGGTGTACAGGACACCTTAACCACTCGACCATCACAACCGGACAAAAGATGATGATAGCCGAGGCTAATTCTCCATCATCCCGCAGGCACTCTGAAGGTAATCTTGGGCATAGTATTTTATCAAATCACTTCATTCTTTGGGGCACATGTGAGGAACACAAATGCGAACAAGCCTGCGTCTGCTACAACATTAACATATAGCCCAAAAAGCGTCCCGCCGCAAAACAATAGCCAAACTCTTAAATCTAAGTCAATAATACTCCAGAAACTATTCTAACATGTCATTATATCCTCTTTTTTACATCTTCGTCTCTCCAAGGAGGAAACACATCACTTTCACCTACGGTCATTAAGACTGTCTATGAATACCCAAGAGAAGATAACCAAGTTCGCCTGCCTCATCCAGCAAAAAACACCAACAACTAAATTTTTAACAAAATCATATTGGAAACTTCCAACATCAGAGCACAAATCAAAAAGTAAAATTTAACAAGGAAATACAGCAGGCACTATTCGAGTCATCCCCAGCCATGAAGAAATGTCTTCACACAATTCTGCCACAGCAGAAGCTCTACAGAGCTTCACACTCACACTCATACGAAACAATGTCATACCATGAGCATATGACACCAGATTAGACCCATTAGTTGTTGGCGAACCTGAAGTCTATAAAGACACTTTTTATTTTCCTCCTAGGTTAGCAGGTGGCTTTACAGGATAAAATCCCAACATGTCAAGCAATGGCTAAGCCCGGTACTTGGTGATGCTGCACGAGGTCTTCTTACGGAACTCATAAGACTTGTCAACACGTTCATAATGGTATACCAAAGGTCATCAACCCACTTTTTTTTTTTTTTTGGTGCTTACCGCTGTACACTTAATAAGATAGACTGGGCCACGCCAATCACGGTTGGCAACGTTATCTTACTCCTCGTTGTTCAGGCATTATCAGCCAACAAGCGGCTCAATTGGTGAAGCCAAATCAACTTCAATTGGTGGTCCACAAGATTGTGAAGCTGCCGCTCGTTCAGAACGAGCATACATCGGCAACATCTCTGACCGAAACTCTCTAATCAAACTGGACTTTATAAATGCCTTCAACACGGTCCGAAGAGATGCAGTGCTCCGTGTTGTATATTGCCACTTCCGTCCTCTTTGCCCATTCATTCTATCGTGCTACAGTAGTGAATCAAAGTTATTCTCTGGCAAACATGAAATCAGATCAAGAGAAGGCGTCCAGCAAGGGGATTTCTTAAAAGAAATCACCAAAAGTTTGTAACTGTTCTTGAACGATTGCAGATCGTCCAGGAACAGTTACAAACTTTTGGTAGTTTCTATTAAGAAAATCGTGTTAGAAATAGCTGTCAACCTTCCCCTTAATGACTGTCAGATTAAACAAAAAACTCTTCCAGTCATACTCGGTGGCCTTGGTGTCCATATTGTTACCCAAATTGCTTTTTCATCCTTCCTGTCTCTCCCTTCAGCATCAGATGACCTGATGATGGAAATTTTACCTGATAATTTAGGTGACTCACAAGAATACATGACACATACTGTACAGAATGCATCACTAATTGGGATACCCTGGCAGCCACAGCAATCAGACCAACACTACCAAAAATCAACAAACTATCCACCTGGAACAGCCCCATCGTGGACAAAGAGGCTACAGCTTTGCTGGAGACAACAACAATACCCAGTAACATGCTCACCTCTCAACCATATATGCTCCCCATGCGGTGGATTTCCTTTTGGCAATCCCTATGTGACAGGTATACATTTCTTGATCTGCAGTGGCTTTGTATTGCAGCTGCCTTGCTGTTCTAATACACATATTCTATGTAAGTGTGTTTGTGGCAAAGCAGATGCAGAGCCATCATTAAGTAGAGCCTTTCCTCTGCCCAGCGTCCAGTAGGGAGAGAGCCTCGTCTTCTAATATCCCATCACTTTTCTGACTTTGCTGGTCAACTGGATGGAATCACACTGCACCTGTGGAGAAATGGCAGACAACTGGTGTGGGACTGTACTTGTAGACCGTCCTTGGCAGCCACATAAACATTACCCTCTCTGTTGGTAAAGCTGCGGCCACACACATGTTTTGCGTGTGTGTGTGTGTGTGTGTGATGCTGGGTCGGCAACCTGTCACCAATTGCTGGAAAAGTTGTCAATAGACTTCTTTTTAAGTGCTATGGTAGCATCATTTTTTTGCTTTTTAATATCAGCAGTCTTCACCAAAACATTTAATTGTTAAATAATCCACATCTCATTGAATCATGTTTAAAAAAACTCATTAATGTAAAGTAATTCAAACCCAAACTACATTTGCTGGAAGGAGTGGTCGGAGGCCCCAGTGAAGCCAGGCATGACTGTATTCTACATTGGTAAACGAACGCCGCCCTTCCAGTCCTGGGAGCCTTTCTTCGTGGGCACCAACCTCGACCCTCTCTATGATGAGAGACTCACCTGGGAAGGCAAGAGTAACAAAATGACTCAGGTTAGTACAAATTATGCCACTCTCTTTTCCCTCTCTGTCTCTCACTCCTTTTTGTCTCTCACTCTTCTCTGTCTCTCACTCCTCTCTCTCACTCTTCTCTGTTTCTCCCTCTTCTCGGTCTCTGTCTCTGTCTCTGTCTGTCTGTCTGTCTCTCTCTCTCTCTCTCTCTCTCTCTCTCTCTCTCTCTCTCTCTCTCTCTCTCTCCTCAAGCAACCCGTTCTCGCAAATTTAATAAGTCAATATTGACTTATTAGTTGCGTGCATAGGTGACATACTTAACATAATAGTTTCCCTTGAAAAGCTTCATAGAAAACACCGACCTTACCTAACCTACTTAGTATGTTAAGATAAGCATCTTATTGCTTCGTAATTACAATTATTACCTAACCTATACCTATAATGGGTTAAGTAACAATTGTAATTACAAAGCTATAAGATGCTTATTTTAACATACTAAGTAGGTTAGGTAAGGTCGGTGTTTTCTATGAAGCTTTTCAAGGGAAACTATTATGTTTAGTATGTCACCTATGCACGCAACTAATAAATCAATATTGACTTATTAAATTTGCGAGAACGGGTTGCCTCAAGACTAGAATAAACTTTGTGTATATTCACTGAGAAGTTGGGTACACTCTAAGGCGTATATATATATCTTTCCAATGAGAAAGATTTCTTGAGCACTGATAATGAACACGTTGAGCTGAGAGTTCTCTGTGTTTATGCAACCTTCCTTCATATAGCGTCCGTAACTCCTTGTCCCTCGTGGCCAATCTTCCATAAAATACTTTGCCAGTCTTCGTCATCATGAACTAGTTAAGTAAATATTGTAAAAAAATCATTACACTCCGAAATAAGGTCGAATTACTCCCAGGTTATTTGCCACAGATTATTTCAAGCAGTTATTATTTTTCTCTCGATGAGTCACTCCGTAAGAAATGCAACTGTTTCTTAAGAATGCAACTGTTTTGTCTACCCAGTAACACAGACTCGCGTGACAGACTTTATTATCAAGACCGAGGCACAGAAAATGTCAGTATTATTCTGCCATATTTCTTGCTAATATATTGTATTTTCTTTAACGATTGCGTAAAGAATGTGACGTATTACGAGAGAGGCTGGATCGCGTCTGAATTAATTAAGATAGGATATTTATTATTACTATTAACTGAATTGAACTGAACTGATTATCTTTTGTATTAAATGTACTGATAAATTAAAAGACTTTAAGTGCCAGTTGCACTCTTATCTTCACCGTTCCCTCATACAAAGGGGTGAATCCTCTTCTCCCTCATCACTGGCATCTTACCTAGGGTATCGTTGGCTTCCTCGCTTCCTACTCTTACGAAGGCCACGTTACCACCGTGCTTGGGTCGGCCACATTCTCGAGCACAG
Organism: Procambarus clarkii; assembly: GCF_040958095.1. Classification (NCBI taxonomy): domain Eukaryota; kingdom Metazoa; phylum Arthropoda; class Malacostraca; order Decapoda; family Cambaridae; genus Procambarus; species Procambarus clarkii. Next base: position 32,045,451 of record NC_091207.1, read on the forward strand.
AGTCCCCGACCTCCACAATTAAAGCATCGGCCACCTTCCCTGGGCGACCGTCTACCAACTCCCCGTCGTCAGTTCTCTGAGCAGTAGCTCAGAGTTAGGTCCGCCACTAACACATTGGGGCCTCCTCCCAGCGTCCCTCGAGCTCCTGAACCGGGGGTTCACTTCACTGGGTAAGCTCTTGAGAGAGCCCCGCCCATCTGTGGGAAAAACCTGTCGAGATTGATATGAGAGGAGACTACCAGGGACTTGTACTGAACTAAATTAAAAAATTACTGTCTGCATTTTAATTCAACTAAAATCTCTAGCTAGGGTTGTAAATCCTAGCTCCTCTTTTCCTAATGACAGATTGTGGGCTGTAAGGGACAGGTGGGGTGAATGAATTAGTTGATAGAAGTTCCAGTCCACCTGTAGACAGGGATTCTCACATCAGCTTGTATTTTATACAAGGATAAGATTTAATAAATTCAGTTCTATGCTGAACACTGGCTCTGTTTAAATCAGAGATTTAAACATGTACATAGTCTAGCCTAGCACCATAACTATTAACAGCCAATATATTTTTATACTATAAACAACAATTTAAATTGTAAAAGTATAATAAATGACTTTAAATGTAGTCTAAGTACTGTTAACTAAGTACTGGAAATTATTCAATTAAATGAACTTATATGATAACTTAAAAAATAACTAAGCAAGCAATTGTTAACTTAATTTATATATTCAAGTATATATGCAATGTATTTATATACAATTTATATGATTAGGTACAGTCAGCTTGACTGAATCTCTTCCAACACCATGGGCATTTATGAGGTTTTATTTACTTATTGCGGCTGAATCTTTTCTCACATAATGGACACTCATGAGGTCTAGTGCTTGGATAAAGATTCTACTGCTGCTCTACTATATAAATAAACTTACTTAGATATGAGGCGTTGCCTCGCTTTATAACCGACAAAGAGACTTATAGGATATTTAAGTTATACAAGCATACAATTGGCCAATTAATACACTAGTAACATGCAATATTCTTCTCTGAATGCCAGTGTGTCTGTCTGACAAGGTGTGCCAGACTGGATAACTCTCGTCACGAGTTTAGGCACTTTATTTTATATCACAGCGTTGCTGTATGATGTACTAGTAGCGTTGCTATGTGATTTTTCCTTAACTGCATTGCAAAAGAATGATAGTGGTGAAGGTGGAGACAAGAGACACTGTGTGCTACACTCTACACTTATAGATATAAATGTTCTAGGGATTTTACTTGTCCAGGTACTCCCCCAGTTCTAGAGAGTATTCACTGGTGATAAATATATTAGATAAGGTGTCCTGAGCTAGTAATGTTCGCTAAGGTACCCTCACACTTGTTCACTGTTTTGTCAACAAACGCGTAGTGCCGCGAGGTATGGTCATGGGCGCTTCTTGTTCCCATGATGCCCCTCCCTCCCCTTCAGAAGGGTGTAGCTTTCAATGAATATTGATTGATTATTTTTACTGTCTAGACATATGATTAAGATAAGATGTGATTATAATATAATTAGATATAGGATTTAAAGATTATAAGTAGTACTTGATAGTACCACTGATTCTTATTAAGGATTCGATTTATAATCCCTACCGGAAGTGATTAATGTTCCAATAGTTTTTTAATTAAGAAATCCTTCTAGAAGCTTCTGGATCCTTGAGAGATCATGCACAAAGTCACATAGGCATCTATAGGGCCCTATGGCGTACGTGATCATAGTGGCATTGTCATCTAGGATCAAGCTGTATAATGAATCTATAATGATTCGGATATGATTTGGAAATGATTTTGATATGATTTTGATACGATATGATATGATTTTGATATGATTTTGATGTGATATAGATATGATATAGAAATTATACATTTCTTATATGATAATATAGGTAGGTGGGTAAAATTTCCCACACCGTCCTCGCTCTTCCTGAACTCTTGAAGTTCCCTCCAAACTTTAGGTAAGGCGAGTGTCAGGGCGGTCCCTCCCTACGGAGATGTAGTTCCTCGTTCAGCATGTCTGCTCTGTCCACGGCAGCTTTAAGGTCCTTAATTCCTGCCTCTTTCACTCTGACCTTGAGTTCTGGTTGGAGCATCGACATGAACTTTTCCATCACAATCAACTGCTTCAGATTTTCCATCGTTTCCACCTCTTCTGCTTTCAGCCACCTGAGAAACTTGCGCTCCATGTCACAAGCAGTCTCAGCGTACGACCTCCCCGATGCTCTTTTGCACTCACGAAAACGTTTCCGGTAGACCTCCAGAGTCACTCTTTATGAGTGGAGCACCGGTTTCGTGATTGTGTCGTACCTGGAGCACTCTTCAATGTCTAACATGTTATAAGCCTCTCGCTTCACCGGTCAGTCTGTTCTGCACCAACGCATACCAATCCTCTTCCGGCCATTTCTTCAATGTTGCTATCCTCTCGAAATGGTTGAAGAAAGCCTCGGCCTCTAGAGATTCAAAGGTTGGTAGGTCGTGCTTCCTTGCCTTGAGGTCGTCCTGGCGTGCAGGTACTGAGACTAGCACGTGTTCAACACGTCTCAGCTCGACCTCTTTGTTCATTTCTACCTCGGCTCGGTGCATCTGGAGCTGAACCTTACGTCGTAGCTGTGCCTCTCTCTCTCGTCCCTTATATTGCAGCTGCGCCTCCCTCTCCCGCTCTTCACGCTGTGGCTGTGCTTCTCTCTCTCTCTCGCTCCTCAAGTAGTAGGGGCATAAGCCCCCTTACCTGCAAATCTTATAAATGATAATTTCTCCATAAATAAGTAATCTATTTAGTAGCCTCTTATATCAAATGACTCCCTGCATCTCAGGAGTGAACCTGCAAGGTACGAGAATATGACTCTTAACGCTGGCATTGGGGAGAAATAAGGAGAGGGCACCGTAACATTACTGAGTTTAGAAGTGCATTGATTAACACATTGAACAGAGTAGGACTGAGGACACCTCCCTGTGGAGTGCCAAGTTCAAAATCTCTCATTACACTCCTATGCCCTTGGAACAATACAAATGACTTCCTGTTGTATAGATAGTCTCTTATCCACCGTAGTAGCCATCCTCCAACATTCATTTTAGCAAATTTGCTCAGAATGATGTGTGGGTTAGCAATGTCAAAGGTTAACTCCAGATTTAGGAAAGTGGTATATGACCTATCAGTATGCAGGGTGAGGAAGGTGGTAATACATTGACGTACACTCTTTCCATGCATGAAACCATATATCTAAGGATACAACACGTTACTAATTCTGTAAAGAAGACGGTAACTCCAGTCTCCCCGGGTAATGTAGCTTTGCCTTTATGTAGAGCAGAGTCTAGATCCTCTTCAGTAAAAAAATATGTCACAGTCATCCTCTTGATGAAGCATTAAGTCAAGGAGCCTTACTCTATCAGCATATCTATTATTTAACTCATTCTGTGTGAGTAGAGGAAGCCTGTCAAAGCTGGAAATTGTTGCCCAAGCATCAACAAGCTCATTTGCTCTGTGCAGATGATTAGGGAGCGAGATCTCTGCAGCTTTTTTCCCTGTAATTTTGATGATATCCTTCCATGCCCGGCTTAGTTGCGTGTGAGAATTGAGACCGATGACAAAAGTTTCCCAGTCTGTCTGCCTCAGCTCTACCATACGTTCCATAGCCTCAGCCAGAGCCGCTTGAAAGAGCTTAAGCATTTCAGCAGTGCGGGACCTTCTATAAGTTAGTCCAATTCTTCTGGCAGTGCGCTTTAGTAAATGTAATTTGGAATCATTATAATAGGCAAAAGTGTAATTTGGGTTACGTGGCCTGGATGATGGATTAAGTGATTCTATAAACTGTTCGATAGTACCTGTGAGTTCATTGTTAAAATCTTTAACTGAAGAAGGCTCAGATGAACTGTACCATTCTGACACATAAGCAACAAAATTGTTGCTTTTGTGTCAAATAGAGCTTCCGATGCTTACAGTGGCTAATATGGACAGATGATCAGACGCCATATCTGACACAATTAAAGAGGCGCAGATGGTGTGGGAGACGTTGAAACCGAGACATAGATCAAGAATACCTCCATAGATATGCGTCGGTTTAAGGCCACCCACACTCTGTGCATCATTGTGACTACCAACTAGTGACAACAGTTGGTTGCCGTTACGATTACTGAGCTATGAATTACCAATATTCCTAAGTCTAGCGTTATAATCACCTGTAATGATGGTAGGCTCAGTCTGAATACAGATAGGAAGGTCAGTATAATTAAACTTATCACTAGGAGCATACAGGTTAAAGATATTGAGGGCAGAGTTCCCCACGTAGATCTTCACACCATGATACTGAAACCCTTTAGTTGACTTGGCTGGGAGTGGCTGGTGAGGAAAGGACTTCTTAACATACAAAATACAAGAGTGACTGGATTTAAGGTTATGGACAGAAAAGGAGAGTAATTTAGGGGGGTGGAGACCTTGTGGAAACTCTGCACTCCTGAAGGTAGACGACATCAATGGTCGTTACTTTGTTGTGGAGATCAGGGAAGTCTTTTCCTGAATGATGCTATGTTCCAACTGAAGATACGAAGCACCGTTGTATTGGGGGAAGTTTGTGGAGGAATCCATAGTTGATATCTATTTTTTAGTCCACAAGAGCTTATATGTGTGTTTGTGTAATTTACTGTCCCTTTGCTTTGCTTTGTATCACTCCTGGTATCCCTCTAAGTTCTGTGATGCAGCTGGCTGCAAGGCAATACAGCTGCAATACACTGTCTCTCATATGAATTCTTTGACTATTTATGAATTCTGTGCGAGATTTATGAATTCATATTTATTTATGAATTCTATTTATGAATTCTGTTTTAAGGGATTTGGAAGCACTGTTTTTAAAAGGCTTTCCAGTACCGCAAGTCCTAGTTGTGATATATCAAACCCACTAGCTAGACGAGTGGTAGTATTTAAGTCACCAGGTGTGTGAGCCTCGCTCACTATACTGCTCTCAGTCCTGACTGCTGACTGAGGGTTACTGTCCAGGTCACTATACTCATATATTCACTATGTTCTTCGCGATGACAACGACAGCGCTGCTGTACTTCCTTCAGCATCTGCTCATACATCTGTTTAACTGTTACCATAGCTGCTTCATGCTGATGGTGAATCTCTTCTAACTCAAGTCCCCGAGTGTGCTCAACAGGTCTGGAGAGCATTTACCACACAGACAAACGTTTCACAGACAAATCACCGAGAGCAACACAAGGTACCGCTTGACACAAATAGTAGAGATTTTATACTTTCAGTCGGCTAGCGTTGACACATTCACTTCCAATACATATTTCCTTAAATTAACAGCTGGATGAGGCTGTATTAGCTACACTGACTCAGGCATGGCATAGCTGGGCTGGTGGAAGGCATAGATGGCAGTCTTCTCCCACAAGCACTCCCACATGTGTCAGGTTTATTGTTTGACATAACAGCGTGCAGGTACACGTGAGGTACACTTGAGACGCACAGGTTGCAGGGCGCCTCATGTGATGGCTCGGCGCATGAAGGTGGACTCTTGATGTAGTGACTCGGAGCGTGAAGGTGGACTCTTGATGTAGTGACTCGGAGCATGAAGGTGGACTCTTGATGTAGTGACTCGGAGCATGAAGGTGGACTCTTGATGTAGTGACTCGGAGCGTGAAGGTGGACTCTTGATGTAGTGACTCGGAGCATGAAGGTGGACTCTTGATGTAGTGACTCGGAGCATGAAGGTGGACTCTTGATGTAGTGACTCGGAGCGTGAAGGTGGACTCTTGATGTGGTGGCTCGGAGTGTGGTTCTATCGTAGTTTCTCACTTTAGACTCCCAATCAACTAAATAACGTGGTCGTCTTTCTGAAACTATCGGCATTTGACTTGGATTCGCACATAGTGAGATTAATTGCTTTATGAGCTTCTAGAGGTTATCGATACTAATTGGGCCATTATTAATTTGATGCACGTTGTGATGTTCAATCCCCTTTTCAGAACCGATGACCAGAAAGAACTCCAGTTAATACCCATAAACGGCCCAGCGCTCCTGGACAGAGTGGCGGACCTGGAACCCGACCTCAGGTGGGGTTCCCATTCCTAGTACTCACTGACTATTACTCGAATCCATACTACTCTAATTCATGCTTGTCTATGCCTGTTATACCTGAAAGGGATGAAAGCTTCGCATCTCCTTCGTCCACTGTCTCTTCCAGATGAGACCGCAAGGCAGGGTCTTGTGCTGGTGATGGTACTGAGGGAGCTATAATGCCTGACCTTCTGGCCTGGAGTCTGATGTTTTGACCCGTCGCCAAGTCTGCCACCACCTTTGTGTAATCTTGAGGCTCGAACTGTGAAGCGGCCTTGTAGTGAACTCCCCAAAATCCATCCCACAGTGATAATGTCTCCGTTTACCCTATGTGTCAGATTAGAAACAATCAGCTCTTTAGGCCTCGGTAGGTGGTAGAGATATGGAACACAGATGACTGAAACACACATTTTTGTCAAATTTACTCAAACTAAAGCTGTAATGCAAAATTTGAACAGAATCCTGGTCACTGAGGCCGAAGTAAAGAAAAACAATTATCAAAATCAGACAATTAACAGTGAAGTACTTAACTAAATAAGTTCCAACAAAAGACTACTTCTGACAAGTGAAGTATATGTCCACCTTCTGCACTGGTTGGAGGTTCACCGTAAGGGAACCTTTCAGTCCCTCGGCCTCAACCTGGCGAGGAAATATTCATCCATCATAATCAACTTGCCCCTTGTAATAACCAATTATCTGTGTCTAGCAACGTCCACAACTACTACGTGACTGGGTGATCCTCTTTTAGTTAATTGCCTGCTCCTTGCGGATGGTCCCATGATACTGGGCTCTTCTGTATGAGTTTTTCTGTAATAAACTTTCCAACCATCCGCCGATATCTGAGAGCATGATACTTGTGTGACTCACTCGAGCGAATCGGTATGCCAGGTGTACCAAACACGTCTTCTTCTCCAGTCTACATCGGTGTGAGGGTATTTATTTTTTATTGTTTTCTTCCTACAACAACCTGCAATTGCATGGGACTGCACCAACACCGGTGGTGGTCACACTGCAAGAGGTCACGTTGCAGAGAATAAAACACAGGTTAGAGCAACTGCCGAGGTCCACTGTATCTCAGGTGTCAAGGTGTGGGGCTTGCAACTGCCAGGGTTCCCTGGTGGACACACCAGATGTAAGGTTCTGGTCAACTCTCATCACCAACCCAGCATACTAGGTCACCGTCGTTAGTCCCTCTACTGCTTAAGCAATCTAGTAAATAAACTAATGAATTATCACACCGAATTTGTATTCAGTAGTTGAGGCTATGGGGTCTTGATACCCTGAGCCAACCCAATTAAAACAAGTAGCAATAATTTAATAACAGAAAATAATGGGGCAGCACTCAGAAAAAAGGATGACGAAAAGACACGTGTACAGTAAAATAAATTGGTTCAATAAACTTACTCACTAAGACACTTTGACATGAAGCTACGTTACGTTAATCTAAAGTGTCGCTTTCAACAGCTAAACAATACCATTGGTAGCAAAACACGGTCCTATCACTCTGAATGGTAAGAATGAGACCTCATTTACACTTTACTGGACTAGATGATCACAACCGTGCACTGACATGTGTTTACTCACCCACACATGACGGTCACCCTTGAATGGCGTGTCACCCTTGAGAGGTGTGTCACCCGTGAGAGGCGTGTTACACTCGAAGTGTCATCACTGTATATTTATGCACAATGAGGAAGCTCAAGCTAGTAATAAAAGCTTTGTTGTTACTTACAATATCCTGACCGAGAGAGACCCAACTTAGAGTATGTAGCTCAGATTCCGACACCATGTTATAGAATCAAAGTAATTTCTCTTCAGAGTATACAGAAATGAGCGATTAAGTTAATCCAGGCACTAGAAGCCTTCCTAATAAAAGCAGACTAAGTGAACACTATTTCCCTTGGCAGAAGGTCTTAGAGAACGAGGAGATGAGTAATGATTACAAATGCCCTTTTACAACGGGCAAAATACAATACTATAAACATTCAAGTCGAAACTTGAACAGATTCAATGTATTAAATTTGATGAAGTTTAGACGCTGAAAAGAAATAGGAAAACTCTGATCTGGAAACGGAGTTTCAGCTCTGAGGAATATATTACCAAATGCAATAACAGAAGCACTCACATGAAAGCTTCAAGCATAGGCTACATAAATGCAAAGTTGTGCAATACACCTCCCCCTTGAGTAAACAACTGGAGAGGATTTTCCACAAGGGACGAACGGAGCAATTTCAATGCTGATATAATGCCAAATTTGTACTTTTATGTAACTCACTTTGGCATCTTGTCTGATATATTCAAACATCCTGTAATTAAACTATTAGTGACACAAAGTTTGGTACAATAAATTTCAGGTGTTAGACGTTCACATTAAAATACACAAAATGTAGGGGAAGATTAGAACACAATTCTTGAGATATCCACATTAAAGTGAGTTTCAGTTTGCTACAAGAAGTTCTTATGGTTCAGGGATCCTAGTGATCCAAACAGTGCAATCACATACATGTTTGTATCAGTTTTGTTTGGTGCTACTTCTTCACCTTTTCTGCTCCAGTAACGTTAGATACGCACTTGAAGAAGTCTAATAGCCCAAATAAAACTGAAATTAGCAACAACCTGAATGTGGACAATGTTTAAGGAATAACAAAAAGGTAAAGTCACTTATGTAAATATATACAGCAATAATAGTTCCTTACCTCGAATATATATACTTCATGACCTTGTGATGCCTTTAACCTTTGTCTCCTCCTGCCCACCCCACCAGGCATACATCATGTGCCTGCACGACTACGAGTTCCACGTGCTGGACAACGCCTTCCTCGTGCACCGGCCGGGCATCAAGGTATACTGCACGGAGCCCGCCAGGGAGGCAGTTGTGGGCCCCCAGAACATCTTAATCCACAACAAGATCCAGCATCAATACGATGTCCTCTTCGGCTCTGGCAAAAATTGTTCTATATGACAAAAGAGTTGGAGAGAGAGTGTGACATTACTAATAGTGTATGGAGTGATGTTCTCAATAAGGTATGGATGTGACATTGTCAATAGTGTATGGAGTGACTTTGTCAATAGTGTATGCATGTGAGGCTCATGTGCTATACACAGGTTATTCTCACATTTGTAGAAGCATTTCAGGGGTGTATTTTATGTGAAATAAAAGTTTTTATTGTCTTTTTTTATTTTGTTTTATTGTGTCTGATCAGGGATGTCTGTAGATAGCAGGACTGCGGCAGGAGCACTGTCGTCTCCAACCAAGACGTTTTCTAGAGCAAATGCAAAAATCAATATTGATTGTGTCATGTGACACTGAACACCTCACAGTGTCATGGGACACTGATCACCTCATAGTGTCATGTGACTCTGAGCACCTCACAGCATCATGGGACACTGAGCACCTCACAATGTCATGTGACACTGAGCACCTCACAGCATCATGTGACACTGAGCACCTCACAGCGTCATGGGACACTGAGCACCTCACAGCATCATGGGACACTGAGCACCTCACAGCATCATGTGTAACGTCTCGAGTCCCCCAGTCAGTCAGCATAACAGATATTTTTTCCCCCTTCCTGAGTGCCTCTGCTCACCCCTTAGAAGCGTCTCCGTCGACCTGCTGAGCAGAGTTCTCCACCGAACCCCAGCCTTGTACACTGCAGGTGATGAGGGTAACCCTACCACACCTTATGTTCGTTATTGGGGTGTCCATAAATATGGAAACTCAAGATTTACTCCAAGTCGAGTTGCCCGCCCATAAAATTTCATACATCAAGGTAGCTCAAGACCATACCCAACTTTACAACATAGCTGGTTATACAGTCATTCACAACTGTAGGCCAAATAAAAAAAAGAAGTGGCATAAAAATCTATTACCAAGAAACCTTTATCTGCAATAGTGTCATTAGTGATAGAGACGACTACTGTGAAAATTCCTTTGATCAATTCTCGATTAAATCCCTTATATACTCCTTCTATTGGAGCTATCTATAGATTTCCCAATACTAATACAACTGCATTCTCAGATAACCTAAGGAATCCTATCATAAACAACCTCAACAAAAATAATATAATTCTAGAGGGTGAGTTCAATATTGAACTATGTCAACAAAATAACCCTCAAGTCGATTATTTCCTAAACAGCATGAACTCCTGCATGCTAATACCGACAATCACCAAGCCCACCCGAATCATTCAAACATCCGCTACTTCAGTGGATCACTTATGGACTAACACAACAGCTTCCCTTGCATCTGGTATAATCGTTGACAGAACAACTGACCACTATCCTACCTTTCTCGTAGCAAACATGAACATATCATCACCACCTAACAAGAAACTTCAGACTACACAGTGAAGCAGCAATAGGCAATCTCACAAATGCACCTCACAATATTAACTCGGAATCTGAATTCAATAATACACAGGATATAAATTCATTAGCCAATATCTTCCTTTCCAAAACTTTAAGCCTCTACAACACTCATTGTTTCCTCCTCACCAGGCAAGTAACTGCCAAAAGATTAAACAACCCCTGACTCACAAATGGCATACTCAGAGCAAGCAACAAGAAACATGAATATGAAAAAAAACTTAGGATTGGCCTAGTTACAAAAGAAGTAGTTAAGAGATACTCATCAATGCTTACCAGTATAATAAGACGAGTGAAACTTTCCTATTATGAGAGTAGATTCAAAGAAGCAAAAGAAAACATGAAAAGCACATGGAAAGCCATCTCTAATATTCTAGGATCTAAACAACAATCATATAAATATCAAGCAGATAAAACTCTTCAAAGATGGTTACACTCTTGCAACAGATTTGAAAAAAGCAACAGAATTTAATAGTTACTTTTCATCAGTTGGTGCTAACATAAGAACATAAGAACATAAGAACAAAGGTAACTGCAGAAGGCCTATTGGCCCATACGAGGCAGCTCCTATTCTATAACCACCCAATCTCACTCATATACTTGTCCAACCCGTGCTTGAAACAATCGAGGGACCCCACCTCCACAATGTTACGCGGCAATTGGTTCCACAAATCAACAACCCTGTTACTGAACCAGTATTTACCCAAGTCTTTCCTAAATCTAAACTTATCCAATTTATATCCATTGTTTCGTGTTCTGTCCTGTGTTGATACTTTTAATACCCTATTAATATCCCCCCGGTTATGTCCATTCATCCACTTGTAAACCTCTATCATGTCACCCCTAACTCTTCGCCTTTCCAGTGAATGCAACTTAAGCTTTGTTAATCTTTCTTCATATGAAAGATTTCTAATTTGGGGAATTAACTTTGTCATCCTACGCTGGACACGTTCAAGTGAATTTATATCCATTCTATAATATGGCGACCAAAACTGAACTGCATAATCTAAATGGGGCCTAACTAGAGCAAGATATAGCTTGAGAACCACACCAGGTGTCTTGTTACTAACGCTGCGATTAATAAATCCAAGTGTCCGATTTGCCTTATTACGAACATTTATGCATTGATCCTTTTGTTTTAAATTCTTACTAATCATAACTCCCAGATCCCTTTCGCAATCCGACTTCGCAATCACAACACCATCTAGCTCGTATCTTGTAACTCTATCATCATTACCTAACCTCAGAACTTTACATTTATCAGCATTAAACTGCATCTGCCAGTCCTTTGACCATTTCAAAACCCTATCTAGATCAACTTGAAGTGATAGTGAGTCCTCCTCCGAATTAATTTCCCTACCGATTTTCGTATCATCGGCAAATTTGCAAATGTTGCTACTCAAACCTGAATCTAAATCATTTATATATATTATAAACAACAGAGGTCCCAGGACAGAGCCTTGAGGCACTCCACTTACAACATTTTCCCACTCTGACTTGATTCCATTTATACTAACTCTCTGTTTCCTTTGGTATAGCCATGCCCTAATCCAGCTTAATATAGCACCCCCAATACCATGAGACTCTATTTTTTTAATCAGTCTTTCATGTGGCACTGTATCAAAAGCTTTGCTAAAGTCAAGGTATACAACATCGCAATCCTTACCACTATCAACTGCCTCAACAATGCTAGAATAAAAAGATAACAAATTTGTTAAACATGAACGGCCATTTATAAAACCATGTTGCGACTCAATTATTAATTTATGTTTTTCAAGATGAAGACGAATTTTATTTGCTATCATAGATTCGAGTAACTTTCCCACAATAGACGTTAGGCTAATTGGTCGATAGTTAGACGCAAGTGATCTATCTCCTTTCTTAAAAACTGGTATCACATTAGCAACTTTCCAAAACTCTGGCACTCTGCCTGACTCTATTGATTTATTAAATATGGTTGACAGTGGGTCACAAAGCTCCTCTTTGCATTCTTTAAGCACCCTAGCAAACACTTCATCCGGCCCTGGGGATTTGTTTGGTTTGAGTTTTACTATTTGTTTAAGAACATCCTCCCTGGTAACTGCTAAACTCGTCAACCTGTCCTCGTCCCCACCCACATAGACTTGTTCGGCTGAAGGCATATTGTTAAGTTCCTCTTTAGTAAATACAGATACAAAATATTTATTAAAAATACTACTCATCTCTTCATCACTATCTGTTATTTGACCTGTCTCAGTTTTTAATGGACCTATCCTTTCCCTAGTCTTAGTACGATATAACTGAAAAAACCCTTTAGGATTTGTCTTTGCTTGCCCTGCTATGCGAACTTCATAGTTTCTTTTTGCTTTCCTTATCTCTTTTTTAACATTTCTAACCAGTTGTACGAATTCCTGTTCTAAAGTGACCTCCCCATTTTTAATCCTTTTGTACCAAGCTCTCTTTTTACCTATAAGGTTCTTCAAATTCTTTGTTATCCACTTTGGGTCATTAGTATACGATCTATTCAATTTGTATGGTATACTACGTTCCTGTGCTTTGTTTAGAATATTCTTAAATAAGTTATATATTGAATCCACATCGAAATCCCCATTTAAGTCACCTATCGCTGGGTTCATGTCTCGCTCCAAGACCGGCCCACACCCCATACCCAAGCCTTTCCAATCAATTTGACCCAAAAAATTTCTTAGGCTATTAAAATCAGCTTTTCGAAAATCTGGCACTTTAACAGAATTTTCTCCTACTGGTCTATTCCATTCTATGCTAAATCTGATTTCTTTGTGATCACTGCTCCCTAGCTCACTCCCTATTTCGATGTCATTAATTTGCGTTTCCCTGTTAGTTAACACTAAATCTAAAATATTATTTTCCCGTGTTGGTTCCTTAATGTGTTGCGTAAGAAAGCAATCGTCAATTAATTCTAGAAAATCTTCTGCTTCACTATTCCCTGTTTTGTTCAACCAGTTTATTCCGCTAAAATTAAAGTCACCCATGACATAAATACTGTTAGATCTAGATGCTCTAGATATTTCATCCCATAGATGCTTTGCTTCCATTCTGTCTAAATTTGGTGGCCTATATATTACTCCTATTATAATATTATTAGCTTTTTCGTTTAATTCAATCCAAATAGTTTCTGTGTGTGGCTCTGTTTTGATTCCCTCTTTGAGACTACATTTCAAATTGTCCCTAACATATATGGCTACTCCACCTCCTCGTCTAATATATCTATCTGTGTGAAATAGTTTAAATCCATATATTTGATATTCAGCTAATAGTTCTCTATTTTCTACATTCATCCACGTTTCGGTAAGTGCAATAATATCTATTTTTTCTGTGCAGACAAGAGCATTTAATTCGTTAATTTTATTTCTTAGACTTCTACTGTTAGTGTAATATACCCTAAGTGAATTGTTATTTTGCGGACCTTCTCTTTCCCTGATCGTTTTGCCAATTCCTTTCTCCCACAAACACATACTTTTATTACCTCCTTCCTCCAAATCAATTCCCATACCTCTATCTACTAACAGTTTAAACCCAAACAAACACCTCTAACCACTTCTTCTAGCGAGTTCGCAACAGCAACAACCCCAGCTCTCGATAGATGCACCCCATCACGAGCATACATTTCATTTCTTCCATAGAAGTGTTCCCAGTTGTCTATGAAAGATATTGCATTTGATTTGCAATATCTTTCCAGCCGGCAATTGACACCAAGTGCCCTCGATATCCATTCATTTCCCACTCCCTTTCTTGGAAGAATGCCACATATGATCGGGATTCCTCCCTTGCTCCTAACTAACTCTATGGCTGTTTTATACCTCTGAATCAGTTCCTCACTCCTGACTCGACCAACATCATTTCCTCCCACGCTAATGCAAATAATGGGATTGTTCCCATTACCAGCCATAATATCATTCATGTTGTTTATAATATCACCAATGCCAGCTCCGGGATAGCAAACCCTTAACCTGTTCCCCCTATCTCTAGCACAAAACGTTCTATCCAAATACCTTATCTGGGAATCTCCCACAACTAATGTTTGCTTAGGTACTTCCTTTACTTTCTGCCATATAACCTAGCCATATAAATCCCACAGACACAGACAGCAGCATTTTTCTCTTGCTGAAGAGTGTTACGTATTCCTATTTAAGGAATACTCACATTAATATACTTATTAATTTAAATTCCTTCATTTATCTGTATATGTATATATATTTTTGTAATGTGTAATATACTTTAGCAACACATTTGAGGCTGAAGCAGGGCTTCCTAAGTCACACTTACGGGACGTGTGAGATCCGGGTAAACTTCCTGATGGAATACAGGAAAGCTTGTAGTTGTGTAGTTGCCAGTTTTCCTCTTTATTATTTTCTATATATATATATTGTTTTATGTAAAATATGTCACCTTTGTTCTTATGTTTGCCTTAGCACAGTAATGTTGCTCATTTAAGTAAGATAATTTTATATAAATTTGCCACTCGTTATGTTTGTGGAGGGGAGAGCTGGACGCTCTGCCGCTGGAGGAGAGTTTAGTTTACTGGTAGCGGGCTTGGAGTCAACTGATTTTGGTTAAGTGTCTGTTGTGTTGTTTCTGTATATTGCCGTAGTAGATTTAATTATCACGAGTGTGTCCTTAGTATATTATAGTAGCTTAAAGTGCCATCCAGTTTATTGTGATTAAATAGTGAGATACTGATTGAATATTTATTATATATAATTTGTATATGTATTTTATTTTATGACCTGATGAAATCATATTACTAATTCTGAAATCATATTACTAATTCTTGATGGTACGTTCTGATGAGGCACCCTGGTTGAACGCATTTAGATACAGTGTTTATTCTTATTATCCCCTAGACAACATATATTATTGTCCCTGTAGTTCAACGAGCGGTGTGGACCAGACATAACACATAGATCTCGCACCCTAATCCTTTGCATAAAGCAAATGAGCTTGTTGATGCTTGGGGCACAACTTCCAGCTTGGACAGTCTTCCTCTACCCATACATAATGAATTAAATAATAGATTTGCTGATAGAGTAAGGCTCCTTGACTTCATTCTTCATCAAGAGGATGACTGTGACATGCCTTTTACTGAATACGAACTAGACTCTGTTCTACATAAAGGCAAAGCTACATCACCCTGGGAGGGTGGAGTTACTTACGGCATACTGCATATGCTTCTGCTAGTTCCAGGGAATCCCTTGCTTGAATTGTATAATATGAGCTATGTTACCACCCTTGAGACTAAATAAGGTTCTTCTCCCCGCAGTGTTAAGAAATGATATTAAATCGGCCTTGCCAACATATGTCTAGGGGTTATAGATACATCACTGCATAAATTGGAGAACAATATATTTACTCTGAGGGGGGACAAACAACAATTAAATGGTAAAAACAATAGCCAGAAATATTCTTTAGCATGCAATTTCATAAATAAAACTCCTTATTGAGGCATGGGCACTATCACCAGCACATGGATTAATAAATAGTTATAAACAATCATCTAACTAGGAAATTAAACTTAATATGAGCTAAAATAACAGTGACCAATGACTTAACTTAAAAACATGTCTCCTCTCGACCATAGCCATCACGCTTCTGCCCACGCGCTGGTCCGCAGGCCAACAAAATGTAGTACTGATATTCAAATCATTATTAATCTTAAGAGTAGTAAATACTGGTACAATACTCAATATAATATAATGCAAACAATAATAAGAATTAATCAAGGTTGAACTATAAACACTCGCTTGACAACAATGTTCCCACACTGGCCATATCCAAATATGGTCAACCGTCCACACGGAGAAACCACATGAGAAATCTAGCCCAAAAGCCTCATACAATATAATGCAACTCAGGCACACTACAGCATGCTATAATATGTAACATACAAGAATCTCATATCATACAACTGGATGCTATATTAATTATAGAACAAGACAATAAAGTAATATAAGAATCAAGAGTAATGTTAGAATCCTAGTAAGATTCGTAACAAGCTTTGTAAGTGGGGAGCTTCCACAGTCATTGAACTAACAGTCTTATTATTGCCATTCCTAAACCTAACCAGCAGAGTGCTTTTCACTCAATTTCCCTCATTAGTTGTCTCTGTAAGTGTCTTGAGAAGAAGGTTCTCAACCGTCTCCTTTGTCTCCCCAGATATATGGCCTTACGCATGGAAAGAGTGTACATCACTGTATTACCGCCTTCCTCACCCTGCATACCTGTCTTGCCTACTCCTGAGGTTCCTGATACGCCGAACAACAAGATTTGAAACTTGGTGGCTACGTAAGAACAGCACGTTCCCTCTAGAGTGTGCATGATACGCAAACGCGGATGCACGATTTGCATCTTGGGCCTGAAATCATGTGCATGATGGAATAACGAGAAAAGTCGTAAAGGCCTAGTACGACGTAGCAGAAGAAACACCTGTAAGTGGATGGGATCAATGAGCTGGAGCCGGGACCCGAGGGTTCTGCCGCTACGCCCATCCCGCCTCAACAAACTGGAGCTGTTCATTCAACTAGCAAGACCTCGTCTGGTGTCAACGTATCAGTAATCAGTACTCCCAGGAAGACAATATTTATGCACTAGATAGAACGTCGGCAGCAGACGTATAGCAGGCAAAATCATCTTACAAGATGATAGAACTGGGGTACGGTGTACGCCCTGTGACCGGACAACAAGTACGGTGTACGCCAGAGTTCCCCCTGCGAACGGACAACAAATACGGTGTATGCCAGGGTTCTCCCTGCGAACGGACAACAAGTACGGTGAACGCCAGAGTTCCCCCTGTAACCGGACAACAAGTACGGTGTACGCCAGAGTTCCCCCTGTGACCGAACAACAAGTCAATCATCGCTGTCAACACCGATGTCATCACCTCGTCGACGACCCGGAGGAATGGAACAACACGCGGATGTACTGCGCATTGTGGACTAGATCAGTGGAAGACTCTAGTCAGGAGGGAAGTGGATCTCTTCTCACAGCAACTAACACCATCTGAAGAGCATCGTTGGTGAAGAACACGACGCATCGTTGCCGAACTACAGCGAGAACACATCAATGGGCGAGACAACAAACATCATGACAACGGACTTATCGGGAATAAAGACTATTTGTTATTTTTTATATACAGTATACATGTGTTTTTTTTAGTGAAGAAAACTTAGTGTTCACTATAACAGAGAGAGGATAAGTTATGAATGACAATTTTTGTGCAGACTCTGGTGAACTGGGGAACCAGTGGAAATGTGGTTCCAGTGTAGATTTCTTTGTTTACCATGAACTGTGCGAGATTTTTTTTTATTATTGATGTTTATTTCTGTCAACTGAGAGGATTGCTGGGCTACCATGGCTTGTATGGTCAGCCGGGATTTTTAGTTACCGTGGTAACTGTTATTGTTAAGAATTTTTTTTTTATAAATATTTCTCGACTGTGAGATGTATATATTTAGATAAGGTAGTTATATTTTTCGAGGCATGCTCTAGTTCCTTTGTGGTCTGGGATAAGAAAACCCATGTTCGTGTTTCCCGCCCACGGTTTTTCTTAAACCGGGACAATGGGGGATATGTAACAAGAGAGCACTACATAGAACAACATGAATATCATAACAGCATGAACAAGCCATTCATGTGGAGCATGATCAGGCCACGCTGGACAATGGAAAAGTCACACCTAAAAGTTAACCAGAAGGACAGGTCAACGGTCACTGAGTCACGAGATGGTCAGAGTTGATACCGTCATTATAATCTACAGGGATTAGCCCCTCCACATCAAATGCAACCTCTCATGTTCAGCTCGGGAGCAGATCACGGAAGAGGACAGTAGAGTGGGAGAAGTCCCAGGAGGACGGTGTGAGTGGACACCGGGAAACAACATCATATCGAGGAAAATTGTGGAACACCATTCGAGTAAGTACGGCACTCATGAACTAAAGCACCTCTCCATTCATTTACTTTGCCTCTGTAAGAGAATATAGTTGGGAAAGTGTCTATTTAATTATTTCAAATAAAGTCATATTGTCAAGTGTCATGAAGTGTGTATTAATGGTTCCTTGCCTTAGTGATATTGACCTACCATTCCCTTTGCCCTAGGGACTTAGTTTCCTTAATTATCCAGTACTCCTTCCCCCCAGTCCGTCCCTTGTTGAAGTGTTAGTATTCGGCGTGTCCCGCCTTAATCTTGTATACTTTATAGTTCCCCAAGTGATCAGGATTATTCGAGTGACAGGCCAGGATCCTTTTACCATTCAAATTTTCCCTTACACCTGTCCTGATAGGTTTATACAATCTACAAGTCCTACGAATCTTACTCCAGTCCCCTGTCCGGAAACTCAGGGTGGTGGCAGCTTTACTTGGTAACTCATACGAAGTCTATAACAACTAAAATTTCTATCTCACTCTCCCTCACTAGTTTCTCACTCTCCTTCGCTCTCTCTCTCTCTCTCTCTCTCTCTCTCTCTCTCTCTCTCTCTCTCTCTCTCTCTCTCTCTCTCTCTCTCTCTCTCTCTCTCTCTCTCTCTCTCTCTCTCTCTCTCTCTCTCTCTCTCTCTCTCTCTCTCTCTCTCTCTCTCTCTCTCTCTCTCTCTCTCTCTTCATTAATCGGTTAGGTCCGCGCATGATGGTCCAAGTGTTACGTACGGACACATGATGATAATGATGGACACGTATCTGATAATGATAGCCAATATTTCATCCCCATACTGGGACAGCTTTTCGTGACCTCATGCGTCGCTAAAGCAACGGATCTTATTGCTATAGAATGCATTTGTTTATTATAGGTTAGGTTAGGTTAGGTTGGTTTGATAGGGCCGAAGAATTGAATAACAGAAAAATATGAGCAATGAGCGAAAATACGACAAAAAGGCATTAGGAAAATACTACAAGACATCGGAGCGAAGCCTGCGATAACACTTACAGAGCACAGTTAAGGTATTGAGAGAGATTAAGAGAGATTGCGCTAATGTGTATCCTCCTTGGAACCGCATTGGGAGGCTAAAAGCAACGCACCCATTGGTGGAACGTGAAAAGGAGGAAATGTGTATGTTTATCTCTCAGAATGTTCGGTAATACGTTTATTGCTTGTGATGTGTGCCTATGTATGTATTAACACGATGTACTGAAAGGGGTGAGAATAGCTTGAGCTACCTCATCCCTTTGTGTGTATTTTACCTCAATAAACTTATTTCAATTTCAATTTTCAATTGGTGGATTACACCGCACTGGGGATGATGACGTCAGAATGAAGGTAACTGCAGAAGGCCTATTTTAAACATACGATGCAGCTTCTTCTGAATCTAGTTAATTTACATGTACAGTGAATGAGTATTTCGATTTGTTACATGCTACAGTAAGGTGTGGGGATAATGTTCTTGAGAGATTGTGAGACGTACACAGGACTAGCGGTGAAGGAGGAATTAATGTCTGAGTGATGGTGTATCCTGTATTTGACAAATTATATATTTGCATGCACTTGGGAATACTACTGAATTCCTGTTGAAGTCTCCATGTCTGGGAGGGGTCTGTTTCATATGAATGGAAAATAGTGGATTTTCCTTTTATTTTCCCATGCGCAATAAACGATCCTTGAAGAAAGATTTACAAAGCTTAAATTACATTATCTAGAAAGGCGAAGAATTAGGGGGTGACATGATAGAGGTGTGAGTGAATGGACATGACAAAGGGGGATATTAATAGCCTATTAAACGTATCAATATGAGACAGAACACGAAACAATGGGTATTAATTGGATAAGTTTTAGAATTAGGAAAAAAACCTGGGTAAATATTGGTTCGGCAACAGGTTTGAACGCTGTAATACATGTTATTTCATGCTCTGTGTTGTTCCCCTTTGTTTCATACGAATAAGAGATTGTGGATATCATTAATTGTTATGCTCAATAAACGATCCTTGGCGGGATATTATAAATATAAAGCTCCCAGATAAGTAAGGGGATAAATAGGGGAAAATAGATAGGAGAAGGTGAGGCTAAGTCGAGTCCCTCGCCATTTGTAACGAAAACATGAGGCCAAGTCATGACCGCTGAAAAAACCAAAACGGTCATGACTTGGCCTAACTTCCACTACTCTCCACACCAGGGGAGAAAGGCCAGGGAACAGGGCCTCTACACCAGGGGAGGAAGGCCTGGGAGCAGGACCTTCACACCAGGGGAGGAAGGCCTGGGAGCAAGACCTCCACACCAGGGGAGGAAGATCTTGGAGAAACCCCTTCACACCAAGGGAGAAAGGCCTGGGAGCAAAACCTCCATACCAGGGGAGGAAGGCCTGAGAGCAGGACCTCCACACCAGGGGAGGAAGGCCTGGGAGCAAGACCTCCACACCAGGGGAGGAAGGCCTGGGAGCAGGACCTCCACACCAGGGGAGGAAGGCCAGGGAGCAGGAACTTCACACCAGGGGAGGAAGGCCTGGCAGCAGGACCTCCACACCAGGGGAGGAAGGCCTGGCAGCAGGACCGCCACACCAGGAGAGGAAGGCCTGGGAGCAGGACCTCCACACCAGGGGAGGAAGGCCAGGGAGCAGGACCTCCACACCAGGGTAGAAAGGTCTGGGAGCAAAACCTCCATACCAGTGGAGGAAAGTAGTGAAATGTACGCCTAGAACCGTCCCAAACCCGAGGAGAACCTCAGGGATTGAACTCGGTCATAGTCAAAAGTGGTGTGGGAGTCCGTAGAATGGGACGGGTGGCGTCGTGGGGGACGTTGTGGGTCACAGGGGTAAAATGTAAGGGATGTTGTGGGTCATGTAGGTAAGAGGGGAGGATAAGTATGTGGGCATGTGTACATCATCTCAAAGGTTTCCCCGGATGTTCTGACGCATGGCGTCCGGCCAGGCATCGCTTGAGAGAGTCATGTTGGGTAGGGGCTGGAAGCTAAGTGGATGGTATGCAGTCATGTAGGGAGGAGGAGGAGGAGGAAGAGGAGGAGTATGTAGGTTATGTTGTGTAGGGAGAGGGGAGCCCCCATACCTGAGAGGATAACATTGACGTCCATTAGCTTCCCCCTATAGGAAGCCGTAAGTGTTGAGGGGGGTATGAGAGAGCAGCCTCTTGCGGATGTGGTCCATTTGCTTTAATGGTTTTTCGATGTCTTCAGAGTATTCTGGAGATGTTCACCCCAGCATGGCTCTCCCTACACTGCGGATTCGTTAAGGAGGGGCGAGGGTCTCACTTCCACTAGCAGGCCCTCACCTGCCAACCATCAATCACTTCTCATTTGACCGGGATCGTTTCCCTCCCCTCACACACAAACGCACCGTTAGTTCACTGCGAGTCTTCATTCGCTACACACACTCACCATACAGCTCCGAGTCATGGAAAGACGAACCTCAACAGCCTGCATGAAATGCGGAGTGTTTTATATTCCATCATCAAATCAACTATGTTGGCTGCAATGCGCAAGCTGTGAAAAACCGCCCCTAGGCCATTACGACATCAAATGCAAGCGATGTCAGCAGATTTTCTGTGATAACCATGAGTGTTATTCTTATTTAATATTCCACAGTTCATATTATGGTATCCACAGGTGAAATGTCGTGTGTGTAAACTATCATCTCTCCTATAGTGTGAGAATATTTACTCATTCGGGCTATTACATTCCACACAGTTAAATATGTTCTTTCCAATTTCAGTTTACAAAACAGTGAAGTGTCCTTATTGCTCACCTGCCCCACGAGGAGGTCATCGGCGGAATGAAACTTCACATAAACGTAGGTATCATATATAAATACACTTCTCGTATCTGTATTACATCCAGTTGCAAGCAAACACACATGCATAAAAAACATATTTTCCCCATTCACCCATGCTGAATATCATTTTGTTCCATTTCAGGTTATAATCCTTACATCAATCAACGGAGGGAACAGATAGACCTCATCGAGTCTGTATCCCATCCGTCCCACACTGAGCTAAGGAGAGCAGATGTCACTTGCGGGCACCCTCCGCCCCTTCAACAAGGGCGGCGGCGGCGGCGCCAGCAGATGGAGGGCTACGAGACAATATCACGTCCAGTTAACACAACGTTAAGGATTCATACCCTCACACCTGCTCAACCTCCACACCGGGACATAAGTAAGTTAATACTGTCTTATTTCAGTCTATTTCCTAAACATATTAATTCCCCCTAATCTGTTCCCTCACCTCTATAAATATATATATATATATATATATATATATATATATATATATATATATATATATATATATATATATATATATATATATATATATATATATATATATATATATATATGCTTTCATTCTTTCTAGAGATAATATGTTTTTCTTTTTTACAGATGACACACCACTGTGCATAGATTTGGCATCCAGCAGCGCTGAGAGCGGCAGTGAGAGTGACACACCCAACTCAGCAGAATGGACATTACCCATATCCGGCTCTCACCCCTCAACTCACAGGGAGGGGAGGGCTCGTTCACGCGCTCACTCAACCCCCCATTCCTCCCCCAGCCCCATACCCAATCAATCAGCGACAGCTACAGCAGCAGCAGCAGCAACAGCAGCAGCAGCAGCAGCAGTGGTGAGAACACTACCGTTAACAACAGTATCACAAACCGTGAAAATAGCCTTGACTCAGACGACAGCTCAGCAGACCTTGACCTTGACTCGTCAGCGTCTGTCAGTTCTGACTGGTTAGCACCGTCTGGCGTAATAGCTGACCGTGCAGTGTCGCCCATTCATCTCGGAGGGGGACTATCACCACCCCCCACCCACCCTAGTCCTCTCCCATCACCCCCACCACCTCTCTCTCCCTCTCCCCCACCTGCCCTAGAAATTCAACCTCAGCTATTGGATCGAATTGATAACTATAATGGCGGTTATGTTCGGCTTTCATTCTCCATACCAGAACATGTTAACAACTCCCCAGGACTCTATCTGAGAACATACAGTGATTTTTTCATTAATGAGATACGCGTCCTTTTCTCTCCACAACACCCATCACTCCTAATTTACCCAGACATCACTCTAACTGTGCGGAATTTAAATGTACAACAAGACGGGGAGGAGGAGGATAATCTATTGGATCCTATAAATAACGATGGCTTTCCCATACGGTGTGAGGGGCGAAGAATAACTCTAGAGGAGGTAGACACCCTTATTGATTTTTGGGCTGACGAATTGACAGGGAAAATATCCCAGTACCTGGAAGAGAGGGAGGGCTCCAATGTCTTGGTTGAGCGGCTCACCGGGTTTTACATTAACTGTGGTCAGATTGAACACCCGATAAGATTAGGCTCGCATGTAGACTATCCTGAAGGCTTAAGTGGAAAAAAAATTGGTTTTCAATCCAGAGGGAGAGGCTGATATATGCCTTATGCAGTGTGTTGCTGCTTTTAAATGTTTAGCTAAGGGGATGCATCTAGATAATATTCGTAAACGGTGTGGAGAAGCGAGATGGTGTCTCACTCACATTAATTGGCCAGCAGATGTCAATTCTGCGGTGACGTTTGAGGATATTCACAAGGTAGAGAAAATGAATAAAGTCAGTATATTCATCTATTCACTAGAAAGAGATGAAAATGCTAGACGACAACGACACTACATTACACTAGCTAGGAAGGGAAGAGGGGGATATACAGATGTCATACCATTGCTGATGTTGGAAGCTCAACACTTAGTATTAATTAAGGATTTCAACCAATATGTACGTAATATGAGCAACAATACAGATCTAATCCCAAGGCATCACAGCTTTTGTCATTGTTGTATGATATCACTCCCAGCAGATCGCATGCAGAGTCATGAAAGTACATGCAAAGTACATCAGACTCTCAAATTCTACCCCACCAGAGAGGAAGATTACTTTCCGTCACTATGGACGAGGATATGGTCCTAGTCACATGTGCTTTTATGACTTTGAGTGCATGTTAGACCGCTCGAACCCTAAGGGAATGATAGAATCACGTCACAACGCAGTGGCATATGCGTACATTATCATTGACAGACAGATGAATATTGTTGAGAAAGATACTTATTTGGGTAAAGATGCGGTCAATCACTTTGTAACCACGCTAGAAGCGTCATGGGCTAGAATCAAGAAGGGGTTAGTATCCTATGAACTTCACATGTCCCAGCAACAGCAGGCAATATTTGAGACAAAAACGGCCTGTGAACTCTGTGATGAACCTTTTAACGGGGAAGATGTAATCAAAGTCCGTCATCACGACCACACAGTAAGATTCCACAATTATCAAGCAGCTTACTGTGATAGATGTAATTTGCAGTGTGTAAATTCATACAAGTTCCTATACACTTTTTCACACAACGCTTCCTATGATTTAGGAGTAATCCTAAACGAGATGAGAGATAGACCAGGAAGTGAAATAGATATATTAGCCAAGGATGGATTTAAATTTATGAAAGTTGATGTGAACAACTTAAGATTTTTGGATAGTTTAGCCCTTCTCAACGGCTCGCTAGGAAGAATAGCCAAGGATCATATTGATAGTGGGAAACCTACCACATTCACTTTGGCTATGTTAAAAGGTGTAAATAAAGCGGCCATCCCAAAACTGCTCAAGGGTAAACAATCATTCTGCTATGATTATTTATCCTCTATGTCTGTGTTAGATGAACCACACCTCCCTTCTCGCGATAAGTTTTACAATACACTAAAAGACGAAGAGTTGTCAGAAAAGGATTATAAACAAGCCTTAGAAATTTTTGATTTGGCTAAATGTCGCAACATAGGGGAGTATCTGCTCCTTTACCTCAAAGTGGACACAGGTTTGCTAGCTGATGTGTTCACAGTCTGGCGAGACACCATGCTTGCTCTCTACAAATTAGACATTTCCCACTACATTTCTTTACCCTCATTTGCTTGGGATGCGTTCTTGCTTAAATCGAAAGTTGAACTTGATATTGTGTCAGACCCATTGTTATATGATTTACTTCGTCGGAATCTCCGAGGTGGGTTCACCAGTGTGACGAGACAGTACACGAATGTGGAGAACCATCATACAGGCTTAGATCTAGGGGAAGATAGTAGCTACATCATTTACTTAGATTTTAATAGTCTTTACGGGGCGTGTATGACTGAACTGCTCCCTCGTGGTGGGATTCGGAAACTGTCACACAATGAGCATGACATGCTGCTAGAGCGAGGCTTGGAGAATATCCCATGTGATGGGTCCAAGGGATATTGGGATATTGGACCTGCAGTGTGATACACTGCAGGTCCGACCGGAGGTAGCTAGGTATACAGATGAACTGCCCCTAGTTCTTTCCCATACTTGCATTACCGAGGAACACATTTCACCCTACAGTAAGAATATTCTTACAGAAGAAAGTCGCGGTCTGCCTAAAAACAACACTAAATTAATTGCTTCTCATCTTCCTCAGAAAGACTACCTCGTTAGTCTGGACTTGTTACAGTTGCTCATGCGCATTGGATTAGAAGTAGCTAAAGTTCATGACATCTACGAATTCGAGCAGGAGAGCTACCTTAAAGACTTCATTGAAACCAATGTTCGTGAACGTGCCAGTACCAAATGCGCGATAAAAAAAAAGGTTTTCAAACTCGTATCAAACTCTATATATGGAAAGAGTTTCACAGATGTATCTAAATATGGGAACAAACACGATTTGGTTACAGGTCGTAGACATTTCCTGAAACATGCTCGAAACCCGTTCTTCAAGCGAAGTCTTTTGTTAAGTAAGGATCGTGTGATATGTACTATCAAGCAGAAGTCTCTCCTAGTCAACACTCCTACGTATCTGGGTTATCATATACTTCAAATTGCTAAGAGGCGTCTCTATGAGTTCTGGTATAATGTTGTCAAATCTGCGTATGGGGATAAAGCGAATCTGTTATATACAGACACAGACTCTTTTATCATTAAACTGGACTGTCAGGATGTGTTTGAAGAGTTGAATAAGTCTCCTCTCTTCGACTGTATGGATTTTAGTAATTTTAATGACACACATCCATCCTACTCTAAAGCGCGAGAAGGTGAACTAGGATTGCTCAAGTCTGAAATAGGTTCTAAGATTATTAACCAGTTAATTGCTCTCAGACCTAAAACATTCGTTCACCACACATGATAGGGAGCACACTTGTAAGTGTAAGGGCGTACCATACCACCTACAAGAGAAACTCTCACACGAGTCGTTTCAGCACACTCTTGAAACAAACACTTCAATCAGGTTTGTGTCGAGATCTATACGCAACGTGCAAGGAAAGATTTGTACATGTCGCAGTACCTGCAGAGGATTGTCAGCATTTGACGATAAACGCTACATTTTAAGCCCCACACAGTCCCTAGCGTATGGTCATCCTGATATTCCCAATAACAATGATGATGAGATGGATGTAGAAGTGGGAGAGGAGGAGATGGAAGAAGTGTTTATGGAGGAGGAAGTAGAGCAAGCACAGAGACTCTACCCAATATTCCGCCCCTGGAGCAAAGGCGATGCTACAGCTCAGAAACTATTCAACCCTCACTAGATTTTATGTTGTACTATTGTTAGTTAGTATTAAGATGGATGCCCCATATGACTAAAACTATTTATACTAAATGAATAGGATGATTAATATTTTTGTTTGTGAACTGTAAGAACTATGATTAGTTTTAAAAATAGAATGTTTAATATTATTGTTTGTGAACTGTAAGAACTATGATTAGTTTTTAAATATGATGTTTAATATTATTGTTTGTGAACTGTAAGAACTATGATTAGTTTTAAAAAATGTTGCTGCTGTACATAAAATATGTGAATAAACACCTGTAAATGACTATGTTTGTATAAATACCACCTCAGTTCCTTAGTTTTTAGCAGTCTTAACGAAGCATTAATCATGGACAGTTCCTATGATATAATCCATGAGGAACATCTAGATATTTTCAGAGAACCATCTCGTGTTATTATTGCTGGTTATTCAAACAGCGGAAAATCCTACTTGTGCAGTAAACTTGTAAGGAAGTATCAGCACAAGTTCTCCTCAATAATCATATGCGGAGGAGGTTACTCTGAATTACGATCAGATCCACAAATTAAAGGGAAGCTGATCGAGCATTCAACCATTATTGATCCTGTGGAAGAGCGAGTGGATAATGACTCGCATATCTTAGTAATCTATGATGACCTTTTTACAGAATCTGCGAATTCAAAAATCGTATCAGACATGTTTACTAGGGGGCGACATTTCATGGTTTCCGTCATATTGATTACTCAAAATATATTTTTTCCTGGTAAATATTCGAGGAATATTAGTTTAAATGCTTCTCATTTCATATTGGTTAAATCGCGAGACCTCTCACAAATTGAAACACTCGGACGACAAATATTTGGGAAAGTGGATTCAAAGAAATTTGTAGAGTTATATAAGCAAGTTATTAGCCAACCCTATGGCTATTTGCTAGTATGTCTGGGCTCGAACACTCCATCTACGATAACATTACGCGGTAATATTGTTCACGAACCGCCCTATGAGATAGTTTACCAATGGTGAGCAAGAAAGATGTACTGGAACGCGTATATAACGACCCCTCATCTAGCGGGGGGCTTGGAGGGGTACAGAGATTGTATAAGGCCGCCAAATTAATTAACTCTAGTATAACTCTAGCCGATGTAAAGGACTATCTGAAAAGCTCTGACTCCTATACATTGCATTATTTACAACCACATAAATTCCCTCGGCGTCGGGTGTTAAGCCCTAAACCACGACTATTTCAAGCTATAGACTTGGCCGAGATGAGTTTATTGGACAAACATAATGACGGAGTGAAATATTTACTCGTATGTGTAGATATTTTCTCCAGATACGCTCAAGTAGTACCCTTACGCGCCAAGGATGGGAAAAGTACCAGTAAAGCTCTGGCTTTAATTCTAGATTCACCTCATTCTCAGGGAGTGCGCAAACTTAATTCTGATCGAGGTGGTGAATTTTATAACGCCACTATGAAAAAAATGCTGGCAGCAAGGAAAGTACAGTTATATAGTGTATTTTCTCAGGAGACTAAAGCTTCAATCGCTGAGCGGTTCATACGTACTTTAAAAGGTAAACTTTACAAGTTTATGACGGCGCACAACACTTTAAAATACATGCAGGCTCTACCAGATATTGTGAAAACATATAATTTAACCCCACACAGAGGATTGAAGGGGAAGACACCTACGGAGGTGCACGCTCTATCCTCGCCCAGCGAACACGCCAAACAATTTGATTTAATGTATAAAAGCCCGAGCAAATCAAAGAGAACTGTCATTCCTCGATTGAGTGTTGGTGATACAGTACGCATCACTCTATCTGATCGCATTTCCAAGTTTAAGAAAGGGTTTAAGCAGCAGAACACCCGAGAGATATTTACAGTTACACGTATTGATCGGAGACAACACATCCCTTTATACTTTCTAAAAGATCTGAATGGGGAAGAAATTGATGGTGGCTTCTATAAACAAGAATTAACACCCACACATTTGCCTCAAACCTTTAATATTGAAAAAGTATTGGGACAACGCAGAGTCTCTGGCAAGCTTCAGTATAAAGTTAGGTACGCAGGTTATGATCGATCATTCGATCAATGGATTGATGCTGCTGAGATATTACATTTATAATGAAGAGGCCCTTAGTTTATAAATACAAGGAATTGATCCAACTATTATCAAAACTTCAGTATTCCTCGAGAAAACAGTTGATTGAAAAATTGAAGAAACCACATATAAATTGTTTATCAGAATTTTTTAATAACTTTTAAAAAAAAAAAATTGCCCGTGCCTGACAAGGTCGTTAAAAAGTTGAAAAAATATAAATTGCTTATTCGGTCACTAGCTTGTAAGAAACCTTCTGTGTCAACTAAGAAACGGATATTAACCAGCAAACGAGGAGGCAGTATTTTATCCATTATTTTACCGATTGCAGCTAGTTTAATTACACGGTTGTTCAGTAAATAAAGTAAAATGAAAGCCTTTTATCTCGTACCGCGTAAAATAGTGGACAACCGGAAAGCTGCACACAGCCCTGCTTACCCCACTGTGAAAGCTGTTGCTCAACATCTTACTGTCAAACCACCACCTCCTCCTCAGTTGCATACCAACCCTTCCATAAAACATTTAATAGATTTGAAGTTGAAAGTGCGAGATCATGAATATGCAAGATCCTTGCTAAACCATTATGATGCTACTGGAATCGTTCGTTGGGATCTGAATGGAAATGTATTGGCTCCAGTATCTGGCATACATATAATTAACGACATTATACATAAAATGACTGTGCTTAAATCTGTTTTTTTACCGGATAAACTCCCCATTGCCCAACTGTTTTTTCACATCTAACATCTACACCACGAGATTTATTCCGTAATACTACGGCAAGCAGTCAAGTGTATGAGCCTCCATCTGTTAAGAGAAAGGCAACTGCAAAGATTGATCCTCACAGTAAAAGGAATGCTTCCTGGATCGTATATTAACAGGTGAGTGTATATAAATGTGTATGTAATGTGTAGCTAGCTTTACTAGGCAAAAAGCAGTCTAAGGAGACAGAGCGATGGACACTCACGTGATATACGCCACCAGCGTATCAGATATGCATTTATTCCCCAATAACATCCCCGCATCTTTCCAAAATCGATTGTTTAACCAGCTAGAATTAGATCCCAGGAGGAGTTATGAAATGTGTCTACAAAAATTACTCCTCCCCACTTCCCATTACGTTATTAAGCGTGATAATCCTGAGGCATATATATGTGTAGGCGTTATGTATGAGAAAGTGGGCGAGGGGAAATACAT
Source organism: Procambarus clarkii (assembly GCF_040958095.1). Lineage (NCBI taxonomy): Eukaryota > Metazoa > Arthropoda > Malacostraca > Decapoda > Cambaridae > Procambarus > Procambarus clarkii. The sequence continues at coordinate 32,075,673 of NC_091207.1, forward strand.
GCATTCAAAGCATTTATTATCATCTGATGTTTTAGCTGGAACTATAAAAGAAATTAATACCACGATTAATACAAAAATAGAGGCCATATTTTCAAGTAATGCTAAACTGTGTTTTTTAGGAAAGTCATTAAAACAATTTTCAGCTAAATATGGAACGCATTTAAATATGATTCTTCCTCCAATCGAAACAAGTTCACTATTGTGATTAGTGAGGAGAATATTAGCTCTGCAACGGGGCATAAAAACATCAGTAGAGTTACATTATCATTTGGAACCGCTTTTGGGAAAGTGTTGGGCGTAGTTCCAGAAATAGAATATGACATATTCGCAAAACGTCAGTAGGCCTCGAGTGTAGTTAACACATGTCTAATCCCGCCAATGCCTAGAGGAGGAGTTGATATTCTGTGTGTTTATTGCGATAAAATCTCTTCTACTAGATATGGAAACCAGTCTGTAAATATTTTGGATTTAATCTCCCTAAATGGAAGTGATAACAGCAACAATAAAAAACTATATGTGCGTCTTAACACCAACATGATAGACAGCGTCAGCATCACTATTAGGGATCAAGATGGTAACCCAATACATTTTGATGAACGTGGGTGCACCATAGCAGTCTTGCATGTACGTCCCGTTGCAGGAGATATATAACACCAACGCTTTCCCGCCACTCCTCATTCGTCTGAAACAAGCGGAGAAATGCGTGTCCACTTTATTCCTCCCTCTGTTGAGGAATTATACATTCTGTTAACCCCTCCTAGAGGTGGGGGGACTGATGATATACGGATTTTCAACAGCTGTAGACGTTATACGCGAGGAGGAGGAATATTTTCCTTTTTAAGCGGGTTAGCGCGTCGAGCAGCGCCCTTTATCATGAGAACACTGGCTCCGGCTGCGCTTAGCTTGGGGCAGAACGTACTAGACGACATTAATAATGACAAACAAACTTTCAAACAATCTCTTAAGAAACGCGGAATTGAAACATTGAAAGGAGTGGGGAAGCAAATGATAGGCGGAAGAGTGCAGAAAAAGAATAAACAAACAAAGAAATTAGTAAACATCAAACGTTTTACTAAAGCGAAATATAATGATGTGCTGTCATAAATTCTTCTCACTCGGCTGGTGTTGTCTAAAGCGCGAACATGGCCGGATATAACGCTCTTGGCCTCCAGGTGCCATTAGAACACTATACCGCTGCTGTTAGTGAAGCCTTTCCTAAAGTATTTTCCCCTCGATTGGTAGAATCAACAATTGCAAGCAGACAAACGGTGGATGTATTACCTGTGATTTCTGGGGTCAATAATAAGTTTACAGACACCTATCTGGAATTCATCATCAAGGGAGTGAATGGTCAACTGGTGGATTTATCATCTATAGCTTTGGAGTTGTCTATTGATCTAACCGAAGAAGATGGAATAACGCCTTTAGGAGACGCTAAAAACGTTTCTATTCACTCTACTCTACTCTCTAAAAAAAAAAAAAAAAAAAACTCTATTCAAATCCGCTATTGTGTATTTAAACGAAACAGTAGTTGAAACCAGCTCATTATTCTCATTCTGGTCATACGTAAAGTTATTATCTACGATTCCTGGGTGTAAGGTTAACCGCTATGATAAACTGTCACAGTTTTTTAACCGCGTCGATCCTGGTAAAATTGAAGCTGGTTATTTCACTAACGCTTCGGCTGGTGAGAAGCAACGGATGACTGATATGAAAACGAGTGGCGTGAATACTTGTTTTAAACTAATGCTGGATGTCACATCAGTTAGTGAATACGTTTTGGATAATGTGGACATCAGGGTGCGGCTCGAACTTCAACCTGATAAGTGGCTTATACTCAGCGATAATGAATACGCTAATTTTAAATACAATATTAAGTCTACACGTCTATGGGTGGATCGGGTATTGCCATACCCTGAAGGATTAGTAGCCGTTAATAAAGCCATGGTGCAGAACAACTCTCCTATTACGTATACTTTTAATAAAACTTTATACAAAACGTATATATTGGGCACAGGTCAGCGCTCGATAACAATGGACCAACCGTGGGGGACTGTTATACCAGAACATTTATATATGATCATCCTTGATATGGAGGCAGTGTCTGGCGCATATAATCGCAACCCGCTTTATTTGGAAAACTGCGAGCTTAGTAAAGTATTAATATCGCAGAATAGCACTAATATTGTCAATATTGGGTGCGACTTCCCTCATAACTGCGCCAAGTTATATTACACTGCATTACAAGCCTTAGGCTTCGATAAAGACAATATATTGTCTTATGGCACATATGTGAATGGTGGAACCATACTGGCCTTTAATTTACAACCTGAGGATATAGATGACACCATCCCGATTGAAAAAAGTGGTAATCTGCGGATCGCTTTGGAATTTAAACGCGGTGTGGCTAGAAATAAAGTCATTCTAGTTTACGGGTCGACAACAGGTGTGATCAGCATTAACGCAGATCGTCGCGTTATTTGCAATACGCGAGGATAAAATACTAATATGAATTGTTTGGAAATAAATGAGGCTATTAGAAGTAATTTAGGTGATAAGGTAGACTATCTAGGATGTTTCCTAGCTGATGACGTAAGGAAAATACTGACAAAAATACATAAAAAAGACCTGTGGTGTTCATAATCAACACTCTGGAGTCTGGTTCTCATAATAAAATGGGGCATTGGATAACATTCTATGTAAATAAGGATGAAGGTAGAAGCGAGATAGTTATACTAGACAGCTACGCCAATCCTGCAATAGGATCTTATTCAAGATATTTCGAAGAGTTTATGCCTTACTTCCAAGACTATACCCTATATATTATGAAGAAAAGGATTCAATCCTTGAATAGTTACTTCTGTGGGAATTACGCCGTTTATTTTGCATATCATTTTTCCAGGACTAGGCTTAGAGGTGGCCCTGCTTCACTTTGATGAAGCATTTAAATATGGTCAATTTCGCAAGAATGATGAAAAAGTGTTGAAGTTCAATTATGCTCAGATGAAAATGCCTGTGTGTAATCAAACATTCTGCTTAAACGGTACTGACGCTGAGTGTGAAACGTTGTGTGACGAAGTTGGCTAGGATGATCGCGCGGTGAGTAATACTTTATGTTAGGATTGAATGATGAACATAATTACGTCTGTATTTATGTTTATAACATTGACAACAAAAAACTTATAACCTTTTTCCCCTTTCTACAGATTGACTGGTTGACTAGCGTGCCTGGAAGGTTCGTTGGAGTGGATGAATGACTTCCAATCTGTCTGTCTACTACCTAAACCCTTTCTACAGATTGGCTGGTTGACTAGCATGCTGGGAACGCTCGATGGACAAAATGAAAGCCTTTCCCATCTGTCTGCTAGCTAAACCATCACAAGAAGTCTTATTATTATTATTATTATTATTATTATTATTATTATTATTATTATTATTATTATTGTTGTAAATTGCTTAAGTGTTTAATAAAAGAAATAAATTTATATATAATGTGTTTACTTTTCCCTCGTTTATTGCTCTTAAAAAAAAAATGCTATTTAGGCAAAGAATGATGATGATGCTAATGCCATGTTGGTCACGTTACGATATAGCTTACACATATTAACAGAAATAATACTAAAGGCTTTGCACAGAACAATGGTTGCTGGTATGGGGAGAGGAGGGGATGCGAGGGTGGGAGTGATTGATGGTTGGCAGGTGAGGGCCTGCTGGTGAGGACCTGCTGGCTGGGAGTATGAACGTCGCCCCTCCTTAATCGAATCCGCAGTGGAGGGAGGGCCATGCTGGGGTGAACATCTCCAAGACTACTCTGAAGACATCGAAAAACCATTAAGGCAAATGGAGCACATCCGCAAGAGGCTGCTCTCTCATACCCCCCTCAACACTTACGGCTTCCTGTAGGGGGAAGCTAATGGACGTCAATGTTATCCTCTCAGGTATGGGGGCTGCCTCTCCCTTCACAACATAACCTACTGTTACGGTGCCCTCTCCTATTTCTTTCGTTTGCCAGCTTAAAGAGTCATATCAGCTCTCCCTACTGATTCTCCGAGGTTAGGGAATCTATTGATATATGTGGCGACCAGACCGGCTGCCAGTTAAGGGAAGGAAGTTACATTATAAGTTGTAAATAAAGGGAAATTGGCGCCCTGTTATAAAATGAAAGAGTATCCCCTAATGCAGATATGACCTTTTGGAAGGGACACTAGCCGATCGCGGATTGGCCGACTTAGGTCGCGGGCGACCAATCAGGGCCCGCCGTGACGTCACCGAGTGCCCCGGGCGGCGCCAACGTCAGAGTTGACCCGACCTTGGAAGCGACAGGACGCACCTCGGTCTGCTCTCAAGCATTTGAGGCTCTACAAGCCTTCTACGGTGGATTAGTGCAGGCTATCGCAGCCCATCTCACGTACTGGAGACCCCGCGCTTCTGGGAAGCGAAAAGGAACCAAGTTTATTGAGCGAAAGAGTGCCAAACTTGGAAAATATTCGGCGACGACGCTGGGCGGCGACGCTGGACGTTGGGAGGGCTGGAAAGGTGTGGCGGGCAAGCCTAGCTGTGACCGGGTCACATCCACTGAGGGTTTTGGAAGGACGACACCGTGCCTTGGGCAAGGAGCAACGCCTTGTGGAAGGGGCGAGTGTGGGAAAATAGTGATTAGCTCAGCACCTATCGATGAACCAGGATTGGGGTAACTGAATCTCAGGGATTGGAACGGCGACGACGCGAAGGCTCCACGACACCTGAGGACCTGTGGAACGTTCCTGGATCGTCGAAGATCGACTCAGGAAGCGTGGGAACCTCACACCATCGAGGGACAGGCGTCGTGAGCCAGGAATGTAAGGTAGATCATTTTCCCTCCCATTACCCCTTGTTTGAGTAGGCTAGTTAGGCCACAATATTTACTTATGTATCTGGCAATAGGACATTAATACTTTAGTAGTAGAATAGGCTGCAAGGCAGCTTGTGTCCAGGACTGTCAGAGGGGACAGTGTGTATGGATGGCAGGACAGTGAAGAAGAGGCGCCGACGTGGTGAAGAGGCCCTCCTGTGAGAGAGTGTGGGACTCCTGTCTTTCTGCCCAGTTGAAGGAGTGTTGGAGGTCGTGGAAGAAGAGGCTGACGATCTTCAGACTTATTATCCTTATTTTCATATTCATGTATTACTTGTGATTGTATGTGTGATCATGTAATTTGCATCAGTAAATTCACACTTTTATCATTGTGTTTAAGTGTGCCTCCATTTATGATATTTCTTTATGAGCATCCACGAAGGTTATCATAGTACCACCTAGGGAACACAACGTTCTCTATAGAAGTTCTTATTGCCTGGTGAGTGGTAAAGACAGCACAGACCTACATAAAAGTGTACCCTTAGCCATCCGATCAGTATCAGTGCCTGAATAGTGGCAACTATTAACGTAGTGGCTATAGAGAGGTAAAGCCACACAGACCTTCCTGGGAGAGTACCCTGGGCCAACAGTCTAGTAGCAGATCTATGGGAGTAGCAATCTTCTGGCTACAAACAACATATAATACACCCACTGAACTGCATTGCTGGGGTGCAGATATAGTAACCCAGCTGGCGACCTTGTTAAGAAGAAGATAGAGAAGACAGGCGGGAAAGGCGTTCCTGCAACCTTTTTGTCTGGCAGGCAAGATTCAGGGAGGTTATTGTTATAAGGTAAGCCTGAGTCTTCCTTCACTCCCCCACGGGTCTAGGCCGGAACTGTTAACAGCAGTGTTCCCATGTTTGACTGAAGGGCTTCCAGGGTGAATCAGTGGCACCCCTTTTGTGGTGGAAGCAAAGACCTGCGGAGGTGGGCATTGTTGGTCCTCTCTTGTGTGACCAAGGAGACTCCGGTGAACCCAGGGAGTCGGGGGGGCTGAGTATTTGGGCCTTTTGAGCCCCTAGCAACCGAGTGCTAGCAGAGCCCCGGCCCACCCCCCACGTGACAGAGAACTGGCGACCTCGCCAGGATTCGAACCCCGGTAGCCAAGAACTGGGAACTTCGCCAGGAAGCGTGGATCAAGCTACAGTGTGGCCCAAATTTCAAGACAAGTGTGGCCAGGGTACTAATACAGTGTGACCAGTGAATTCAGTGGTACTGTTACTCAACCAGCTAAGGGACTGAAACGGTGAAATTAGTGCCTACTAACTTGTCTGTGCTGTCGTGTATGCTCAATGATATAGAGATGGAGGAGGACAAAGTAAAGAAATTTATTGACACAAGGGACGAGAGAATTTTGGAAGAGTGTACCAAGGCCCAGCTCCAACAAGTGGCAAACCACTTTGGGATCAGGTTGAGGACGACTAAGGTAGCGGAGCGAAGGATAGAGATCATGGCACAGCTCACAGCTCGAGAGGAGGCGACGGGAGAGGAGCCATCTCAAGAGGAACCGTCCCGAGGAGAGCCGTCGCAAGGTGAACCGTCCCGACTAGAGCCACCCCAAGCGCCTACCAGTGTGGAGGGACTTCACAGTGAACATGGGAGCAGTGGGAGGTCCAGCTGTAGTAAGAGGAGCCTGCAACTGGAAATAATGAAGATGCAACTGGAAGTCCAGCTGCGACGAGAGGAGAGAGAAGCACGGCTGCAGCTGCAGCGAGAGGAACGTGCAGCTGAGCTGCAGCGAGAGGAGCGTGAGCGAGAAGCACGGTTGCAGCAAGAGGAACGTGCAGCTGAGCTGCAGGGAGAGGAGCGAGAAGCTCGGCTGCAGCGGGAAGAAGGAGAGAGACAACTGCGACTGGAGGAGATAAAAGCAAAGAAAGAAGTCGAATTGCGTCGCGTTGAACGTGGTCTGCCCTCACTACCTGCACGGTGGGATGACCTCAAGGTAAGGGAACGTGACTTACCTATGTTCGAACCACAAGAAGCTGAGGCGTTCTTCGAACACTTTGAACGGATAGCAACTCTGAAGGAGTGGCCGGAGGATGATTGGGCTGCTCTGGTCCAGGGCAGGTTGACTGGTGAGGCCCGGGAAGCCTACAACATGCTGGACCTAGAGGAGTGTACTAGTTACGACGCGATTAAGAATGCGGTGCTCCACTCATTCCAGCTGACTCCGGAAATGTACCGGAAGCGGTTCAGAGAGTGTACAAGAGCGTCGGGGAAGTCTTACGCCGAGACCGCCAGGGATATGGAACGGAAATTCCTACGATGGTTGAAGGCGGAGGAAGCGGAGTCGGCGGATGATATCAGACGACTGATAGTGATGGAGAAGTTTATGTCGGTGCTCCATCCTGAGTTGCGAGTAAGGGTGAGAGAAGCAGGTATTAAGGACCTGAAGGCTGCAGCGGACCGAGCCGACATGCTGGAGGAGGCACTACATCTCAGGATGGAGGGGCCACCCAGACACTTGCCTTACCCCAGGTCGGGAGGGAACCTTAGGAGTTCAGGAGGGGCGAGGACGGGTGGGGGACTCTCCCAAGAGTAGTGTACCCAATGAAGCAACCCGGTTCAAGAGCTCAAGAGACGCGGGGAGGAAGCCCCAAGCTGTGAGCAGTGGACCTAGCTCGGGAGCAAGTGCTGCAGTCCCAGACACGACGACAGGGAGTCCAAGGAGGACCCAGGGGACGTCTGCAAGTGGTACCACCAGAGGGACTGGCGAGTGGCCGCCCAGGGGAGGCAGCCGATGCTACAACTGTGGTGTGAGAGGACATTATGCCCGCGAGTGTGAGGAGCACCAAAGGAATATGGAACTAATGTTGGAAGAGGGGAGAGTGTTTGTTCACACTCCATATTATAGTGGACCCAACGTGAATGGTTGGGAAATGAAGTTGGGTGAACATCCCTTCGTTTTCGGGGCCAACGTGAAGTTTGGAAAGTCAGACCCAGTGGAGGTTGCCGTTCTTCGAGATACGGGTGCTGACATAAGTATGGTAACCAGGAGTATTCTCCCCAAGGAATTCAATGATTCACCTGTGGGAGTGATGAGGGTACGCAGTGTGGGGGAGGAATACAGGTTGCCACTTCACGAAGTACAGCTGATTGCCGACTGTGGAGTCGAGAAAGCTATAGTAGCTGTAGCCCCTAAGTTACCCTTAGAGCATGTGCAGATGGTGCTGGGTAATGACCTCGGAGGAGGCAGGATACAACCCGATTGGGCCAGGAGTGCCTATGTTGCAAGCAGCGGTACAACCCTGCCAGGTAAGGTATCGGTCGTTCCAGATGGTAGTGAGGAAACCGACTTCGCCAGGGGAAACGTCGCCAGAGACGACGACAACGAGGGCGAGAGTGCAGAGAGGTCGTCGGAGGTAGTGGAAAACCCCGACGAGGCCCTCCGACTAAGCCTGATGATGCGTGTGGAGGAGTAGCGTGGAGCAGCTGTACAAACGCCTGGGGCGGTGAAGAGGCTGCAGACCGCACTCCCGCCACACAGAAACGTGAATAAAGTAAGCTCAGTGGATGAGCGAACGGCGGTGAGGGGCAGAGTGGAGGAGCCACGACACAGTGCACCCTATGCTGGCCAGATGAATAGTGGTAGGTGCAAGATGAACCACCGTGGTGAGGTGAGCCACAGGGAGGTGGATGAGCCCAACCACGAACCGAAGAAGACGTCCGCAGGGAAGAGAATCTCATGGAGGAGTGAAGATGTTCGTCGGGAACGAAGGAGCGAATGGTATAGGAAAGGCAATACGAAGAAATCAGGGAATAGGTACACCCAGGGTAGGCGCCAGCTTAACCAGAGGGGCATTGGGCCATCGCAAAAGCCTAGTGTGGAAGAGAGGAAGCTGCTGGATGGAGTACAGGTTACAAGTGCCACTGTGAGGAGAAAACGCACCTATGGGAGAAGAGGAACCGAGAAGAGAGAAGATTGGCGAAGAGGAGATCATGAGAGGAAACCTAGAGTACCTGTAGGACGCAGTGGAAGTGCAAGACTATCTCGGAGTGCACGACGCGGTGGAGGCGCTGCATGCACTGAATCTTACAGTGGTAACGAGCCGTTGGAGTACACTCGTGGCCACGGAGAGAAGATTTCTTATAGGTGTTCAGGGAACACCCATCACACCCGTTCCTATGCGAGGTGGAGATATAATGAGGCAAGTGACTGGCAAGGTGGTACGAGCCACGTCACAAACTGGAGGAGTGACACTTCAGGAACGGAGGGAGCTGTCATGTTCACAGAAAATGGTACCATCCGTTTTCTATGTGCGGCGGCTGAGACGCCAGGGAGAGAGAGGTAAACAAAAGAGCGTACAGGACGCCCGCCAAGCTTGGTAGCTACTAGTCATGTAATCATATTAAGTATTAAAGTCAGTAACCAAGTCATGACTTTACATCAACCCTACAACCAAGACTTCCTCAGTAACACACAAACACCACATTGGCGACGAGGATGAACTGTGAACGCAAGTATTTGTTCAGTTTCAAACACAAGGGAGAAGCATGCTGCCTGGAGGAGGAAGAGAAGCTGTGAGCGCCATACCCGATGCTGTATGCTAACCGATGCTGTGTGCTAACCAATGCTGTGTGCTAAACGATGCTGTGTGCTAACCAATGCTGTGTGCTACCCAAGCTGTGTGCTACCCAAGCTGTGCTGAAGAAACAGTACTGAGGAATCTGCCGACGTTGTGTACGAAACGACGCATTGATGTGTACAAAACCTGATGTTTTGGTTACGAAACGACGCTTCGTGCTACAAAATTCATCACACTGAACTGACTGCTGTACCAACTGCTGTACCAACTGCTGCACCAACTGCTGTACCAACTGCTGCACCAACTGCTGTACCAACTGCTGCTGTACCAACTGCTGCTGTACCAACTGCTGCTGTACCAACTGCTGTGCTGCTGTGAGTAGGAACAACACATGTACACAAGGGCTAGGTAAGAAGTCAGTTGCTGCTATATTGTGCACTGTTGTGAACTTTTGCATTAAAATGCTTGTGTGCTTTGCAAAATTAAAGTAATTACAGTGAATTCTTGACTAACATATTCAGTGCAGTGTTTAATATTCTGAGGAACATTTAAGTGATAAGTTACATTTATTCAGTAAAAATGGCAAATATACCTCAGTTTCCTGCATTTGATCCTGACTGTGACCAGACAAACCTGTCACAGAGGTGGGTCAAATGGCTTAAAAGGTTTGAAAATTTGTTGATAGTTTCTGACATCAAAAGTGCTGAAAGAAAGCGTGCCTTTCTACTTCATTATGCAGGTGATAGAGTTTGTGACATCTTTGACACACTGAAAGACACTGGTGGTGCCAAAGATTATGACACTGCCAAAGCCAAACTAACAGAGCATTTCAAACCAAGGCAAAATACTGCAATGGAAATTATGCATTTCAGGAGAGCAAAACAACTCTCTAATGAAACTGTGGATCAATACCACACACGTCTGCAGGGTTTAGCAGCCCATTGTGAGTTTGCTGATGTTGACAAAGAAATCAAACAGCAAATAATTGAAACATGCACATCTACACGTCTCCGTCGAAGAGCTCTAGAACTTGTTGATGATGAAAGTTCTCTTACCAAGATACTGGATATTGCTCGTCGAATGGAAGATGCTGCACGTGATGCTCGTGTCATGGAGTGCAGTGCCAACAACGGTTCTGCCACTGTTACTAACAGTGATGAGGTACGTAAGGTTCAGGGAAGACACCGTGATCAAAGAAGATATCATGGCAAACCTAACAGTAAATTTAGCCGAGAACCACGTCACAACTGGGGTCAAGGAACAAGGCTCAAGCAGTCACAACGACCCACATCAGAGGGTGTCAACAATAAATGTTACAATTGTGGAGGAGACTACCCACACCAAGATAATGTTTGTCCTGCTCAAGGTAAGAAGTGCTATGAGTGTGGAAAACTAGGTCATTTTGGTGCTATGTGTCGTTCTGCACTAAAGAAACCACAGTCAATGAATAAAAGCACTGTACGAGGATCAGGTCATAGGGGTCGAGGTGGTAAACACAATATTGCACCTCATATCCAGAATGTTAATAATGTACAAGACAACATTTCATTACAACCATTCTCAGATGACAGTGAATGTGATTATACTCATGGAGTACAAGCAATCACAGAATGGAATGATCTTCCAAACAACCCAGAGACATGTGTATACATTGCTGGTATTTGTCTCAAAGTTCTCATTGACACTGGATCAAACATTGACACCATTGCTGAGTGCCACTATGAAAAATTTAAAAAACAGTTCCCAAAGCTTGAGAACTATAATGGCAAAGCCACTGCCTATGCTTCAAAGGTAGCCTTGCCAGTGATTGGAACTTTCACTGCAGAGATCAAGTCAAAGAATGCAATGCTCATTACTACATTCCATGTTGTTAGGAATGCAAAGGAGTCTTTACTCAGTTACAAGACTTCAACCAAATTGGGGCTACTTCAGCTTTCTAATGCTGTAGCAGTGGAATCTGCAAACAATGTTGATGGTATTGTTGCTGAATTTTCTGATCGATTTAAATCCATAGGTTGTTATACTGATAGCAAATTACATCTGCATATCAACCCAGATGTAATTCCAGTTGCCCAACCACATCGCCGACAACCATTCCATACTCGCAAGAAAGTCGATGCCGAACTGGATAGGCTGATGGAACTAGATATCATTGAACCAGTAACAGGTCCAACACCATGGGTAAGCCCAATTGTCACTCCACCAAAGCCGAAGAATCCAGATGAGATACGCATTTGTGTGGACATGCGTGTTCCCAACAAGGCAATAATGCGTGAACGCCATCCTACACCGACTGTAGATGATATGATCTACCGCTTGAATGGTGCAACTGTATTCAGCAAGTTAGATTTAAACAAGGGCTATCATCAGCTTGAACTTGATGAGGAGAGTCGATTCATCACAACGTTTACGACACATCGAGGTCTGTATAGGTACAAGCGCCTGAGTTTTGGTATTAACAGTGCTGCCGAGGTATTCCAGCACATCATCAGCCAGGTATTGCAAGACATACCTAATGCTGACAACATGTCTGATGACATCATTGTTTATGGCCGTACCCAAGCTGAACACGACAAAGCTCTTCGTGCAACATTGCAACGCTTACGAGAAAAGAATCTGACGTTAAGCCGAGCAAAGTGTGAGTTCAATCAACATAAAATTGAATTCTTTGGACATGTACTTAGTGACAAAGGTCTGTCTCCAGATCCTAAGAAAGTTGCAGATATCAAGAATGCTGCACCTCCTTCAACGTCCACTGAAGTACATAGTTTTCTATGAATGGCAAACTACTGTTCTCGCTTCATTCCAGATTTTGCTACCATTACAAAGCCTCTACGTGAGCTCCTGAAGAAAAATGCATCATGGTACTGGAGCGATATCGAGCAAAATGCATTTGATGCTGTGAAAGATGCACTAGTAGAGAATGCGACTGCTGCATACTTTGATCCATCAATGGACACTGAGTTAACGGTGGATGCTAGTCCTGTTGGATTAGGTGCTGTGTTAGCCCAACACAAACCTGGTCAACCAGATTCCCGAGTAGTAATTGCCTACGCCAGCCGTTCTCTCACAGATGTTGAGCAACGATACAGTCAGACAGAGAAGGAAGCTCTTGCTCTTGTATGGGGCTGTGAACACTTCAATGTGTATCTGCTTGGTGCACCCTTCACCACGATAGTCACTGACCACAAACCGTTGGAGACCATCTTCAATAATCCAAAGTCCAAACCACCAGCTCGCATTGAGAGATGGGCTCTTCGTCTGCAACCATACAACTTTACGGTGAAATACAAGCCGGGTGCAGGCAATCCCGCTGATTACATCAGTCGACATCCTGCAAACAGTTTCACCATCACCAAGCATCAGCAAGTTGCCGAGGAATATGTACACTCTGTAACCTGTGATGCAGTCCCTAAGGCTCTTACTCTTGATGAAATCCGTACTGCAACCCTAGAGGACCCAACTCTGCAAGCAACAGTGGATGCATTGACTAAGAAAAAGTTTCCACGCATCCCACCCTCAGGAGTTGACCAAGATGCATTCAAAGCACTTGAACGCATCCAGACAGAATTAAGTGTTACGCAACAACGCGACACTGTGCTGCGAGGTACTCGTATCGTGATTCCAGCTGTTCTCCAGCAACGTGCTCTGAAGCTTGCACATCAAGGACACCAAGGTCTTGTTAGGACGAAACAGCTGCTACGAGAAAAGGTGTGGTTTCCTGGCATTGATCGTCAAGCAAAGGATATGCATGATGCCTGTGTCCCTTGCCAAGCTGCAGTGGATACTTCAAGACCAACACCTCTACAACCTTCACCACTACCTGCTGCACCATGGACGGAAGTATCGATGGACTTCTGTGGACCACTACCAACTGGAGAGTACTTGATGGTAGTCATTGATGATCACTCACGTTATCCAGAAGTAGAAATCATCACTTCCACATCTGCAAAGGCTGTCATCCCGAAACTCGACAAGATCTTTTCAAACTTTGGCATTCCTGAAGTTGTCAAGACAGACAATGGACCGCCATTCAATGGACAAGACTTCGTCAACTTTTCTGAGCATATTGGATTCAAACACCGCCGTGTGATGCCACTACATCCTCAAGCAAATGGAGAAGTTGAGAGATTCATGCAACCTCTCATGAAAGCGGTACGCTGTGCTCATGCCGAAGGACGATCCTGGAAACAAGCTATGTATGCTTTTCTCAGGAACTACCGTGCAACACCGCATGGAACACTGGGCAAGTCGCCTGGCGAACTTTTATTTGGACGTCCTATGAGAATCGCACTACCCGTCATGCCAGCCGAGGTAACGGATAAACGTCTCGCTCAGAAGGATGCACTAGCCAAGGGCAAAATGAAAATTGCTCATGATCAACGTGCAAAGGAACAGTTCATAAAGGTTGGAGACACTGTTCTCGTTAAAAAGAAAAAAGAGGGAAAGTTAGATATGCCGTATGATACAAAACCATATAAAGTGATTAGTGTAAAAGGAACTATGGTAACAGCTAGTAATAGAGATCATAGTATAACACGTAATATGGCTTATTTCAAAGTGATTCCAACTAGTGTAGAAAATGATGAAGTGCAAAGTCGTGCAAAAGAAAAAGAAAAAAATAGTTATAACCCGAGAAACAATTCATCAAGGGATGTTATTGCATTTAAGGACTCTCGTCCTAAACGTCATGTTAAACGCCCTACACGATTTGATGATTAATTGTGTTCCTATGTAATGAAAAGAATTTACTTATTATGCTAAACTAAATTTAATATTGTTTGAATAATGCAGATATCTCATTCAATATTTTGTAACTTTGTATTACAGTTTCTTTCATGTTTGTTTAACATTGCATATGTATTTTTAACATTGAAATCCTTTGTGGAAAAGATTAAGTTGTTTAAATTCTTTGTGTGCTTAATTAATGTTAAATGTATGCAGTATCTCTTGATATGTTAATAACTTACTCTGTGTCAATAACTTTGCTTTGTGCTACAAGCATGGTAGACATCCTGTATTCATTCTTTTAAAGAAAAGGAGGGATGTCATGTTCACAGAAAATGGTACCATCCGTTTTCTATGTGCGGCGGCTGAGACGCCAGGGAGAGAGAGGTAAACAAAAGAGCGTACAGGACGCCCGCCAAGCTTGGTAGCTACTAGTCATGTAATCATATTAAGTATTAAAGTCAGTAACCAAGTCATGACTTTACATCAACCCTACAACCAAGACTTCCTCAGTACACACACAAACACCACAGGAGCAAGAGTATAGGTTGCCCTCTTGAGTGCTGCTCTTCCGATATGACTCTTATTTTAAGGGGAGGGGTATGTTATGGTGCCCTCTCCTATTTCTTTCGTTTGCCGGCTTAAAGAGTCATATCAGCTCTCCCTACTGATTCTCTGAGGTTCAGGGAATCTATTGATATATGTGGCGACCAGACCGCCTGCCAGTTAAGGGAAGGAAGTTACATTATAAGTTGTAAATAAAGGGAAATTGGCGCCCTGTTATAAAATGAAAGAGTATCCCCTAATGCAGATATGACCTTTTGGAAGGGACACTAGCCGATCGCGGATTGGCCGACTTAGGTCGCGGGCGACCAATCAGGGCCCGCCGTGACGTCACCGAGTGCCCCGGGCGGCGCCAACGTCAGAGTTGACCCGACCTTGGAAGCGACAGGACGCACCTTGGTCTGCTCTCAAGGATTTGAGGCTCTACAAGCCTTTCTCGGTGGATTAGTGCAGGCTATCGCAGCCCATCTCACGTATTGGAGACCCCGCGCTTCTGGGAAGCGAAAAGGAACCAAGTTTATTGAGCGAAAGAGTGCCAAACTTGGAAAATATTCGGCGACGACGCTGGGCGGCGACGCTGGACGTTGGGGGGCCTGGAAAGGTGTGGCGGGCAAGCCTAGCTGTGACCGGGTCACATCCACTGAGGGTTTTGGAAGGACGACACCGTGCCTAGGGCAAGGAGCAACGCCTTGTGGAAGGGGCGAGTGTGGGAAAATAGTGATTAGCTCAGCGCCTATCGATGAACCAGGATTGGGGTAGCTGAATCTCAGGGATTGGAACGGCGATGACGTGAAGGCTCCACGACACCTGAGGACCTGTGGAACGTTCCTGGATCGTCGAAGATCGACTCAGGAAGCGTGGGAACCTCACACCATCGAGGGACAGGCGTCGTGAGCCAGGAATATAAGGTAGATCATTTTCCCTCCCATTACCCCTTGTGTGAGTAGGCTAGTTAGGCCACAATATTTACTTATGTATGTGGCAATAGGACATTAATACTTTAGTAGTAGAATAGGCTGCAAGGCAGCTTGTGTCCAGGACTGTCAGAGGGGACAGTGTGTATGGATGGCAGGACAGTGAAGAAGAGGCGCCGACGTGGTGAAGAGGCCCTCCTGTGAGAGAGTGTGGGACTCCTGTCTTTCTGCCCAGTTGAAGGAGTGTTGGAGGTCGTGGAAGAAGAGGCTGACGATCTTCAGACTTATTATCCTTATTTTCATATTCATGTATTACTTGTGATTGTATGTGTGATCATGTAATTTGCATCAGTAAATTCACACTTTTATCATTGTGTTTAAGTGTGCCTCCATTTATGATATTTCTTTATGAGCATCCACGAAGGTTATCATAGTACCACCTAGGGAACACAACGTTCTCTATAGAAGTTCTTATTGCCTGGTGAGTGGTAAAGACAGCACAGACTTACATAAAAGTGTACCCTTAGCCATCCGATCAGTATCAGTGCCTGAATGGTGGCAACTATTAACGTAGTGGCTATAGAGAGGTAAAGCCACACTGACCTTCCTGGGAGAGTACCCTGGGCCAACAGTCTAGTAGCAGATCTGTGGGAGTAGCAATCTTCTGGCTACAAACAACATATAATACACCCACTGTACTGCATTGCTGGGGTGCAGATATAGTAACCCAGCTGGCGACCTTGTTAAGAAGAAGATAGAGAAGACAGGCGGGAAAGGCGTTCCTGCAACCTTTTTGTCTGGCAGGCAAGATTCAGGGAGGTTATTGTTATAAGGTAAGCCTGAGTCTTCCTTCACTCCCCCACGGGTCTAGGCCGGAACTGTTAACAGCAGTTTTCCCGTGTTTGACTGAAGGGCTTCCAGGGTGAATCAGTATCACCCCTTTTGTGGTGGAAGCAAAGACCTGCGGAGGTGGGCATTGTTAGTCCTCTCCTGTGTGACCAAGGAGACTCCGGTGAATCCAGGGAGTTGGAGGGGCTGAGTATTTGGGCCTTTTGAGCCCCTAGCAGCCGAGTGCTAGCAGAGCCCCGGCCTACCCCCCACGTGACACTACATACTCCTCTTCCTCCATACATGACATTCTCAAGTCTGTGCGGTGGTATGTGGTGAGAACCTCATTTCTATGTGGACGTGTGATGCTGCTGAGTATGTACAGCTCTGAAAGCTACCCGGTGTTTTGTATCCCGCCCGCGCATTTTGCATCCCGTCCGCGCGTTTTGGGATCACGTCCGCGCATTTTGCATCCCGTCCGCGCGTTTTGGGATCACGTCCGCGCATTTTGGGATCACGTCCGCCCATTTTGGGATCACGTCCGTTTTCCCCTCACTCTATGACTGCATACCAACCACATAGCTTCCAGCCCTACCCAACATGATTCTCTCAAGCGACGCCTGGCCGGATGCCGTGCGTCATAACATCCGGGGAAACCTTTGAGTTGATGTACACATGCCCACATACTTATCCTCCCCTCTTACCTACATGACCCACAACATCCCTTACATTTTACCCCTGTGACCCACAACGTCCCTCACGACGCAACCCGTCCCATTCTACGGACTCCCACACCACTTTTGACTATGACCGAGTTCAATCCCAGAGGTTCTCCTCGGGTTTGGGACGGTTATAGGCGTAAATTTCACTACTGAGGAAGGCCTGAGAGAAGGACCTCCATACCAGGGGAGGAGGGCCTGGGGGCAGAACCTCTACACCAGGGGAGGAAGGCCAGGGAGAAGGACCTCCACACCAGGGAAGGAAGGCCAGGGAGCAGGACCTCCACACCAGGGTAGAAAGGTCTGGGAGCAAAACCTCCATACCAGTGGAGGAAGGCCTGAGAGCAGAACCTCCATACCAGGGGAGGAAGGCCAGGGAGAAGGACCTCCACACCAGGGAAGGAAGGCCTTTGTAATAACTGTAATCTCCGCTACTTCTATTGTACTAACGGATGCTCTACCGTTCTTGTAGGATGTTTTTGCACTCGGGCCATCATACGATGACCTAACCGATTAATCAAGAGAGAGAGCGAGAGACAGAGAGAGAGAGAGACAGAGAGAGAGAGAGAGAGACAGAGAGAGAGAGAGAGAGAGAGAGAGAGACAGAGAGAGAGAGAGAGACAGAGAGAGAGAGAGACAGAGAGAGAGAGAGAGAGAGAGAGAGAGAGAGAGAGAGAGAGAGAGAGAGAGAGAGAGAGAGAGAGAGAGAGAGAGAGAGAGAGAGAGAGAGAGAGAGAGAGAGAGAGAGAGAGCGAGAGCGAGCGAGAGAGAGAGAGAGAGAGAGTGGAGAGAGAGAGAGAGAGAGAGAGAGAGAGAGAGAGAGAGAGAGAGAGAGAGAGAGAGAGAGAGAGAGAGAGAGAGAGAGAGAGAGAGAGAGAGAGAGAGAGCGAGACGAGCGAGAGAGAGAGAGAGAGAGAGCGAGAGCGAGCGAGAGAGAGAGAGAGAGAGAGAGAGAGAGAGAGAGAGAGAGAGAGAGAGAGAGAGAGAGAGAGAGAGCGAGACGAGCGAGAGAGAGAGAGAGAGAGAGAGAGAGAGAGAGAGAGCGAGAGAGAGAGAGAGAGAGAGAGAGAGAGAGAGAGAGAGAGAGAGAGAGAGAGAGAGAGAGAGAGAGAGAGAGAGAGAGAGAGAGAGAGAGAGAGAGAGAGAGACAGAGAGAGAGAGAGAGAGAGAGAGAGAGAGAGAGAGAGAGAGAGAGAGAGAGAGAGAGAGAGAGAGAGAGAGAGAGAGAGAGAGAGAGAGAGACAGAGACAGAGACAGAGAGAGAGAGAGAGACAGAGACAGAGACAGAGAGAGAGAGAGAGAGAGAGAGAGAGAGAGAGAGAGAGAGAGAGAGAGAGAGAGAGAGAGAGAGAGAGAGAGAGAGAGAGAGAGAGAGAGAGAGAGAGAGAGAGAGAGAGAGAGAGGAGAGAGAGAGAGAGAGAGAGAGAGAGAGAGAGAGAGAGAGACGAGAGAGAGAGAGAGAGAGAGAGAGAGAGAGAGAGAGAGAGAGAGAGAGAGAGAGAGAGAGAGAGAGAGAGAGAGAGAGAGAGAGAGAGAGAGAGAGAGAGAGAGAGAGAGAGAGAGAGAGAGAGAGAGAGAGAGAGAGACAGAGACAGAGAGAGAGAGAGAGAGAGAGAGAGAGAGAGAGAGAGAGAGAGAGAGAGAGAGAGAGAGAGACAGAGACAGAGACAGAGAGAGAGAGAGAGAGAGAGAGAGAGAGAGACAGAGACAGAGAGAGAGAGAGAGAGAGAGAGAGAGAGAGAGAGAGAGAGAGAGAGAGAGAGAGAGAGAGAGAGAGAGAGAGACAGAGAGAGAGACAGAGAGAGAGAGAGAGAGAGAGAGAGACGAGAGAGAGAGAGAGAGAGAGAGAGAGAGAGAGAGAGACGAGAGAGAGAGAGAGAGAGAGAGAGAGAGAGAGAGAGAGAGAGAGAGAGAGAGAGAGAGAGAGAGAGAGAGAGAGAGAGAGAGAGAGAGAGAGAGAGAGAGAGAGAGAGAGAGACGAGAGAGAGAGAGAGAGAGAGAGAGAGAGAGAGAGAGACGAGAGAGAGAGAGAGAGAGAGAGAGAGAGAGAGAGAGAGACGAGAGAGAGAGAGAGAGAGAGAGAGAGAGAGAGAGAGAGAGAGAGAGAGAGAGAGAGAGAGAGAGAGAGAGAGAGAGAGAGAGAGAGAGAGAGAGAGAGAGAGAGAGAGAGAGAGAGAGAGAGAGAGAGAGAGAGAGAGAGAGAGAGAGAGAGAGAGAGAGAGAGAGAGAGAGAGAGAGAGAGAGAGAGAGAGAGAGAGAGAGAGAGAGAGAGAGGAGAGAGAGAGAGAGAGAGAGAGAGAGAGAGAGAGAGAGAGAGAGAGAGAGAGAGAGAGAGAGAGAGAGAGAGAGAGAGAGAGAGAGAGAGAGAGAGAGAGAGAGAGAGAGAGAGAGAGAGAGAGAGAGAGAGAGAGAGAGAGAGAGAGAGAGAGAGAGAGAGAGAGAGAGAGAGAGAGAGAGAGAGAGAGAGAGAGAGAGAGAGAGAGAGAGAGAGAGAGAGAGAGAGAGAGAGAGAGAGAGAGAGAGAGAGAGAGAGAGAGAGAGAGAGAGAGAGAGAGAGAGAGAGAGAGAGAGAGACTTAAGCGATGATGATAACTAGACTGCACATGGCGAATCGGACAGAACTGCAAATGGGTGGCAAATCGCTGGAATTCACAGAAGAATTTGACATCTTGGGAATGAAGTTCGACTCTTCAATGACAATGAAGAGCCATGTGATAAACCTAGCTAAAAAGGCAGCCAGGAAAATTACAGCACTACGGCGCATCTCATATCTTCTTGACAGCAAGGGATGCAAAACCTTATATGAAGCTCAAGTTCGCTCCCATCTTGAGTACGCACCCCTTTCCTGGATTGCCTGCCCCCCATCTTTCGTCAGACTGCTGGACAAAGTGGAGAGACGGGCTAGAAGGCTTATCTTTAGTCTTGACCAAGTCTGGTGGGAACGGTCTGAACATCAGAGCCTGCAACACCGTCGGGACGTTGTTGGTCTTACTATTATGTACAAGGCCAACATCCTCATAGTTCCGCACTTGGCCCAACTCCGTGGAGTACCAGTAGTTCCCACTCGTAACACTAGGCTCTCAACCTTCAACAGTCTCATGCTGGAAGTGCCATTCTCAAGAACATCACTCCATCAGCGTTCATTCCTTCCGAGACTTACTCGCATCTGGAACTTGTTCGCTCAACAGATTGATACACGGGAGATCAGGTCAACTGTTCACATGAAGACTCTGGAACACAGCTGGCTACAAGCTCATCCTGTTCCTTATATGATTGTTACATAATGTTTTTTAATGAATAAAGGCTATTCCTTCTAAAGCAAATAATACCAGGCTCATGAAATAAATGGGCATCTAGGAGTAGGTTTCAACTTAGCTTACATAAGTTCAATATATGATAGTTCCCAATGTGTTAGTTTCAAAGTATACTCTTATGAAATAAATGAGTTTCTAGGTGTAGGCTTCAGATGAGCTGAGGTAGGATAACAGCTCTTGCTTGCAGTTTCACTAGGTATGTTATTAGGCATCCTTTATGAATCCTAGCCTTAGTTTAAAAAAAAAATAGGAGAGAGAGAGAGAGAGAGAGAGAGAGAGAGAGAGAGAGAGAGAGAGAGAGAGAGAGAGAGAGAGAGAGAGAGAGAGAGAGAGAGAGAGAGAGAGAGAGAGAGAGAGAGAGAGAGAGAGAGAGAGAGAGAGAGAAGGAGAGTGAGAAACTAGTGAGGGAGAGTGAGATAAAAATTTTAGTTGTTATAGACTTCGTATGAGTTACCAAGTATTGCTGTCACCACCTTTTGTTTCCGGACAGGGGACTGGAGTAAGATTCGTAGGACTTGTAGATTGTATAAACCTATCAGGACAGGTGTAAGGGAAAATTTGAATGGTAAAAGGATCCTGGCCTGTCACTCGAATAATCCTGATCACTTGGGGAACTATAAAGTACACAAGAATAAGGCGGGACACGCCCAATATTAACACCTCAACAAGGGACGGACTGGGGGGGATGAGTACTGGATAATTAAGGAAACTAGGTTCCTAGGGCAAAGGGAACGGTAGGCCAATATCACTAAGGCAAGGAACCATTAATACACACTTAATGACACTTGATAATATATGACTTTATTTGAAATAATTAAATAGACACTTTCCTAACTATATTCTCTTATAGAGGCAAAGTAAATGAATGGAGAGGTGCTTTAGTTCAGGAGTGCCGTACTTACTCGAATGGTGTTCCACAATTTTCCTCGATATGATGTTGTTTCCCGGTGTCCACTCACACCGTCCTCCTGGGGCTTCTCCCACTCTACTGTCCTCTTCCGTGATCTGCTCCCGAGCTGAACATGAGGGGTTGCATTTGATGTGGAGGGGTTAATCCCTGTAGATTATTATGACGGTATCAACTCTGACCACCTCGTGACTCAGTGACCGTTGACCTGTCCTTCTGGTTAACTTTTAGGTGTGACTTTTCCATTGTCTAGCGTGGCCTGTTCATGCTCCACATGAATGGCTTGTTCATGCTGTTATGATGTTCATGTTGTTCTATGTACTACTCTGTTGTTAGATATCCCCCATTGTCCCGGTTTAAAAAAAACTGTGGGCGGGGAACTCGAACATGGGTTCGAGTTCCCCGAACCCATGTAGTCGAACCCAGGTAGTCAAACAAGACTACAAAGGAACTAGCACATGCCTCGAAAAATATAACTACCCAATCTAAATATATACATCTCACAGTCGAGAAATATTTATACAAAAAAATTCTTAACAATAACAGTTACCACGGTAACTCAAAATCCCGGCTGACCATACAAGCCATGGTAGCCCAGCAATCCTCCCAGTTGACAGAAATAAACATCAATAATGAAAAAAAAATCTCACACAGTTCATGGTAAACAAAGAAATCTACACTGGAACCACCTTTCCACTGGTTCCCCAGTTCACCAGAGTCTGCACAAAAATTGTCATTCATAACTTATCCTCTCTCTGTTATAGTGAACACTAAGTTTTCTTCACTAAAAAAAAACACATATACTGTATATAAAAAATAACAAATAGTCTTTATTCCCGATAAGTCCGTTGTCATGATGTTTGTTGACTCGCCCATTGAAGTGTTCTCGCTGTAGTTCTACAACGATGCGTCGTGTTCTTCACAAACGATGCTCTTCAAATGGTGTCAGTTGCTGTGAGAAGAGATCCACTTCCCTCCTGACTAGAGTCTTCCACTGATCTAGTCCACAATGCGCAGTACATCCGCGTGTTGTTCCATTCTTCCGGGTCGTCGACGAGGTGATGACATCGGTGTTGACAGCGATGATTGACTTGCTGTTCGGTCACAGGGGGAACTCTGGTGTACACTGTATTTGTTGTCCGGTCACAGCGGGAACTCTGGCGTTCACCGTACTTGTTGTCCGTTCGCAGGGGGAACTCTGGCGTACACCGTACTTGTTGTCCGGTCACAAGGGGAACTCTGACGTACACCATACCCGAGTTCTATCATCTTGTAAGATGATTATGCCTGTTATACGTCTGCTTTCAATGTTTTATCTGCTGCATAAATATTGTCTTCCTGAGAGTACTGAGACGTTGACACCAGACGAGGTCTTGCTAGTTCAATGAACAGCTCCAGTTCGTTGAGGCGGGATGGGCGTAGCGGCAGAACCCTCAGGTCCCGGCTCCAGCTCTTTGGTCCCATCCACTTACAGGTGTTTCTTCTGCTACGTCATACTAGGCCTTTACGACTTTTCTCGTTATCCCATCATGCACATGATTGCAGGCCCAAGATGCAAATCGTGCATCCGCGTTTGCGAATCATGCACACTCTAGAGGGAACGTGCTGTTCTTACGTAGCCACCAAGTTTCAAATCTTGTTGCTCGGCGTATCAGGAACCTCAGTTGTAGGCAAGACAGGTATGCAGGGTGAGGAAGGCATATCTATTATTTAATTCATTATGTGTGGATAGAGGAAGACTGTCAAAGCTGGAAGTTGTGGCCCAAGCATCAACAAGCTCATTTGCTCTATGCAGAGGATTAGGGTACGAGATCTATGTGTTATGTCTGGTCCTCACCGATCGTTGAACTACAGGGACAATAATGTATGTTGTTTAGGGGATAATAAGAATAAACCCTGTATCTAAATGCGTTCAACCAGGGTGCCTCATCAGAACGTACCATCAAGAATTAAGTAATATGATTTCAGAATTAGTAGTAGGATTTCACCAGGTCATAAAATAAAATACATATAAAAATTATATATAATATATATTCAATCAGTATCTCACTAATTAATCACAATAAACTGGATGGCACTTTAAGCTACTATAATATACTAAGGACACACTCATAATAATTAAATCTACTACGGCAATATACAGAAACAACACAACAGACACTTAATCAAAATCAGTTGACTCCAAGCCCGCTACCAGTAAACTAAACTCTCCTCCAGCGGCAGAGCGTCCAGCTCTCCCCTCCACATACATAACGAGTGGCAAATTTATATAAAATTATCTTACTTAAATGAGCAAATTAACTGTGCTAAGGCAAACATAAGAACAACTTAAATATGAATGATCAGTTTATGTAAATAGAATCAGAGGTAACATATTTTACATAAAACAATATATACACGGACTTCGCAAAGGCTTTCGATAAATGTGACCAAGGCGTGATAGCACACAAAATGAAGTCAATGGGAATAACCGATAAAGTAGGACGCTGGATACTCAGTTTTCTGTCAAACAGGACTCAGCGAGTAACGGTCAACCATATAAAATCTAGTCCAAGTGCAGTTGAAAGCTCTGTACCTCAGGGTACAGTCCTTGCACCGCTGCTTTTCCTTATTCTCATATCAGATATAGACAAAAATACAAGTCACAGCTTCGTATCATCCTTTGCAGATGACACAAAAATCAGTATGAAAATTACCTCGGCTGAAGACATTGAAAAACTTCAAGCTGATATTAATAAAGTTTTCGACTGGGCATCAGAAAATAACATGATGTTTAACAGTGATAAATTCCAGGTACTCAGGTACGGTAAAAATGAGGACCTTAAACATAATACAGAGTACAAAACACAATCAAATGTACCCATAGTAGGAAAACAGCATGTAAAGGATTTGGGAATAATAATGTCTGACGACCTAACGTTTAAGGAGCATAACCAAGCAAATATTGCGACAGCCAGAAAAATGATAGGATGGATTACGAGAACTTTCAAATCCAGGGATCCCATCACAATGGTTGTACTCTTCAAGTCACTTGTGTTGTCCCGTCTTGAGTACTGCTCAGTACTCACTTCCCCCTTTAGAGCAGGAGAGATTGCCAAAATAGAGGGAATACAGAGAACATATACGGCACGCATAGACGCAATAAAGCACCTAAATTATTGGGATCGTCTCAAAGCCCTCCAAATGTACTCACTAGAAAGAAGACGAGAGAGATATCAAATAATATACACCTGGAAGATACTGGAGGGCCAAGTACCAAATCTACACAGTAAAATATCAACGTACTGGAGTGAACGATATGGAAGAAAATGTTGAATAGAACCAGTGAAGAGCAGAGGTGCCATAGGCACAATCAGAGAACACTGTATAAACATCAGAGGCCCGCGGTTGTTCAACGTCCTCCCAGCAAGCATAAGAAATATTGCCGGAACAACCGTGGACATTTTCAAGAGGAAACTAGATTTATTCCTCCAAGGAGTGCCGGACCAACCGGGCTGTGGTGGGTATGTGGGCCTGCGGGCCGCTCCAAGCAACAGCCTAGTGGACCAAACTCTCACAAGTCAAGCCTGGCCTCGGGCCGGGCTTGGGGAGTAGAAGAACTCCCAGAACCCCATCAACCAGGTATCAACCAGGTATACATATGTAGAAAATAATAAAGAGGAAAACTGGCAACTACACAACTACAAGCTTTCCTGTATTCCATCAGGAAGTTTACCCTGATCTCACACGTCCCGCACCTGTGACTTATCAAGCCCTGCTCTGGCCTCAACTGTGTTGCTAAAGTATATGACACATTACAAAAATATATATACATATACAGATAAATGAAGGAATTTAAATTAATATGTATATTAATGGGAGTATTCCTTAAATAGGAATACGTAACACTCTGCAGCAAGGGAAAAATGCTGTTGTCTGTGTCTGTGGGATGTATATGGCTAGGTTAGCACCAACTGATGAAAAGAAGCTATTAAATTCTGTTGCTTTTTCCAAATCTGTTGCAAAAGTGTAACCATCTTTGAAGAGTTTTATCTGCTTGATATATGGTTGTTGTTTAGATCCTAGGATATTAGAGATGTCTTTCCATGTGCTTTTCATGTTTCCTTTTGCTTCTTTGAATCTACTCTCATAATAGGAAAGTTTCGCTGTCTTATTATACTGGTAAGCATTGATGAGTATCTCTTAACTACTTCTTTTGTAACTAGGCCAATCCTAAGTTTTTTTCATATTGATGTTTCTTGTTGCTTGCTCTGAGTATGCCATTTGTGAGTCAGGGGTTGTTTAATCTTTTGGCAGTTACTTGCCTGGTGAGGAGGAGACAATGAGTGTTGTAGAGTCTTAAAGTTTTGGAAAGGAAGATGTTGGCCAATTAATTTATATCCTGTGTATTATTGAATTCAGATTCCGAGTTAATATTGTGAGGTGCATTTGTGAGATTGCCTATTGCTGCTTCACTGTGTAGTCTGAAGTTTCTTGTTAGCTGGTGATGATATGTCCATGTTTGCTACGAGAAAGGTAGGATAGTGGTCAGTTGTTCTGTCAGCGATTATACCAGATGCAAGGGAAGATGTTGTGTTAGTCCAAAAGTGATCCACTGTAGTAGCGGATGTTTGAATGATTCGGGTGGGCTTGGTGATTGTCGGGATTAGCATACAGGAGTTTTTTTTTATATTTATTTTTACATGCAAGCATGCTTATAAGTACAATAAAAGTAAACAATAACATAGAACAGACCAAAATAACAAAGCACAAACGTGCAAAAACATAAAGGAACAAATGTACTAAACATAAAAACGCCGACCGGAAGGGCCGACCACAAAACAATAATAATTACAAACAAATCACAACAAGCAAGTTAAAACACAGTGGAATACAATGCAGAAATAACACACCAAAATATGAAATATTCAGAACAAGGCTACCAGCACCTCAAACCCACACGGAGAGGCACCAACACAAAACGAAAATAATTATAACAATAATAACAATAATAATAATAATAACAATAATAATAAAAATAACAACTAGAAAGGAACAAATATACAACAAACAAATAAAAGCACAATGGCAAAACTCGACAAAAAGCATAAATCCAGACCGGGTCACGCCAACAGCCTGAAGGGCACTCAACATGACACAAAGAAGCGCATAAGCAGCAACATAAAAAAACATAGAACCACAAAGCACAACATAAGCACACGACATCCACAACCAGACACACACCAATCAAACCCCGGACCGCACAGGAACCGGACACACACACAAGCCACACAAACCCATAACCACAAACCGGAGCACGCAGGAACCGGGAAACAAACCTGCCCCACCCCACACACACACACACCCGACCCGCACCCCACAACCATGCACCACAATACACAAAGGAATCATGAGCGAGGAATACATATCTCAGAGACAGGAATATATTTATCAGGGAACAAATCCCAAGGATACCGTCGCTTATAGGCCTCCCAAATCAAATACTCCAAGTCGGTGGGGGGACGATCCCCCTGCCGCCGTGGGCCCAGCATAAACTCGGGAACCTCCAGATCAGGTGGAAACGGCCACTCCTGAAGCTCACTGACACAAGTCGCATAACGAGGCTGGGGAGCGCAAACCACGTCCTTCGAGGTAGCAGATGACACCGATGAAGCGTACGAGGGCTGTCGGGACGGCCGCGTCGCCGTACGCACAGGAGCAGGGGACAAGCAACGAGATGGTAACGTCCCAACCGAGACCGCAGGAGACACTGAAGAGATGGCTGGAGACGGAAGAGGCGTCGAGACCACAGTCGATGAAACGGGGACCGAGGAAGGGGTTACAGAACCCCCAGAGCGAGCAGTCTTTTTCAACACCATCACCAGGCAACCCCGCTCACCGCGAACCTCAGCAGGGGGAACCACCCCCCACGAAGTATCGGAGCCATCCGAGGCAGGCGACGCACCCGAAGCAGGAATCGCAGACACCAAATCTGAAGTGGAGGCCGAAACACCGGCACTGGCACCCTCATGCAAATGCACCTCCGCCACCACCATAGTCTGCAACGCAACCGGAGCCACCCCTCCGTCGCCGGCAGATCCACAAGCGTCGAAATCGCCAACGTCAGCCCAAGCTGAAGATGAAAGCCGGGGACGCTTAGGCTCTGGCCGCACATCATCAGACCCGGAGGCCGACTCAGAGACACGCGCAACACAAGCTGGGCGAACCGACGCACGTCGCAGAACGGCAGCATCCTCAACCACATGGGGCACCAGGCCAGGCACCGGATCCACCCCATCACCCAGCAAAGCCGGAACAGCCGGCAAGGGTGCAGGGACAGGGTCAGACGCAGCAGAGGACGAACTGGAAGACGGGGAATCGAGCAGCAGGCAGTCTGAAGAACCCCAGGGACACTAGTCGGAGTAGGACGAGCACCCTGCGACGCCACAACCTCTTGAGGAGAGGCGACAACAACAGGGGGCGCACCAGGCGGCGCAACAGGCGACACAGGGGGCACATCCGCGGCTGAAGAGACGTCCACATCCACTGAATCCACCTCCACAGGAAGCGGTGGAAAATCCTCCTCACTGAAGAGGTTCACGGGTGCAACGGCAGGCGCAGAACAGTCAGCAGCCTGATGGCCCAAGAGGCCACAACGATAACACGTCCGAGGCTGGCGGGCGTAAAACACTCGAACGTTGTAGCCCATAAGCCGCACAGAGGATGGAATATCTTCCTCGAGCCTCATGCCCAGGGTGCGAATGTTAGTCCTCACACTCTTAAGTGGACTGGAAGACACCACATTCACCGGCACACTAACCACTGTGCCATACCGGCCGAAGTACCGCCGTAGCAGACTCTCTGGAAACTCCAACGGAGCCCCATGCACACTGACGTACGTGAGGGCACCACTCCGATCAGATAGTGACAGTGCCCGCACCATCCGGCAGGGGCAATGTCTGCCCCTCGTAACAACGGAGAAAGTCGCGATATGCCAATTCCTCGGTAAACTTCAATATCGCTTGACGAGCTGTCACTAGCTCAACACCATAAATGTTGATCACAGGGACATGAAGCAATTCACACACCAGTCCTATCTCTGGGTACCCAGCCCGTCCGGAAAATTCGAGGACCACAGACTGAGCCCGAAGTATAGGGGGGAGGGGGACCCCCATCGCGAACTCCACATCAGCACAGGCAGGCAGAGACACACCCGCCCTCAAACGTGTGTGTGCCAAACGTTTTGCCCAGGAAGCAAAGCGTACCTTGCACCACCAGACACACCGGCTCCCGCCCGCCGTCACACCAGCAAACTACTCATTCTCTGCCTGCCTGTTCCTGATTGGCTGGTGTGTCGCCGCACCTGCACTCACGCCACTACCTGAGTCGACGTCTGGGCCAGCACACACCATACTCCTCAGAATATCTCTGTGCTCTTTGGAGTTGACATCTCTCTCTAGTAGACAAAGCTCTGGCTGTCGTGTACTAAGGGAGGTAGCAGCTTGAAGCCAGTATTCTCAGCACCTGATTTACCATTACTATTACCTGCACTTTATTTTGTCTTAGAGTAAATTTTTACTGCCATTAATTATTCATGTTGTTTTGTTTGTTGACTTGTTTTGAATTTTACGTAAGCCAAGAATTTGTCTTTATTCATATCTTGTTTTCTAGAGTAATTAAAATTTCATTGTTTATACTTTGTGTTTTGTGTGTCTTCCCATTACCTTACCACAGGCAAACGATCTTCTTCTTTTTTCTGAAATGTGACTAGGCCTTGCCCTCAGCTATTGAAACAGCCGAACATCAACACTCCAACACTTTACCGTCACACTGTACAACCAGCTAAGTTGTGAAGTTGGGTATGGTCTTGAGCGACCTTGTTGTATGAAATTTTATGGGCGGGCAACTCGACCTCTAGTAAATCTTGAGTTTCCATATTTATGGACACCCCAATAACGAACATAAGGTGTGGTAGGGTTACCCTCATCACCTGCAGTATACAAGGCTGGGGTTTGGTGGAAAACTCTGCTCAGCAGGTCGACGGAGGCGCTTCCAAGGGGTGAGCAGAGGCACTCAGGAAGGGGGGAAGAAGTATCTGTTATGCTGACTGACTGGGGGACTCGAGACGTCACACATGATGCTGTGAGGTGCTCAGTGTCCCATGATGCTGTAAGGTGCTCAGTCTCCCATGAATGCTGTAAGGTGCTCAGTGTCACATGACACTGTGAGGTGCTGTGTCCCATGATGCTGTAAGGTGCTCAGTGTCCCATGACGCTGTGAGGTGCTCAGTGTCATGTGATGCTGTGAGGTGCTCAGTGTCACATGATGCTGTGAGGTGCTGTGTCCCATGATGCTGTGAGGTGCTCAGTGTCACATGACACTGTGAGATGCTCAGTATCACATGATGCTGTGAGGTGCTCAGCATCCCATGACGCTGTGAGGTGCTCAGTGTCACATGATGTTGTGAGGTGCTCAGTGTTACATGATGCTGTGAGATGCTCAGTGCCATGACGCTGTGAGGTGCTCAGTGTCCCATGATGCTGTGTGGTGCTCAGTGTCCCATGATGCTGTGAGGTGCTCAATGCCATAACGCTGTGAGGTGCTCAGTGTCACATGACATTGTGAGGTGTTCAGTGTCACATGATGCTGTGAGGTGCTCAGTGTCACATGACATTATGAGGTGCTCAGTGTCACATGATGCTGGGAGGTGCTCAGTGCCATGACATTGTGAGGTGTTCAGTGTCACATGATGCTGTGACGTGCTCAGTGTCACATGATGCTGTGACGTGCTCAGTGTCACATGACACAATCAATATTGATTCGTGCATTAAGCAGCATAGTTTCACTCAAGAAAACGTCTTAGTTGGAGATGTCGCAGCCTCGCTATCTATGGACAACCCTGATCAGACACAATAAAACAAAATAAAAAAGACAATAAAAACTCTTATTTCAGATAAAATACACCCCTGAAATGCTTCTACAAATGTGAGAATAATCTGTGTATAACACATGAGCCTCACATCCATACGCTACTGACAAAGTCACTCCATACACTATTGATAATGGCACATCCATACACTACTCAGAACGTCACTCCATACACTACTGATAATGTCACTCTCTCTCTCCAACTCTTTTGTCATGTAGAACAGTTTTTGCCAGAGCCGAAGGGGGACATCGTATTGATGCTGGATCTTGTTGTGGATTAAGATGTTCTGGGGGCCCACAACTGCCTCCCTGGCAGGCTCCGTGCGGTACACCTTGATGCCAGGCCGGTGCACGAGGAAGGCGTTGTCCAGCACGTGGAACTCGTAGTCGTGCAGGCACATGATGTATGCCTGGTGGGGTGGGCAGGAGGAGGCAAAGGTTAAAGGCATCACAAGGTCATGAAGTATATATATTCGAGGTAAGGAACTAGTATTGCTGTATATATTTACATAAGTGACTTCACCTCTATGTTGTTCCGTGAAAATTGTCCACATTCAGGTTGTTGCTAATTTCAGTTTTATTTGGGCTATTAGACTTCGTCAAGTGCGTATCTAAGGCTACTTGAAGCAGAAAAGGTGAAGAAGTAGCACCAGACAAAACTGATACAAACATGTATGTGATTATTTTATTAATAACCTCACCGCTTAAATCTCTGATTTTATAGGCGGGTACACGTTGTTCCGTGTTCAACGCTAGCACTTTAAAAATTTCCTCCGTATTTTGTGGCCAAAAACTTTTGTGAAATGTATTTCTCCGTTTTGCTAAGCGTACATACGTCCCAACTTTCAAACGCGGACGAATGGGAGAGAGTGAAGGGCTGTTGTTTATATATATCGTTTTCAAGTGTCTCCAAATATCGTCAATCTTACGCAGGTTGTGAATAACTTGTGGAGTGCTTTTTATTATTCTGTGATATGTATTATTATAAACGTCCACGACTTTCGAGAGAATGTCTAAATATTTTAAAGAATTAGTTTGAGTCATATAACGGTAAAGCTTATGCTTCAGTGTTCGTATGGCACGCTCCACTATGCTTACTTTCATATCAGAGAAAACACTGTATATCTTAATGTTTCTTATATAAATAATTTTGGATAGTTTTACTATAAAACTCTGTCCCCGGATTGGTGAAAATCCGCCTCACTCCTCGTAATTTTGTTTTTTCCAATATATTACTTAACGCCCACAACATATGTTTGGAATCTTTTTTAATAAAGCTTCAACGCTCATTAAACGTGAGAAAACATCCACACACACCAACAGATATATGACACCATTATTATATTGCCGTAAATTGCAAAAATCCCCGAGGTCACAGGCAATAATCACACTTGGTTTGGGTGCTAACATTTTTCGACGGGGGAAACGCACCTTATTTTCTCTGTGAAGAGTAAATGACCTCTCACCTTGAAGAAATTCTTTTGTGTTATCTAGCGTAATTCTAGAGTCTATCATTTTCGATTGGTGGAAAAGTTTTCGTACATTGCTAATAAAACCAGCCAGTGATGAAATGTTATTACATTCACAGTTGAGAACCAGCCTCTTAAGTGGCGTTAGAGTCATGGTGTTGGGCGCTCTCACCAAGTGTACACAACTTCGCAGGGTCCTTCGTCAGCTATGCGAGATCGCAACTGCAATACTTCAGGCGCCGTTAAATCCAGTAAAAGTTAACCGTAATTATTCTCTATAGTTGCGATAAATGTTCCCAAAATCGTTCACAGTATCTCACCCGAAAATCTGTCGTGACAAAATTTCAAGTTGACTTAAGTCTCTTTGTTTCAGCAAAATATAATGACTACAATTCAAACATATCGTTTTGGCAAATTTTCCCCTGAGGAAATACATTTTGACTCACTAAAAGAACAGAAATCCCATCGTGTCTGCCTCGAATAAAAATATTCGCAATAATCTGACTTTGAACAGCTTCAAGAAACAAATCGTCAATTATATATAATATTGATTCTTTCGTGTAAGGATTCTGAAAGTCTGCTTGATTGATTAAACCCTTAATAGGCATAATAGTGTTGCGTAAAGTGGCTATTTGCAATAAGGGGTGAGAAAAGTCATCCACACTTGAAACTATAATTTGGGAAAATTTATGTCGGTATTTTAAACACAATTTAGTAACTAAAACAGTTTTGCCACTATTAGTGAATCCGGCAATCAATACCCACGCAGGCTGTTTAAAGATGTCTAAGTCATTTTCAGAAACGACCATATACTTCTCCATAATCTTAATTACAATGCTTTATTTGTGGAAACACGATATATTTATATATATATATATATATATATATATATATATATATATATATATATATATATATATATATATATATATATATATATATATATATATATATATATATGTCGTACCTAGTAGCCAGAACTCACTTCTCAGCCTACTATTCAAGGCCCGATTTGCCTAATAAGCCAAGTTTTCCTGAATTAATATATTTACTATAATTTTTTTCTTATGAAATGATAAAGCAACCCTTTTCTCTATGTATGAGGTCAATTTTTTTTTATTGGATTTAAAATTAACGTAGATATATGACCGAACCTAACCAACCCTACCTAACCTATCTTTATAGGTTAGGTTAGGTTAGGTAGCCGAAAAAGTTAGGTTAGGTTAGGTTAGGTAGGTTAGGTAGACGAAAAACAATTAATTCATGAAAACTTGGCTTATTAGGCAAATCGGGCCTTGAATAGTAGGATGAGAAGTGCGTTCTGGCTACTAGGTACGACATATATATATATATATATATATGTCGTACCTAGTAGCCAGAACTCACTTCTCAGCCTACTATTCAAGGCCCGATTTGCCTAATAAGCCAAGTTTTCCTGAATTAATATATTTACTATAATTTTTTTCTTATGAAATGATAAAGCTACCCTTTTCACTATGTATAAGGTCAATTTTTTTTTATTGGAGTTAAAATTAACGTAGATATATGACCGAACCTAACCAACCCTACCTAACCTAACCTAACCTATATATATAGGTAAGGTTAGGTTAGGTAGCCAAAAAAAGCTAGGTTAGGTTAGGTTAGGTAGGTTAGGTAGACGAAAAAACATTAATTCATGAAAACTTGGCTTATTAGGCAAATCGGGCCTTGCATAGTAGGCTGAGAAGTGAGTTCTGGTTACTAGGTACGACATATATATATATATATATATATATATATATATATATATATATATATATATATATATATATATATATATATATATATATGCGAAATATATATTATTTATATATTTTGTTCCAAGGGGTTGTCATAGCCAGGGGGTGGTAATGGGGGACGAGCTCCCGTGACCTATAAAATGCTCCTATACGGCATGCGTCTCAAATAGCCTCTGACAACCAAGTCCAACTCCTGTCCTGCACGGGTGGCTTAGTCTAAGTCCGGCGGAACTGCTTTTACCAACAGGAGAAGGGGCGAGGGCGTGCCTCTGGCGCCTTAAAACCAGCTGCTCCGGGTAGATGGGACTCGATAGCCTGGGAAGGCAGCCCATCTAGAGGAAGGAAAACCCTGATTTTAAACCTCCACTGCCTTGCAGCCATACCCTTTTTTGGGAAAGGCTTCAGGAGTCAACCTCGAGGAAAAATCCGGAGTTGGAGCCCCTAAGGCAGTTTGTTGTTGACGTCGACCTCGTTCTGGCAGCTCCTGCGACGTTGCTGGAACCATGTTTATTGGCATTTGCCTTTCTATTGGATAATTTCAGCAACGTGGAGAGGGGGGACCTGCTGCATGGGTAACAGCTCCTCCTCCATATCTACCTACCCAGGCTTTGCGCCCTGGAGAGGACACTCCAGCTTCGCCTCACAGCGTCGAACCAACACGGGAAGCGACAGTCTACCGGTTTTAAGTCTTCTGCTCGATTGGCGAAGAGTGTGACGCCAGGGGTTGCTTCCGACGGTGGGAGGGGTCATCGCGCCCCACTGGGCAGCTATCGCCCGCCTCAAGCTGGGCAAACCCCAGCCAATAAGGTGTTGCCTCGCCACGGTCCGTTAACCTCACTGGGTGCGTGGGGTTTAGGGTGAAAATCGACAAGCGGCCCGACAACTTTGCACCAAGCAATACCAAACCAAAGAAGAAAATATCAACTGCCCTAAAGCTGGGCACATGGAACGTCAGAACACTGACACCAGGTTTCTCTGACGACCTGCAAGAAATCAATGACGCCCGAAAAACAGCAATCATCGATAGGGAGCTGAGCAAGCTGCAGATGGATATTGTTGCTCTCCAAGAGACCAGGCTCCCAGGATCAGGATCTGTGAGAGAGAGGACCTTCTCTTTCTTCTGGCAAGGAAAACCTCCAGATGAGACTAGAGAACATGGTGTGGGATTTGCCGTCAGGAATGCACTGTTGGGACACATTATGCCACCGATGGGGGGAAACCGAACGAATTCTGTCTGTGCAACTGCACTCCCAAACAGGACCAGTCAATGTAATTAGTGCATATGCATCATCCCTGACTTCTCCAGCAGAGGCAAAGGAAAAATTCTACGATGACCTCAACAGAGTCATAGCGAGAATCCCTGTAAAGGAGCCACTGTTCATCCACGGCGACTTTAACGCCAGAGTGGGTGCCGAGCACAACATTTGGCGCACTTGTCTGGGTCAATTCGGCATAGGGAGGATGAATGAGAACGGGCAACGTCTGCTAGAACTCTGCTACCTTCATGGTCTTTGTGTCACCAACACGTTCTTCGGCACAAAGCCTCAACACCGAGTATCTTGGAGACACCCCAGATCCAAGCACTGGCACCAGCTTGACCTGATTCTTACCAGGCGTGCAAGTCTACCCAGCGTCAAAATTACGCGTAGCTACCAGAGTGCTGTCTGTGACACCGACCACTCCTTGGTATGTAGCAGGGTCAAGATGCAACCAAAGAAGATTTATCACTCGAAAAAGGCGGGCAGACCTCGCATCGACACCACCAAGACCCGCATCCAGGACAAGGTGGAAGATTTTGCACGCGTGCTCGAGGAAGCTCTCCCTGGCCCAGCTGGGGTCACTGCCTGTAAAAGATGGGAGCACTTCAGAGGCGCTGTGTTCAACGCTGCCATTTCCACCTTTGGCAAGAAGACCAGCAGGTCGGCAGACTGGTTCGAGGCTCACTCGGAAGAGATGACACCTGTCACTGAATAGAAGAGAAACGCCTTGGCAGCCTACAAAGCCTGCCCAAGTCAGTGAAACTTACAGATCCTTCAGGCCGTCCGCTGCAAAATGCAGCAGAGCGCCAGGCGATGTGCCAACAACTATTAGCTCCATCCAGCTCTGCTCCCAGATACAGACTGCAGCGGATACAGGCAATGCAAGGGGAATGTATGACGGCATCAAGCAGGCCCTCGGCCCAATCCAGAGGAAGACCGCTCCTCTGAAATCTGCCACTGGCGAGGTGATTCAGGACCAGACACTGCAGCTGAAGCGCTGGGTCGAGCACTACTCTGAGCTATACGCCAGGGACAATGTGGTCACCGAAGATGCCCTGAGCGCCATTGAGTGTCTGCCTGTGTTAATGGAGCTCGACAGCGAACCGACCCTGGAAGAACTCAGCGATGCCCTAGACTCCCTTGCTTCTGGTAAAGCTCCTGGCAAAGATGGCATTCCTGCTGAGACCTTGAAGTGCTGCAGAGGTAGCCTGCTCATGGAGCTGCATGAAATTCTCTGCCTCTGCTGGGAAGAAGGAGAGGTGCCACAGGACATGAGGGATACCAACATCATCACGCTGTATAAGAATAAAGGTGACAGGGGTGACTGCAACAACTACCGTGGAATCTCCCTCCTCAGTATTGTCGGAAAGCTGTTTGCTCGAGTCGCATTGAAGAGGTTCAAAGTACTTGCAGAGAGAGTCTATCCAGAATCACAATGCGGATTCAGAGCTAGCAGGTCCACCATCGACATGGTCTTTTCCCTCAGACAACTGCAGGAGAAATGCAGGAACAGAAGCAGCCACTCTTCGTAGCCTTTATAGATCTGACGAAGGCCTTCGACCTCGTCAGCTGGGATGGCCTGTTCAAGATCCTCCCCAAGATCGGATGCCCACCCAGGCTCCTCAGCATCATCAGATCTTTCCATGAGAACATGAGGGGCTCCGTGGTCTTTGATGGCCTAACATCAGACGCCTTTGACATCCGAAGTGGAGTAAAGCTGGGCTGTGTACTGGCTCCAACCCTATTCGGGATTTTCTTCGCAGTTATGCTGCGTGCCTTCGGATCTGTCACGGAAGGCATTTACCTCCGGACCAGGTCGGATGGAAAGCTCTTTAACCTCGCCAGGCTGAGAGCCAAGACCAAGGTTCGGCTGAGGTGTCTGTGCGACTTCCTTTTTGCCGACGACGCAGCAGTCAATGCCCACTCAGCTGAAGACCTCCAACGGCTCATAACCCGCTTCAGCGAGGCCTCTCAGGCTTTCGGACTCACCATCAGTATGAAGAAAAAACAAGTCATGGGACAAGGAGTGGACTCCCCACCTGACATCGGCATCTCTGATTCCAAACTGGAAGTCGTTCACGACTTCGTGTACCTGGGCTCCACAATCTCTGACTCCCTCTCTCTTGATACGGAGCTAAACAAACGCATTGGTAAGGCATCTACTACCATGTCCAGACTGACAAAGAGAGTGTGGGCCAACAATAGGCTAACTGAGTATACTAAGATTCAGGTTTACAGAGCCTGTGTCCTGAGCACTCTCCTTTATGGCAGTGAGTCTTGGACACTCCGCGCCCATCAGGAAAGATAGCTGAATGCCTACCACATGCGCTGCCTTCGACACATCTTGGACATCACCTGGCAGGACAAGGTGACAAACAACAACGTCTTGGGGAGAGCAAGAATCACCAGCATGTACACAATGCTGAAACAGAGACGAATGCGCTGGCTCGGGCACGTTGTGCGAATGGGCGACAGCAGGATCCCCAAGGATCTCCTGTATGGAGAGCTGATGCAGGGAAAGCGTCCAACAGGCAAGCCCCAGCTACGGTACAAAGACGTATGCAAGAGGGACCTGACAGTCATAGATGTCGATCTTGCCATATGGGAGGCACTGGCTGCAGACCGTTCAGCCTGGAGGCAGTCTGTTCAAAGAGGTCTCTCCAAGTTCGAGGAGTCACTTGCCAAGGAATCGGAGGCAAAGAGACAGAGAAGGAAAGCCGGTAGCCAGGAAGACAGACCAGAATCGGACTTCGTTTGTGCCCGGTGTGGGTTGGACTGCCACTCTCGGATTGGCCTCATCAGTCACACCAGACGCTGCACCAGGATTGACAACTAGGGCGCAACTCCATAGTTTCCGGAGACTGAAGGATGCCTACCTACTATATATATGCGAACAAGCCTGAATGGTCCCCAGGATATATATATATATATATATATATATATATATATATATATATATATATATATATATATATATATATATATATATATTTATATATATATATATATATATATATATATATATATATATATATATATATACATATATATATATATATATATATATATCTATATATATATATATATATATATATATATATATATATATATATATATATATATATATATATATATATATATATATATATATATAAGGCCAACTCTCCTAAACACGAGAGTGAAGTATACAACTTTAGAACACTTTCCCACCAGGAGACTCGAACCCTAGCCAGCACAGAAGCCTTCCAGCAACTGGCATAACAGGTACGCCTTAACCCGCTCCACCACCTGCTCAGACCCTTAAAAGAGATGGTAATTTCGGAGTATTTATATACCCCAAAGATCACCACCTCCCAAGAGCACTAGAGCAAGTGAGGGGTCA
>NC_091207.1:32118858-32178858 GCF_040958095.1 Procambarus clarkii
ACACACACACACACACACACACACACACACACACACACACACACACACACACACACACACACACACACACACACACACACACACACACACACACACACACACACACACACACACACACACACACACACACACACACACACACACACACACACACACACACACACACACACACACACACACACACACACACACACACACACACACACACACACACACACACACACACACACACACACACACACACACACACACACACACACACACACACACACACACACACACACACACACACACACACACACACACACACACACACACACACACACACACACACACACACACACACACACACACACACACACACACACACACACACACACACACACACACACACACACACACACACACACACACACACACACACACACACACACACACACACACACACAGAGAGAGCAGCCGGTAGGGGACACTCACGATTCGTGAGGTCCGCGGAAATTCGTCAATTTCTCGGGACATTGAAGGAGTATAGAGGCTAGATCATAGTATTTGGCCTCTCGCAGTGTGTAGCTAGCAGGGTGCAACATAGCATAGTCATATCGCTAGCGATAGTGCGAAGATTTGGAGAGGAAACCAAAGTAGAGCTAGTGGCATCACCGGTGCATGTAAGTGTGCGACCTGACCGGGTGGGAGACCCGCCGTGGAACTACCTGATTGTGTTGTTGAGTGGTGACTGTGATCAGTGGTCCAGTGAATTAGTGAACTGTCACCCAACGATACAGTGACTGACTCCAGAGCTTTGTGTAGACAGAGAAGAACCGACCTCATCAATCTACCAGCACAACAGGGTGACCCCCTTGCTCCTCTCCTTTTCTGCTTAGTCATCAAACAAGTCACAGAGGTCCTGTCCAGCGAGCTTAACATCTGGTTCTTGGATGATGGTACCCTAGCTGGTTCCCAAGACTCCCTCCTGGAGGACATCAGAAAAATCCAGGAGCAAGGTGCAGTTTTAGGCCTCACCCTAAACCCTTCTAAATGTGAAATAATATGTTCCAACCAGGGCATCGTAGAGAGAATAGAGGGTCTTCTGCCAAATATCCATAAAACTAAACCTGAAGACAGCACACTCCTAGGAGCTCCCCTGGGGTTGAAAGCCATCGATGAGGTCCTTGATAAGAAAATCGCCGACCTTAAGAGGATGGATGGGAGGATTGAGGATATTGATGCTCATGATGCACTCTACCTCATCACCAGATGTCTGTCCCTCCCCAGGTTAACCTACTTTCTGAGGTGTTCACCATCTTACAGTAGCCAAAAACTAAGTGAGTATGACCGGTTACTGAAATCAATGCTAGAAAAAGCCCTTAACCTCTCTCTTGATGACCTACAGTGGAAACAAGCCTCTTTTCCCGTAAGACTTGGGGGCCTCGGAGTTCGAACAGCAACGCAAATCGCTGTTCCAGCCTTCCTGTCCTCCTTATCAGCATCCGACGACCTTGTGAAGGAAATTCTACCTGCCTACTTACATCAGCTGGCAGGTGTACATGATCCCAATTTTACACGCTGTGCCACAGAGTGGGCCTCTCGTGCAGGCCCATCACTTCAACCACCATCCCCAAAAGCCCACAAGCATTCCAGCTGGGATGGCCCCATTGTAGACCAAGTTGCTGCAGAGTGCCTGGGTGCTGCAACAACACAACACGACATTGCTCGCCTCACAGCAGTAGCAGCCCCACATGCAGGGGATTTCCTGTTAGCAACCCCAATGTCGGCAACTGGCACGCGTCTCACCACACGCCCTCCGAATTGCTGTGGCCCTTCGCCATGCTGCCCCAATCCACACCAGATATAGGTGTATTTGCGGCGAGGTGGTGGCTGACAGGTACGGACACCATGGCCTACTTTGCCAAAGCACAGGGGGATGGCACTCGAGGCACAGTGAAGTTAACGACATCATCAAGAGGAGCCTCACCACAGCTGGATGCTCAGCTGAAAGAGAGCCCCGTTACCTAACGCCCCGTAACTCTGATGCTCTTATTGGTCGCCCGGATGGTATCACAGTGAACCCCTGGAAGAATGGCAAGCAGTTGGTATGGGACTACACGTGCGTATCAACCCTGGCTAACACCTACATTAACCTCAGTGTTGCACAACCAGGTGGTGCTGCCACCCACAGGGAAGCAGCCAAATCCCGTAAGTATAGAGAACTGGATCATCACTACAATTTTGTCCCCATTGCTTCTGAGACACTCGGTGCCTGGGGTAAAAGTGCTACCAGTTTTTTTGAAGGAACTGGGTTCTAGGCTCATTGAAACAACATGGGACCCTAGAGCTGCCAGCTTTCTTTTCCAGCGCCTCAGCGTGGCAATACAGAGGGGAAATGCGCACTGCATCCAGGGTTCCTGCCCGCCATCTGAGAAGCTGGAGGAACTCGACAACCTATGATAACCATCTTTGTAACCTATATGTAACTCCTTTTTTGTAACAAGGTTCAAATAAAGCAAATATATATGTGTACATACAAAAGAATGGGGGTGGTAGGAGAAGATAATATTAGTGTTCAATGAGAGACCACAAGGTGTTGGAAATTTCCAACACCAAATACAACACTGTTGTATTCTCATTAATTATTACTAAAACTACTAATCATTGTAGTGATTAAAATTAACCCAACGTAGAGTTCACCTGTACTAATAATTACATCTGTACAATAAGACTAGAATTCTTACGTCACCCGACGCCAGTATTGCGTCAGATTCCATTGTAATAAACACATTTATATCCAGTGTGTCTGAGAATTGAATTTGATTCTCTATAAACAACGGTGTTCTGTGTGATAATTAATTGCAGATAAACTGATCCCCAACTAAAGCCAAATAGAGCGTTTATAGTTAGAACTGTTATCTAGTAATAAATTTAACGTCACGCGTGAATGCCCTGGAGAGACTTTAATTCATCTCCATTGTTCGTTTACTATCATAAAACGGGCAAATAATAATATTTAACTCCTCTAAATAATAAACCTGTCCTTATCCGAGTATTTCAATCACAACTGCGAGAAATGATAATATCCGTAATAAATAATTTGTGTAACGAACGTGGGACGCGGAGCGGGAGAGGAGACGCCATTACCCCAGCCACCAGGGTAGACGCCATCAAGAGCTCCAGAAGAAAGTCGCCACTGTGAGGTGTGAAGAACCTTTGCAGACATTAACTTTGCTGGTGTAAGTGTCACTTTACATAACAAGTTGAATTGTCAAGAGATTTAATTTGACATTCGACCAGAACCTGTTAAATTTGGTTCTATGTAATACCACGTGACTGGCCAGTGAAGCGATTCAGTATCTAGGATAGGCTGGACACCACGTGTTCTTTATTAAGAAGCCGGAGCGTAGGACGCGAACTTCGGCAAGCCTTAACTTACACAGTGCCCATATTAGCTAAGTACCTTTATCCTTATTTGATGCATCATCTAGGGGGGTGGGTTTCTAGCTGGGTAGCTTGTCGTGACGCCGTGCGACAATAACAAATTACAGGTCATTATTTACTCTTATTATGAATCTCAATTTCTTGAACATAGATATCTAGCAGCTTAATCTGTTGCTACTGAATACAATTTGATTTACAGCGTGTGTGAAGAATTCTCCGAGCTTTCATTTCCCATGTTAATCAACTCCCAGTGTTCCATGACGATTTCAGGAGAACCAGAGGATGAGTCGTAATTAACTTCTCGGAAATCGTCTTCAAGCTAAGACTCCTTTCGTATTCCTTTGATTTCTATTATCTGTATTCCTTTACATGCAGAACTCTGTTTCATTGGATTGACATGTGTTTATTATAATTATTAATTTTCATGTTCTTGATCTATGTTCTCATTGATGATAAAGATAATGACTCTATAAATATTCATAGGATTAGATTATTATACATTGGACTGGTGAACGAACCACACTAGTTCCTGGATGTATTGAGTTCCAGTAATAACCCCCAATGTAGGTGTTTGAGGCTTTGATTCAGTTAATTATACAGCCCATTAATTATATTAGTGATCATATTCTCTAGTATTTTATCCATAGTTACTGGTTCATCTACGAATTTTCAAATGATCATATTTTTTTAGTTTCCTTCTTTACTATAAAAGCGGGTGGTCCTTTGTAATTGATTTTCACTACATTAATATTTAAATATATAGAGTCAAGCCCCAAATGTCCCACATTATGGTCCTTCGAACCGGATAAACATAAATTATAATTATAAATACTAGTTATTAATAACTAATCCTTGTGTGATGTAAACTAGACTAACCATTTGATTAATTGTGTCAACCAACAGTGTAACACATCAGTTAGTCTAAGTCACACCAACACATTGCTACTTTCACCTCATGTATAAGGTAGCCTTAGTGGGACACAGTCAATTACTCACAACACTTAGAACTATACCTCACACAGAAGTGAGAATCTTTAGGTCACCAGGAGCAACAGCTCATAACTTTTATAACAATTCCACACTAACACCTGCGTTAGAGTGGCCTCACCATCTAACCATTATATACTTAGGTGGTAATGACATCCATCCTACTCGTCATCCAGCTGAGGTGATCACACACCTTAAAGCCATAATTTCTTCTTTCAAGCTCATCAGTAATTCGGTAGTATTCACATTAGTGGAACCTCGCCAACCAAGTCAAGATAATCGTTGGGGAGTAACCCCAGAATACTACCAGAGAGCTGCTAAGTACCTAAATTTCAGGCTGAAAAAGCGAGTGAGAGTGGATGCCACTTATATCCAATTTACAGCCGGACCTTATAGACAAAACCTGACCAGAGATGGTGTACACTTGTCAGGTGAGTCTAGGTTGCATGTGGTTGACAATTTAATCAACACCATCAACTATCACAAACGGCTGTGGCTAGCAAGCCAAACTTAACTGAACATAATTGTTTTCACCTGTGGGTGCAAGTGCACTCTTATAAAAACAAAAAAAAACAAAAATACAGCACAATTATATTCACCTTACTGCACCACAATAATCTTTACCAATCTTATTAGGTAGAATTTAGGCTGAGATTGTGCTGAATTTGGTACAAGCCCAGACTAAATAAATTTATAGTTCTTAGTTAGGAATTATCACGACTAGACTTAAGCTAGTCAGTAGTGTATGTATTATACTATTTGTGCTGACACTATACAGGGTGGGATTAAACTTTGAGACAACTCTGATTGGAGTGTCTCCATAATATTTCTCTTGTATTCATTATTTTGTGTATTGCTGGATGATCCCCATTAACTCTGATGGTGATATAGAAGAGCTAACCGGACGAGAACTAATGGTGAAGTTCGGACAGTGCACAAAATA
This sequence comes from Procambarus clarkii, assembly GCF_040958095.1. Lineage (NCBI taxonomy): Eukaryota > Metazoa > Arthropoda > Malacostraca > Decapoda > Cambaridae > Procambarus > Procambarus clarkii. Next base: position 32,124,218 of record NC_091207.1, read on the forward strand.
TCTAGCTACTTGTTGTTAGGTAGGTACATTTAACCTCAAGTGAGGTAGAGTATAAATTAGCCATCTTAAATTAGGCTATATTTAATGTTACTTGTCCACTAATGAACAAGTACCCAAGCTTCATTAGTAATACGTATACTGATCCCATGAAGTTTGGACCCAAGCCCAACATGGCTACTCCTGAGCAATTAAGGAGAACCTACATTGGCCTTAAAGGTCATTTGACCAGATTAATTAACAAGGCTGAGGGCTTATCTAAAGATACTCCCATTGACTTTTATCACTTAGAGACATCAGTTAGAGTAGCTGATTTGAAATTTGATCAAGTCAAATCTGCAAGTCAATCTTATCTTGATCTACTGAATACCACAGAGACTGATCCTGAGGAAGTAAGTCAAATTATAGACGATATCTCCCAGTATGAATCTAAATTAGCAAAACAATCTGGATCCAATACCAGTAACACAGGGTCTCAATTCAATAACCAACTACCAGAGGTTCGTTTACCTACTTTAGACTTACCTACATTTTCAGGATTAGATACAGAAAATTGGGACAATTTTTGGACTTCATTTGAAGTTCACATCCATAAGAAACCGTCTCTGGACAAGGTTTCTAAATTTTCATACCTACTTAGTCTTCTCAAAGGAGAGGCTAAAAAGGTCATACATAACCTCACTCTTAATGAGAGTAATTATGAGGAAGCTATAAAACTCTTGAAGTTGAACTATTGCAACAAAGAGTTAAGTATAGCTACCCTCTATTATCAATTGCTAGATCTGAATGCACCAAATAGTAGACCAGAGTCACTTCAAAGCTTCAGACTAGAAGTAGAGTCTCTAGTAAAGGCCTTAAGTACTAAAGTTAATGTACCAGCTTCAGAATGGTCAATCAAGTTACTATTGCAGAGGAAGTTACCTCGAAATGTCTTAACAGAGCTCTGCTCACATTATAATACCGAGTTTCTCACTCTTGACCAAATATTCGAGGGATTGAGAATAACGGTTAACAGGTTGAAGACTCATGATAAAATTAAACCTGTGTCTAAACCAACTAATACTGACACTTATGTCAAACCCAAACAAACTTTGAATAAGTCTAATAAATATAAATCCAAAACTACTCCATCCACTGGGAAAGAAGTGGAAATGTAGGTACATATTCGGTGTCTCCTTCTGAGATAACCAATGACTTGTCTACTAAAGAGACCAAGTCAATTAACCAGAGAAGGTGTCTGTTTTGTAATCAAGGACATGCCGCCTACCAATGCTCTGTTTATCCTACTTATAATGTTAGGGTTAAAAGGTTGCAAGAAATACACAAGTGCACCAAGTGCATGGGCTCTCATGATCCCAAAAAATGTGTAGTGCAGCTACGTTCCTGCAACAGATGCAACCAAGGTGTACATCACTACGCCTTATGTAGAAAATCTTCTACACCAACCATGACCACTGGTGAGAATTCCACGAATTCTACCGCAGTGCAATATTGCAAAGTGCATCAAGAAGTAAATGTACTTGCTACTGAGTCAGGCAATAATACTACTCTGCCTACAGCTCAACTTAGACTAATAAACCGAAGATCAAGAGTTAACACTAGAGGTCTTTTTGATCAAGGATCACAGAAAACCTTCATTACACAACAGTTGGTAGATGAGTTAAATTTAAAACCTGCCAAAAGTGTGAGGTTAAATATTTCTGGTTTCTTGTCGAATAGTGGACCTCGTGAATACCAAGTAGTTAAGGTATTAGTGAGACTCGGATCTTCCACTAGTCCAATACAAGCGGTAGTAGTAGATAAACTTCCACCGGACCTGCAGGTCACAGGGTTAGCTCGCACTGCGAGACATCTTAGACGAAACCGCATGAGGCTAGCAGATTATAAAATAAATTCTGACTGCCTCACTGATGTTGGAATACTTATAGGCGCGGATTATTATTACAAATTTATAACTGGATGCACCAGACAACACGGAATGAATTTGTTGTCATCTGCAGGAGGCAAATTGCTTACAAGACCGGTGCTTTTCAGACAAAATCCAGCGTCCACAAACCAACAATCTAATAACATAATAGTGGCGTGACTAGGCTTGGAACAGTCACCCCCTACGTTTCAGAGAAATATCTGAGGATATTGAGTCGGACCCACCGGTACATCGTTTGTGGGATTTAGACACTTTAGGTATTATCCCTGAACAACCAAGCCCTGATGATACGTGGACTTACCAGCAATATCTGGATACAGTTGTCTATGAAAATAAACAATACTGGGTAAGACTCCCATGGAAGTTGGATCATCCACAACTTCCAGTTAATTATTTTATGGCAGCCTCACAATTGCAGTCTCAATTAACACGACTACAGAAGCAGCCAGACAAACTGAACATGTATCATCAACTCATCCAACAACAACTTAACAGTAAATTTATTGAAGTTGTTGATAACGATGACCGAAAAATAGGTCATTATTTACCTCATCACGCTGTGGTGAAAGACTCATTGACAACACCTATTCGTATTGTCTTTAACTGTAGTGCTAAAGTAAAGCCAGGCAGTGTGTCTTTAAATGAATGTCTCCAAACGGGACCTAGCCTCACACAAAGGCTACATGATGTGCTGTTACGATTTCGCACTGGTATTTTTGCCTTTACTGCTGATATCAGCAAGGCTTTCCTCCGAGTAGGTTTGCAGGAGGAAGATCGTAACTACACAAAATTCCTCTGGATTAAGGACCTACTGGATCCTAACAGTGAAGTCATCACATATCGTTTTGCCTCAGTATTATTTGGAGCTACGTCCTCACCGTTTCTTTTGCAAGCAACATTAGACACACATTTGAGGAAATCAAATAGCCCTTATAAGGCAACCATTAGCGACAACTTGTATGTCGACAATTTCCAGGGAACAACTAATGATCAAACTGATCTGGTAGAAATCTACCATGAGGCTAACCGTGAACTATTAGGAGCCAATATGCCACTACAATCATGGGCCTCAAACAATGAATTACTCAACCAGGTAATCGAGAGAGAATTTCCAGGTTATCAGGTACCCAATCAATTAAAGGTTCTAGGTGTGGAATGGAACACCAGTACTGACGAGATGAATGTCAAGTCAGTACAAACTGATAACTCAACCCTTACCATGAGAACACTGCTCTCGTTTGTCAGTCAACCATTTGACCCTTTAGGCCTACTTAGTCCTATATTAATAAGGGGCAAACTCCTAATGCAGGAGTGCTGGCAGAAACATATGGGATGGGATGAGCCGTTACCAAGTGAGTTACAAGCTAAATGGCAGATACTCTCAACGGATTTTAATCAGTTAGGTGTTTTAAAATTTCCTCGTAATACTTCAGGACCGAACTTACCCACCAATTTGCACGTTTTCTGCGATGCCTCTGGCAAAGCATATGGCGCAGTAGCCTACTTAGTTAATAGTGCACAATCAATTTTGCTCACATCTAAAGCGAGAGTTGCTCCCATTAAGAAGAGATCTTTGCCTCAAATGGAGTTGACTGCATTGCTGGTGGGAGTAAGATTGGCTCATTGCCTGACAAAGACACTCAATAATATCCACTTTGGTGAGATTGTCGTGTGGTCAGACAACGAGGCAGTCTTACAATGGGTAAGAAACAACAACAACAAGACTCCCTACGTCAGTAATCGTGTTAGGGAAATTCATGAGTTATCTGCTGGATATAAATTCAGACATGTTCCTACTAAGGACAATCCTGCAGATTATTTATCTCGAGGGTTAACACTAAAACAACTTAACAAGTCTTCGTTGTGGTTCAATGGACCTTCATGGCTTGTTGGTGGTCAGTGGCCCAAACAAAAGCCACAAGTCATAGTGACCAATATCACCACTCCCATGAAAGAACCAGAACCTCAACGAATCTTAGCCATTGATCCTCACAATTATTCTAGCTTAAGCAAGTTATTAAGAGTGACCGCACATGTGTTTGATTATCTTGCTAAGATAGGAATTCGACATAAGTTTCCCAATCCTATCCTCTACTGGATCAAACGTGCACAACAAGAGACATATGGAAGCGAATATGAAAATCTTCCAGATAAATTAACTAAGTCTCTAGGTATCTGGTATGATGCCAACACTCATAATATACTAAGATGTGGAGGACGTTTGCTTCATGCAAAAATTGATTTGGACACGAAGAATCCAATTCTTCTACCTCGCCACCACATCATCACTAAACCACTTGTTTTACATCACCATCAATATGGTACTTTACATGGTGGAGTGTTAGATACTCTCACCGACCTTAGACAAAAGTACTGGCTTCCTCAAGATCGTCAGACAGTTAAGTCAATTATTAAATCTTGTGTAATCTGTAAAAGATACGATGCTAGAGTATGTCCTTACCCAGGACCTCCACCACTCCCTGAAGAAAGAGTGGTTCATCTTCGTCTCTTTGAAACCACTGGTGTTGATTACACAGGAGCCTTACTTCTCACTGGCAACCCAGATAATATACCAGTGAAAGCATACATTTGTCTCTTTACGTGTGCTACAACCAGAGGCATACATTTAGAAGTGACTTCAGATATGAGTGCTGAAGCCTTCATCCAGGCTTTCCGTCGATTTGCAGCTCGCAGATCTTGTCTCAAATTAATGATATCGGACAATGGGTCCAATTTTGTGGCAGGAGAAGTTTGTTTGCGAGAAGTCTGGAACCACCCAGAAGTACAGTCGGTCCTACAGAGACGACAATGTCACTGGAAATTCATAGCACCAAGAGCCCCTTGGCAAGGTGGGTTCTATGAGGGAATGGTAGGCACAGTCAAGAAGTGTCTAAGGAAAACTTTGCACAGACAAAGGGTCAGTTACTCCGAGCTCCAAACCATTGTTGTGGAAATCGAGGCGCGAGTCAATAACCGCCCATTAACCTACCTGTCTGATGATTTCACCCAGAGAGAGCCTCTGAGTCCCTCACACTTGATCCATGGAGGTCTACTGAGCCCTCTCATCCCTTTAGCCGAAGAGGACCCCGTAGACCCGTCACATGTGACCAGAGGTGACTTGGTGGAAAGCTACCAGCATCTCTCAAGAGTTATTAACAGGTGGAATGAGGTGTGGACTCGAGAGTACCTCACAGCTCTACGAGAGTACCACTACGGAACTCCGAGTCCTTACAATAAAGTGCAACTAAAACCAGGGGACCTAGTACTAGTCGACAGTGATGGACCAAGGTCAGAGTGGCCCATAGGCAAAATTGTTGCCATTCATCCAGATCATCAAGGTGTCCTGAGAGTAGTGAAAGTTTTATGCCAAGGCAACACTACTCTAAAAACTTTAGAGAAGCTGGTTCCTCTTGAATTGGCTGAACGAGAATATCAGCCGGATCCAGTTTCCCCAGTAGTTTCCGAGGACAGTAATTCTGATCCTCCGAGCAACCGCCCCACTAGAGCTGCTGCTCAACAATGTAGGAGGAAACTGCAAGCCTATTACAGCTCTGACCAAGAGTAATTCCTTTTACCTCCAATTTAGATAACTATGATGATACTGTGGTGTGATGTCAAGTAACAAACCATTACAAGTCACTATGACCCAGGACATTCCCATCACAGTAGATTCTGTTGTTTAAATTGTGTGATTTAAAATCTTTAATTATTGTGTAGGCTATAAATAACATTATTTATCTAGAGTACCTGAGAGTTTGCAGACTTAGAGATTTGTAACATACACTTTACATGTCATAGCAACACCAATCTCAGAGTTATTGTAGGCTTTCTTAATTATTAGCTTTAGGTAATTAATAATAACATGTTCCATTTAACATGAAAATTAGCAAGACTTAAGTTCTTGTATGTCCTTGTCAAATACGGGACATTCATTATGTGTGTACTAACATACTAACATACTAATATACTAATATTAATCTCAGCTTCGGGATAGGTGTCAGTACTCCACATTACACTATGACCCTAGAATCCTCCCCCCGGAGTTATGTTGGAAATTTCCAACACCAAATACAACACTGTTGTATTCTCATTAATTATTACTAAAACTACTAATCATTGTAGTGATTAAAATTAACCCAACATAGAGTTCACCTGTACTAATAATTACATCTGTACAATAAGGCTAGAATTCTTACGTCACCCGACGCCAGTATTGCGTCAGATTCCATTGTAATAAACACATTTATATCCAGTGTGTCTGAGAATTGAATTTGATTCTCTATAAACAACGGTGTTCTGTGTGATAATTAATTACAGATAAACTGATCCCCAACTAAAGCCAAATAGAGCGTTTATAGTTAGAACTGTTATCTAGTAATAAATTTAACGTCACGCGTGAATGCCCTGGAGAGACTTTAATTCATCTCCATTGTTCGTTTACTATCATAAAACGGGCAAATAATAATATTTAACTCCTCTAAATAATAAACCCGTCCTTATCCGAGCATTTCAATCACAACTGCGAGAAATGATAATATCCGTAATAAATAATTTGTGTAACGAACGCGGGACGCGGAGCGGGAGAGAAGACGCCATTACCCCAGCCACCAGGGTAGACGCTATCAAGAGCTCCAGAAGAAAGTCGCCACTGTGAGGTGTGAAGAACCTTTGCAGACATTAACTTTGCTGGTGTCAGTGTCACTTTACATAACAAGTTGAATTGTCAAGAGATTTAATTTGACATTCGACCAGAACCTGTTAAATTTGGTTCTATGTAATACCACGTGACTGGCCAGTGAAGAGCGTCAGTATCTAGGATAGGCTGGACACCACGTGTTCTTTATTAAGAAGCCGGAGCCTAGGACGCGAACTTCGGCAAGCCTTAACTTACACAGTGCCCATATTAGCTAAGTACCTTTATCCTTATTTGATGCATCATCTAGGGGGTGGGTTTATAGCTGGGTAGCTTGTCGTGACGCCGTGCGACAATAACAAATTACAGGTCATTATTTACTCTTATTATTAATCTCAATTTCTTGAACATAGATATCGAGCAGCTTAATCTGTTGCTACTGAATACAATTTGATTTACAGCGAGTGTGAAGAATTCTCCGAGCTGTCATTTCCCATGTTAATCAACTCCCAGTGTTCCATGACGAGTCCAGGAGAATCAGAGGATGAGTCGTAATTAACTTCTCGGAAATCGTCTTCAAGCTAAGACTCCTTTCGTATTCCTTTGATTTCTATTATCTGTATTCCTTTACATGCAGAACTCTGTTTCATTGGATTGACATGTGTTTATTATAATTATTAATTTTCATGTTCTTGATCTATGTTCTCATTGATGATAAAGATAATGACTCTATAAATATTCATAGGATTAGATTATTATACATTGGACTGGTGAACGAACCACACTAGTTCCTGGACGTATTGAGTTCCAGTAATAACCCCCCCAATGTAGGTGTTTGAGGCTTTGATTCAGTTAATTATACAGCCCATTAATTATATAAGTGATCATATTCTCTAGTATTTTATCCATAGTTACTGGTTCATCTAGGAATTTTCAAATGATCATATTTTCTTGGTTTCCCTCTTTACTATAAAAGCGGGTGGTCCTTCGTAATTGATTTTCACTACATTAATATTTAAATATATAGAGTCAAGCCCCAAATGTCCCACATAAGGTCTCCTTTGAATACTTTTTATTTTCTTCTCCAAGGCTATGGGTCTCCACATTGGCACCAGAGGTGGTACCCTCACACATTTTATATATATATATATATATATATATATATATATATATATATATATATATATATATATATATATATATATATATATATATATATATATATTTCATTGAATATGACCGCATATTCTGTATTTATTATTTTCTGGTTTAGGGCTTCTATCCCTCTAACTATTTTCTTAGCATCAGGGCTTAATTGAAATAGGAGTTCTCCAAAACTCATTTTCGTACTTTTAAGGTGAAGAAAAGAAGTGATTTACTATAGAGTGTATTACACTTATTTGTATAATTTGCACGACGTTTCGAACCTCCATGGTTCATTCTCAAGTGAACAGATCTTACAATACTAGTTGATTTTATACCCGCATTAGGTCAGGTGATAATACAATGAAGGTGAAAACATGGGGGGATACATAAGGGATAAACATAGGGGCTGCAGAAGGCTTATTGGCCCATACGAGGCATCTCCTATCTAAACACAAAGATTAATCCAGTGTAATTGGCCTGTTATGTTGGACATTGTCTTCTGTGTTGGCATCGATATGTTCTTGTCTTGTCCTTACTCTCATGGTGGGTAGAGTAAATAGTTCCGTGATTTGGGTGTTCATGGTAGGTCGCTCTATTCTTATGTGAATTGCCTCAAGAATTTGTAATCTTCTTGAATCTTGGGTTTTGTCTATTATGCAAGTATTCTTGTTCAACATTTCTCTTGTTAGAGTAATGTCATGGGCTTGTCTCATGTGATTCCTAGGGGCACCAGATTGAAGATGGCATGTCAAACGCCTCGTCAGCTTGGTCGACGTCATACCTATGTACTTACATTGAAGGTTACATCCTTCGTGGGGGCAAGTGTACATGTATACAACGCTTGACTGCTGTAGAGGGTTCTCCGTCGGCTTTGGGCTGTTTTTGATAAGGAGTTCGGAAGTCTTCTTGGTTTTGTAGAATATTATCAGGTTTATGTTTTGGTTAGGAGTAGTGCTTTTTACTCCTTTACGGATTATTTCTTTCATTATTCTTTCCTCTTTTATATGTTCACTGTGCATGGTTGATTTGTAATATAATTTTATTGGGGGTGTTGTGGTTTCTGTTCTAGGTTCTGAATTATACCAACGGTCCAAGTGTCTTCTTATAGCAGCGTTTATTTCCGCGTTGCTATATCCGTTGTTCACCAATACCTGAGTTACTCTTTCAAACTCTCTACTCACGTTGCTCCATTCAGAGCAGTGGGTAAGCGCTCGACGAATATAAGCATTGAGAACACTGGCTTTGTATCTTTGGGGGCACTCACTTCTACCGTTCAGGCATAATCCTATGTTGGTGGGCTTGGTATATACGTTGGTGCTTAAAGAGGTTCCTGTTTTTGTTATTAGTACATCCAAGAATGGCAGACTGTTATTTTCACTATAGTGAAAATAACAGTCTGCCATTCTAAGCCTTCTGCAGCCCCTATGTTTATCTTTTATGTATCCCCCCATGTTTTCACCTTCATTGTATTATCACCTGACCTAATGCGGGTATAAAATCAACTAGTATTGTAAGATCTGTTCACTTGAGAATGAACCATGGAGGTTCGAAACGTCGTGCAAATTATACAAATAAGTGTAATACACTCTATAGTAAATCACTTCTTTTCTTCACCTTAAAAGTACGAAAATGAGTTTTGGAGAACTCCTATTTCAATTAAGCCCTGATGCTAAGAAAATAGTTAGAGGGATAGAAGCCCTAAACCAGAAAATAATAAATACAGAATATGCGGTCATATTCAATGAAACATGTTTGGAAGAAAACCTGCTGCCAGTATACACCAATATATATATATATATATATATATATATATATATATATATATATATATATATATATATATATATATATATATATATATATATATATATATATATATATACATATACATGTACATATACATATATATATATATATATATATATATATATATATATATATATATATATATATATATATATATATGTACATATATATATGTAAATATATATATATATGTATATATATATATATATATATATATATATATATATATATATATATATATATATATATATATATATATATATATATATATATATATATACCGCCAACTCGCTGAGAGAGAAGCACCCTCCTAGAGTACCATGGCAACCCACTGCTCAGGACACAAATGTCCCAGACATAAGACCTCTATTCCTCCAAGCGTCAGAGGTATACAAAGCCATCATGTCATTTCCGCCAGGCTCGGCAGGGGGATACACTGGAGTAAGACCTCAGCACCTCAAGGAGATGGTAAACCCAGTTCTCGGAGAAGTTGCCGAGACACTGTTGTCAGAGGTCACGAAGTTTGTCAACGACTGCCTCTCTGGGTTGATCCCAGATACAATTAAACCCTTTTTCTTTGGAGCATCCCTTTGTGCCCTCAAGAAGAAAGATGGTGGAGTCAGACCCATTGGCGTGGGTAACACACTTCGGCTCCTTGTTGCTAGGGCAGCTGTCAGAAAAATTAGCATAGACGTTGCGACGATGCTTCGACCCCCATCAACTAGGTTTTGGTGTCCCCCATGGCTGTGAAGCAGCAGCTCATGCAGCACGAGCCTATATCAAGCACCTCCCAGAAAATAAGGCATTAATTAAATTAGACTTTAAAAATGCCTTCAACAAGGTAAAAAGGGATTTGGTACTGGAAGCAGTTCGAACAAGCTTTCCTTCACTACTCCCCTTCGTCTCAGCAGGGTACAGTAGGGAATCGACGCTGCTGTTTGGGGAACATGAAGTTGTTTCTGCAGAAGGTGTCCAGCAGGGAGACTCACTTGCCCCTATTCTTTTTTGCATGGCTGTTAAAGAGGTCACAAGCAGGTTGACCAGCGAACTCAACATCTGGTTCCTGGACGATGGCACCCTGGCAGGGACACAGGAGTCCCTGCTAGAAGGTCTACAGCTGGTGAAATCTAAGGAAGAGGAGTTAGGACTCACCCTAAACCCATTAAAATGTGAAATCATCTCATCTAGCCAACTAACCATAGATGCAGTGCGAACCATATTGCCAGGAGCCCAAGTGATCGCTCCCACCGACAGTGTGCTGCTAGGGGCACCTCTGGGCTCGAGAGCCATTGAGGTAGTCCTCGAAGAAAAGCTGAACGACCTGAGGAGGATGGAGGGAAGAATAGGGGCTTTGGACGCCCACGATGCTTTGTACCTTCCCACAAGGTGCCTGGCTTTGCCCAGACTGACCTATTTCCTAAGGTGTGCTCCCTCCTTCGACAGCCCAAAATTAACAGAATATGACACACTCCTAAGGTCAATAACCGTGAAAGTGTTAAACCTCTCCCTGCAAGATGACCAATGGGACCAAGCAACGCTCCCAGTTAGACTCGGGGGAATAGGTATTCGCAAGGCGACACAGTTAGCATTGCCAGCATTCTTATCCTCGACCAGTGCAACAGGTGAATTAGTTAAGGAAATACTACCGGAACACCTAAGAGACTCCATTGGGATTCATGATCCCAAATTCGCGGAAGGAGCCGGTCAGTGGGACACTCTCATCAACTCTCATCCTCGACCGACTTTTCCAAATGACTGCAAACAGTCCAAATGTGATAGCCCCATAGTGGAGAACATCACCACATCATTGCTGGAGGCAGCTTCCAGGAAGGACAAAGCGCGTCTTCTAGCTGTGCAAGCGCCCCATGCCGGGGACTTCCTGTTGGCAGTCCCTAATTCCGCCTTCGGCACCCGCCTGGACCATCGGACCCTAAGTATTGGTGTTGCTCTGCGCCTTGCCGCCCCTATCTCCACCGAGCGCCGGTGTATTTGCGGCCATGCACGGGCAGACCGATACGGCAGCCATGGTCTCATCTGTCGTAAGACACAGGGAAAGATTGCCAGACATGAAGCAGTCAATGACATCATCAAGAGAAGTTTGGCTTCAGCTGGGTGCCCAGCACAAAGGGAACCTCAGTTGTGCAGACCTGACAACAGCCAAAAACGCCCAGATGGAGTCACCCTGCAGCCGTGGAGGGAAGGTAAACAGGTCGTGTGGGACTACACGTTTGCATCCACATTGGCTGATACCTATCTACCTTACAGCGCAGCTGAGGGAGGCGGGGCGGCCACCTTCAAGGAGACCCAGAAAACTAACAAGTACAGGGACCTAGAACGTTGTTACAGGTTCGTGCCAATAGGCTCTGAGACTCTGGGCGCGTGGGGTAAATGTGCACTGAAGTTCCTGAAGGAGCTGGGCGAGGAACTCATTGGGAAGACTAGAGACCCAAGAGCGGCCAGTTTTATGTTCCAGTGCCTCAGTGTCGCTGTTCAGAGGGGAAATGCCTGCTGTATCTTGGGTACGCACCCGACCCCCGAGGAGCTGGACGAGGTCTTCGAACACTGATTGGTATATTGTTATATAAGTGTGTGTTTTCTGTAAACTGTAGCATTGCAATAAAATCAAATAAAAAAAAATAATAGGGGTGGTAGGAGAGGAAAAGATTAAAGTATTCAGTGAGAATCCACAAGGTCTTCTCTGAACACTATTTCTTTTCTTCTTCGAGGATGTGGGTCCCTTTAATTAAACAAGTGGTGGTACCCCTAAATATATATATGTATATATATATATATATATATATATATATATATATATATATATATATATATATATATATATATATATATATATATATATATATATATATATGTCGTACCTAATAGCCAGAACGCACTTCTCAGCCTACTGTTCAAGGCCCGATTTGCCTAATAAGCCAAGTTTTCATGAATTAATGTTTTTTCGTCTACCTAACCTACCTAACCTAACCTAACCTAGCTTTTTTGGCTACCTAACCTAACCTTACCTATAAATATAGGTTAGGTTAGGTTAGGTAGGGTTGGTTAGGTTCGGTCATATATCTACGTTAATTTTAACTCCAGTAACAAAAAATTGACCTCATACATAGTGAAAAGGGTTGCTTTATCATTTCATAAGAAAAAAATTATAGTAAATATATTAATTCAGGAAAACTTGGCTTATTAGGCAAATCGGGCCTTGAATAGTAGGCTGAGAAGTGAGTTCTGGCTACTAGGTACGACATATATATGCATATATATATATATATATATATATATATATATATATATATATGTCGTACCTAATAGCCAGAACGCACTTCTCAGCCTACTATTCAAGGCCCGATTTGCCTAATAAGCCAAGTTTTCATGAATTAATGTTTTTTCGTCTACCTAACCTAACCTAACCTAACCTAGCTTTTTTTGGCTACCTAACCTAACCTTACCTATAAATATAGGTTAGGTTAGGTTAGGTAGGGTTGGTTAGGTTCGGTCATATATCTACGTTAATTTTAACTCCAATAAAAAAAAAATTACCTCATACATAGAGAAAAGGGCAGCTTTATCATTTCATAAGAAAAAAATTATAGTAAATATATTAATTCAGGAAAACTTGGCTTATTAGGCAAATCGGGCCTTGAATAGTAGGCTGAGAAGTGAGTTCTGGCTACTAGGTACGACATATATATATATATATATATATATATATATATATATATATATATATATATATATATATATATATATATGTCGTACCTAGTAGCCAGAACTCACTTCTCAGCCTACTATTCAAGGCCCGATTTGCCTAATAAGCCAAGTTTTCCTGAAATAATATATTTACTATAATTTTTTTCTTATGAAATGATAAAGCTACCCTTTTCACTATGTATGAGGTCAATTTTTTTTTATTGGAGTTAAAATGAACGTAGATATATGACCGAACCTAACCAACCCTACCTAACCTAACCTAACCTATATATATAGGTAAGGTTAGGTTAGGTAGCCAAAAAAAGCTAGGTTAGGTTAGGTTAGGTAGGTTAGGTAGACGAAAAAACATTAATTCATGAAAACTTGGCTTATTAGGCAAATCGGGCCTTGCATAGTAGGCTGAGAAGTGAGTTCTGGCTACTAGGTACGACATATATATATATATATATATTTATGCATATATATACATATATATATATGTCGTACCTAGTAGCCAGAATGCACTTCTAGGCCTACTATTCAAGGCCCGATTTGCCTAATAAGCCAAGTTTTCCTGAATTATTATATTTTCTCTATTTTTTTTCTTATGAAATGATAAAGCTACCCATTTCATTATATATGAGGTAATTTTTTTTTTATTGGAGTTAAAATTAACGTAGATATGTGACCGAACCTAACCAACCCTACCTAACCTAACCTAACCTATCTCTGTAGGTTAGGTTCGGTTAGGTAGCCGAAAAAGTTAGGTTAGGTTAGGTTAGGTAGCTTAGGTACTCGAAAAACAATTAATTCATGAAAACTTGGCTTATTAGGCAAATTGGGCCTTGCATAGTAGGCTGAGAAGTGCGTTCTGGCTACTAGGTACGACATATATATATATATATATATATATATATATATATATATATATATATATATGTCGTACCTAATAGCCAGAACGCACTTCTCAGCCTACTATGCAAGGCCCGATTTGCCTAATAAGCCAAGTTTTCATGAATTAATATATTTTCTCTAATTTTTTGCTTATGAAATGATAAAGCTACCCATTTCATGATGTATGAGGTCAATTTTTTTTATTGGAGTTAAAATTGGCGTAGATATATGACCGAACCTAACCAACCCTACCTAACCTAACCTAACCTATCTCTATAGGTTAGGTTAGGTTAGGTAGCCGAAAAAGTTAGGATAGGTTAGGTTAGGTAGGTTAGGTAGTCGAAAAACAATTAATTCATAAAAACTTGGCCTATTAGGCAAATTGGGCCTTGCATAGTAGGCTGAGAAGTGCGTTCTGGCTATTAGGTACGACATATATATATATATATATATATATATATATATATATATATATATATATATATATATATATATATATATATATATATATATGTCGTACCTAGTAGCCAGGACGCACTTCTCTGCCTACTATGCAAGGCCCGATTTGCCTAATAAGCCAAGTTTTCATGAATTAATTGTTTTTCGACTATCTAACCTACCTAACCTAACCTAACCTAACTTTTTCGGCTACCTAACCTAACCTAACCTATAAAGATAGGTTAGGTTAGGTTAGGTAGGGTTGGTTAGGTTCGGTCATATATCTACGTTAATTTTAACTCCAATAAAAAAAAATTGATCTCATACATAATGAAATGGGTAGCTTTATCATTTCATAAGAAAAAAATTTGAGAAAAAATATTAATTCAGGAAAACTTGGCTTATTAGGCAAATCGGGCCTTGCATAGTAGGCTGAGAAGTGCGTTCTGGCTACTAGGTACGACATATATATATATATATATATATATATATATATATATATATATATATATATATATATATATATGTCGTACCTAGTAGCCAGAACTCACTTCTCAGCCTACTATGCAAGGCCCGATTTGCCTAATAAGCCAAGGTTTCCTGAATTAATATATTTTCTATAATTTTTTCTTATGAAATGATAAAGCTGCCCTTTTCACTATGTATGAGGTCAATTATTTTTTATTGGAGTTAAAACTAACGTAGATATATGACCGAACCTAACCAACCCTACCTAACCTAACCTAACCTATCTTTATAGGTAAGGTTAGGTTAGGTAGCCAAAAAAAGCTAGGTTAGGTTAGGTTAGGTAGGTTAGGTAGACGAAAAAACATTAATTCATGAAAACTTGGGTTATTAGGCAAATCGGGCCTTGCATAGTTGGCTGAGAAGTGAGTTCTGGCTACTAGGTACGACATATATATATATATATATATATATATATATGTCGTACCTAATAGCCAGAACGCACTTCTCAGCCTACTATGCAAGGCCCGATTTGCCTAATAAGCCAAGTTTTCATGAATTAATTGTTTTTCGACTACCTAACCTACCTAACCTAACCTAACCTAACTTTTTCGGCTACCTAACCAAACCTAACCTATAAAGATAGGTTAGGTTAGGTTAGGTAGGGTTGGTTAGGTTCGGTCATATATCTACGTTAATTTTAACTCCAATAAAAAAAAATGACCTCATACATAATGAAATGGGTAGCTTTATCATTTCATAAGAAAAAAATTAGAAAAAATATATTAATTCAGGAAAACTTGGCTTATTAGGCAAATCGGGCCTTGAATAGTAGGCCAAAAAGTGAGTTCTGGCTACTAGGTACGACATATATATATATATATATATATATATATATATATATATATATATATATATATATATATATATATATATATGTCGTACCTAGTAGCCAGAACGCACTTCTCAGCCAACTATGCAAGGCCCGATTTGCCTAATAAGCCAAGTTTTCATGAATTAATATATTTTCTCTAATTTTTTTCTTGTGGAATGATAAAGCTACGCATTTCATTATGTATGAGGTCAATTTTTTTTATTGGAGTTGAAATTAACGTAGATATATGACCGAACCTAACCAACCCTACCTAACCTAACCTAATCTATCTCTATAGGTTAGGTTAGGTTAGGTAGCCGAAAAAGTTAGGTTAGGTTAGGTTAGGTAGGTTAGGTAGTCGAAAAACAAATAATTCATGAAAACTTGGCTTATTAGGCAAATTGGGCCTTGCATAGTAGGCTGAGAAGTGCGTTCTGGCTACTAGGTACGACATATATATATAAATATATATATGTATATATATATATATATATATATATATATATATATATTAGTATATTTTGGTAGCAGTCTTTCCTGTAGACATATTTTATTAAATATGACCGAAAAAGTAAGATTAATAATTCTAACACGAATTTTCTCAATCTTTCGTACATTATGCTTCACTGTTGGAGGTAAATCAAAAATCACTTCTCCAAAATTCATTTTTATTTCTAGTCTGACGCGACACGGGCGCGTTTCGTAAAACTTATTACATTTTCAAAGACTTCACAAATACACAACTGATTAGAACTTGCATTTCCCTGATTTTATATCTACTTTTGAGTGAGGTGGGAAGGGTGATGTGGCATTACATTTGAGTGAGGTGGGAAGGATGATGTGGCATTAGAGGATATTAATAGGGTATTAAAAGTATCAACACAAGACAGAACACGAAACAATGGATATTGAATAGAAGTGTTTGTAGAAAGCCTATTGGTCCATATTTCTTGATGCTTCTATATTGGAGCGGAGTCTTGAGGTGGGTAGAATATAGTTGTGCAATAATTGGCTGTTGATTGCTGGTGTTGACTTCTTGATGTGTAGTGCCTCGCAAACGTCAAGCCGCCTGCTATCGCTGTATCTATCGATGATTTCTGTGTTGTTTACTAGGATTTCTCTGGCGATGGTTTGGTTATGGGAAGAGATTATATGTTCCTTAATGGAGCCCTGTTGTTTATGCATCGTTAAACGCCTAGAAAGAGATGTTGTTGTCTTGCCTATATACTGGGTTTTTTGGAGCTTACAGTCCCCAAGTGGGCATTTGAAGGCATAGACGACGTTAGTCTCTTTTAAAGCGTTCTGTTTCGTGTCTGGAGAGTTTCTCATGAGTAGGCTGGCCGTTTTTCTGGTTTTATAGTAAATCGTCAGTTGTATCCTCTGATTTTTGTCTGTAGGGATAACGTTTCTATTAACAATATCTTTCAGGACCCTTTCCTCTGTTTTATGAGCTGTGGAAAAGAAGTTCCTGTAAAATAGTCTAATAGGGGGTATAGGTGTTGTGTTAGTTGTCTCTTCAGAGGTTGCATGGCTTTTCACTTTCCTTCTTATGATGTCTTCGATGAAACCATTGGAGAAGCCGTTATTGACTAGAACCTGCCTTACCCTACAGAGTTCTTCGTCGACTTGCTTCCATTCTGAGCTGTGGCTGAGAGCACGGTCGACGTATGCGTTAACAACACTCCTCTTGTACCTGTCAGGGCAGTCGCTGTTGGCATTTAGGCACATTCCTATGTTTGTTTCCTTTGTGTAGACTGCAGTGTGGAAACCTCCGCCCTTTTCCATGACTGTTACATCTAGAAAAGGCAGCTTCCCATCCTTTTCCGTCTCGTAAGTGAAACGCAGCACGGAACTCTGCTCAAATGCCTCCTTCAGCTCCTGCAGATGTCTGACATCAGGTACCTGTGTAAAAATGTCGTCAACATACCTGCAGTATATGGCCGGTTTCAAGTTCATGTCGACTAAGACTTTTTGCTCGATGGTACCCATGTAGAAGTTTGCAAACAGGACACCTAGGGGAGAACCCATAGCGACCCCATCTACTTGCTTATACATATGCCCATCCGGGCTCAAGAAGGGTGCCTCTTTAGTACAAGCTTGGAGTAGTTTCCTCAGAATACTTTCTGGCATGTCAAGAGGAGTACAGGCTGGATCACGATACACTCTGTCGGCTATCATTCCGATTGTCTCGTCCACAGGTACGTTGGTAAACAGCGATTCTACGTCCAACGAGGCTCTTATCCCTGTGGCCCGTGCGCCCCGCAGTAAGTCCACAAATTCCTTTGGAGACTTCAGGCTGAAGGCGCAAGGAACATAAGGAGTCAGCAGGCCGTTGAGTCGCTTTGCCAATCTGTACGTGGGTGTGGGTATCTGGCTAATGATTGGCCGAAGTGGGTTTCCAGGCTTGTGCGTCTTGACATTTCCATACGCATATCCAGGTTTATATTCCCCAATGATCTTTGGCAGGTGGAGTCCGGATTTCTTGGCGTTCACAGTTTCGATCAGTTTGTTGACCAAACTAAGTTCCAAAGGGTAACGAAGGACACTACAGCCGAATTAAAAGCAAAGGTCAACAAAACTGATCGAAACTGTGAACGCCAAGAAATCCGGACTCCACCTGCCAAAGATCATTGGGGAATATAAACCTGGATATGCGTATGGAAATGTCAAGACGCACAAGCCTGGAAACCCACTTCGGCCAATCATTAGCCAGATACCCACACCCACGTACAGATTGGCAAAGCGACTCAACGGCCTGCTGACTCCTTATGTTCCTTGCGCCTTCAGCCTGAAGTCTCCAAAGGAATTTGTGGACTTACTGCGGGGCGCACGGGCCACAGGGATAAGAGCCTCGTTGGACGTAGAATCGCTGTTTACCAACGTACCTGTGGACGAGACAATCGGAATGATAGCCGACAGAGTGTATCGTGATCCAGCCTGTACTCCTCTTGACATGCCAGAAAGTATTCTGAGGAAACTACTCCAAGCTTGTACTAAAGAGGCACCCTTCTTGAGCCCGGATGGGCATATGTATAAGCAAGTAGATGGGGTCGCTATGGGTTCTCCCCTAGGTGTCCTGTTTGCAAACTTCTACATGGGTACCATCGAGCAAAAAGTCTTAGTCGACATGAACTTGAAACCGGCCATATACTGCAGGTATGTTGACGACATTTTTACACAGGTACCTGATGTCAGACATCTGCAGGAGCTGAAGGAGGCATTTGAGCAGAGTTCCGTGCTGCGTTTCACTTACGAGACGGAAAAGGATGGGAAGCTGCCTTTTCTAGATGTAACAGTCATGGAAAAGGGCGGAGGTTTCCACACTGCAGTCTACACAAAGGAAACAAACATAGGAATGTGCCTAAATGCCAACAGCGACTGCCCTGACAGGTACAAGAGGAGTGTTGTTAACGCATACGTCGACCGTGCTCTCAGCCACAGCTCAGAATGGAAGCAAGTCGACGAAGAACTCTGTAGGGTAAGGCAGGTTCTAGTCAATAACGGCTTCTCCAATGGTTTCATCGAAGACATCATAAGAAGGAAAGTGAAAAGCCATGCAACCTCTGAAGAGACAACTAACACAACACCTATACCCCCTATTAGACTATTTTACAGGAACTTCTTTTCCACAGCTCATAAAACAGAGGAAAGGGTCCTGAAAGATATTGTTAATAGAAACGTTATCCCTACAGACAAAAATCAGAGGATACAACTGACGATTTACTATAAAACCAGAAAAACGGCCAGCCTACTCATGAGAAACTCTCCAGACACGAAACAGAACGCTTTAAAAGAGACTAACGTCGTCTATGCCTTCAAATGCCCACTTGGGGACTGTAAGCTCCAAAAAACCCAGTATATAGGCAAGACAACAACATCTCTTTCTAGGCGTTTAACGATGCATAAACAACAGGGCTCCATTAAGGAACATATAATCTCTTCCCATAACCAAACCATCGCCAGAGAAATCCTAGTAAACAACACAGAAATCATCGATAGATACAGCGATAGCAGGCGGCTTGACGTTTGCGAGGCACTACACATCAAGAAGTCAACACCAGCAATCAACAGCCAATTATTGCACAACTATATTCTACCCACCTCAAGACTCCGCTCCAATATAGAAGCATCAAGAAATATGGACCAATAGGCTTTCTACAAACACTTCTATTCAATATCCATTGTTTCGTGTTCTGTCTTGTGTTGATACTTTTAATACCCTATTAATATCCTCTAATGCCACATCATCCTTCCCACCTCACTCAAATGTAATGCCACATCACCCTTCCCACCTCACTCAAAAGTAGATATAAAATCAGGGAAATGCAAGTTCTAATCAGTTGTGTATTTGTGAAGTCTTTGAAAATGTAATAAGTTTTACGAAACGCGCCCGTGTCGCGTCAGACTAGAAATAAAAATGAATTTTGGAGAAGTGATTTTTGATTTACCTCCAACAGTGAAGCATAATGTACGAAAGATTGAGAAAATTCGTGTTAGAATTATTAATCTTACTTTTTCGGTCATATTTAATAAAATATATATATATATATATATATATATATATATATATATATATATATATATATATATATATATATATATATATATATATATATATATATATATATATATATATATGTCGTACCTAGTAGCCAGAACGCCCTTCTCAGCCTACTATTCAAGGCCCAATTTGCCTAATAAGCCCAGTTTTCATGAATTAATTGTTTTTCGACTCCCTAACCTACCTAACATAACCTAACCTAACTTTTTCGGCTACCTAACCTAACCTAACCTATAAAAATAGGTTAGGTTAGGTTAGGTAGGGTTGGTTAGGTTCGGTCATATATCTACGTTAATTTTAACTCAAATAAAAGAAAATTGACCTCATACATAATGAAATGGATAGCTTTATCATTTCATAAGAAAAAAATTAGAGAAAATATATTAATTCAGGAAAACTTGGCTTATTAGGCAAATCGGGTCTTGCATAGTAGGCCGAAAAGTGCGTTCTGGCTACTAGGTACGACATATATATATATATATATATATATATATATATATATATATATATATATATATATATGTGTGTGTATATATATATACACATATATTTATGACAGTGTCAGACCACGGAGGAAAATTGAAACAGGAATTTCCTTACATCTTCAGAAGGAGTGGTTTTACAGGTCGAATACTGGACATAAATAGACAGGAGAGAATGGTGAAGAGAGGTGAGGTACAATATATATATGTCGTACCTAGTAGCCAGAACCACCATCTGGTCACCACTTGGTCCGGGAGACATCTCCCGTCACGCAGGGTGCAGTTGCACCTCCACAGATCTCCAGTATCATCTATTGATACTGGTGATGGCTCAAAAGGGCCACCACTTACCAATTCATGCCCGTGCCACCTATTGGGTGGCTTCATCTTCATCTTAACACAAGGGAGGGATGTCAAGGGAGACATCTCCCATCATGCAGGGTGCATTCGCACCTCCACAGATCTCCAGTATCAGCTCTTGATACTGGTAATGGCTTAAAATGGCCACCACTTACGGGCTATTCATGCCCGTGCCACCTTTTGGGTGGCTTAATCTTCATCATCATCATCTTGTAAGCCGACCATCTGGTCACCACTTGGTCCGGGAGACATCTCCCGTCACGCGGGGTGCAGTCGCACCTCCACTGATCTCCAGTATCAGCTCTTGATACTGGTAATGGCTCAAAAGGGCCACCACTTACGGGCTATTCATGCCCGTGCCACCTTTTGGGTGGCTTAATCTTCATCAATCATCAATCTTAGCCAGAACGCACTTCTCAGCCTACTATACATGGCCCGATTTACCTAATAAGCAAAGTTTTCATGAATTAATGTTTTTTCGACTACCTAACCTACCTAACCTAACCTAACCTAACTTTTTCGGCTACCTAACCTAACCTAACCTATAAAGATAGGTTAGGTTAGGTAGGGTTGGTTAGGTTCGGTCATATATCTACGTTAATTTTAACTCCAATAAAAAGCAATTGACCTCATACATAATGAAATGGGTAGCTTTATCATTTCATTAGAAAAAAAATTGAGAAAATATATTAATTCAGGAAAATTTGGCTTATTAGGCAAATCGGGCCTTGCATAATAGGCTGAGAAGTGCGTTCTGGCATCTAGGTACGACATATATATATATATATATATATATATATATATATATATATATATATATATATATATATATATATATATATATATATATATATATATATATATATATATATATATATATATACAGAGGCTATTTCCCCATCAGCCCACCGCCACTCTGATGGTAATCTTGGACAGACATAGACATCAGACTTAGGTAATCTTGGGCATCACCTCATTCTTTGGGGCACACGTGAGGAACACAAAGGTGAATAAGCTATTACCATTAGAATGCAGGTGGGCTGATGGGGAAATAGTCTCGGCTACCATCAGCTTTTGTCCGGTCATGATGGTCGAGTAGACAAGGTGCCCTGTACACCAGTTGCATAGTGCTCCTGGCAGTATGGGTTCGAGTCACTTCTGGGGTGTGAGTTTTCATTCATATATATATATATATATATATATATATATATATATATATATATATATATATATATATATATATATATATATATATATATATATATATATATATATATATATATATATATATGTATATATATGTCGTACCTAGTAGCCAGAACGCACTTCTCAGCCTACTATGCAAGGCCCGATTTGCCTAATAAGCAAAGTTTTCATGAATTAATTGTTTTTCGACTACCTAACCTACCTAATATATATATATATATATATATATATATATATATATATATATATATATATATATATATATATATATATATATATATATATATATATATATATATATATATATATATATATATATATATATATATATATATATATATATGTATAATATGCGAACAAGCCTGAATGTCCCTAGACATATGTGCAACTGAAAACTCACACCCCAGAAGTGACTCGAACCCATACTGCCAGGAGCACTATGCAACTGGTGTACATGGCACCTTATCCACTCGACCATGACGACCGTACAGAGGCTATTTCCCCATCAGCCCACCGCCACTCTGATGGTAATCTTGGACAGACATAGACATCAGACTTAGGTAATCTTGGGCATCACCTCATTCTTTGGGGCACACGTGAGGAACACAAAGGCGAATAAGCTATTACCATTAGAATGCCGGTGGGCTGATGGGGAAATAGTCTCGGCTACCATCAGCTTTTGTCCGGTCATGATGGTCGAGTAGACAAGGTGCCCTGTACACCAGTTGCATAGTGCTCCTGGCAGTATGGGTTCGAGTCACTTCTGGGGTGTGAGTTTTCATTCATATATATATATATATATATATATATATATATATATATATATATATATATATATATATATATATATATATATATATATATATATATATATATATATATATATATATATATATATATATATATATATATATATATATGTCGTACCTAGTAGCCAGAACGCACTTCTCAGCCTACTATGCAAGGCCCGATTTGCCTAATAAGCCAAGTTTTCATGAATTAATTGTTTTTTCGACTACCTAACCTACCTAACCTAACCTAACCTAACTTTTTCGGCTACCTAGCCTAACCTAACCTATAAAGATAGGTTAGGTTAGGTTAGGTAGGGTTGGTTAGGTTCGGTCATATATCTACGTTAATTTTAACTCCAATAAAAAAATTGACCTCATTCATAATGAAATGGGGTAGCTTTATCATTTCATAAGAAAAAAATTTGAGAAAATATATTAATTCAGGAAAACTTGGCTTATTAGGCAAATCGGGCCCTGCACCGATTGTACAGTCAGTGTGGCCTAATTCGTATAGTACGGGATATGATGAGGTTCATGGAGCCCTCATGAAAAAAAAATTTGGAATAATAAAACAATGCTGAAACTTTTTTCTTAAATTAGCTTATGACTGTTTCTTTAAGCATATAAAGAGCCAATATTGGAAAAGGTTCTTCAGAATTATTGTTATCTAGCAGGCAGACACACATATTAGTGTTATCTAGCTGGGAGACACACATATTCGTGTTATCTTGCTGGGAGACACACACATATTAGTATTATCTAGCAGGCAGACACACATATTGTATTTTCTAATATACAGACACACACATATTAGTGTTATCAAGCTGGGAGACACACACATATTAGTGTTATCTAGCTGGGAGACACACATATTAGTGTTACCTAGCAGGCAGACACACATATTAGTGTTACCTAACTGGGAGACACACACATATTAGTGTTATCAAGCTGGGAGACACACATATTAGTGTTACCTAGCAGGCAGACACACATATTAGTGTTATCAAGCTGGGAGACACACACACATTAATGTTACCTAGCTGTGAGACACACACATATTAGGGTTATCTAGCAGGCAGACACACATTAGTGTTATCTAGCTGGCAGACACACATATTAGTGTTACCTAGCTGGGAGACACACACATATTAGTGTTATCAAGCTGGGAGACACACACATATTAGTGTTATCAAGCTAGGAGACACACACATATTAGTGTTATCTAGCAGGCAGACACACATATTAGTGTTATCAAGCTGGGAGACACACACATATTAGTGTTTTCTAGCAGGCAGACACACATTACTATTATCTAGCTGGCAGACACACATATTAGTGTTATCTAGCAGACAGACACACATATTAGTGTTATCTAGCAGGCAGACACACATATTAGTAGAGCATATGGAGGGAAATAGCTTTGTAACACACCACCAGCATGGGTTCAGAAAAGGTAAATCGTGCATCATAGGTTTAATTATATTCTATGACCTAGCAACAAAAATTAGGCAAGAAAGAGAAGGATAGTCAGATAGTATTTTCTTTGATTGTCAGAAATCCTTTGACACAGTACCCATTAAAAGACTGTTACAAAAGTTGGAGCAACAGGCAAGAGTAAAAGGTAAGGTTCTCCAGTGGATAAGGGATTATCTAAGCGACAGGAAACAGTGAATAACAAAGAGTGGAGACATCAGACTGTCGAGAAGTCGTCAGCGAAGTCCCACAGGGCTCTGTACTTGGACCCATCCTGTTTCTAACATATGTAAACGATCTTCCAGCGTGTCTGCTTGGTAAATAACACCGTCGTTATATACGACCTTCTTCACAGTAACCATCTTCATGTTACGAACCCGGATCCAGCGTCCGAGCCCGGAGCAGTGACGACCGCGCCATCTGTGGGTCAGCTCCCGAAACCCCCTCCAAACGGACGACGACACCTGGTGAGGACGACGTGTACTGGCCTCGAGGGCCAGTTTCCAGTCTGGTTCAGCGCTCAACACAGCCGCTGCTGACCTCTGGTGAGGTGGTGCTCAGACACCAGCGCCATCTATGGAGTGGATAGGTGGGCGTTTGTGTCTGAGCCTGTAAGTGAGGTGCCTTAGTGTGTCCCAGTTATTGATGACGTGTCTGTTTACAGAGTCGATCTGGGACTGCTGTCATGGAAGTTGAGTCAGTCTACCCAAGGCAGCCGTCTCCATACCTTGTGCTTTGCTGCAGCAGCTGTGAAGTCGTCCCCCGGAAGAACACTGTGGTGTTACCCTGCCAGTGGAGTGGCAGTAGAACGATTACCCGGGACCGACTGCTGGAGACGATTATCCACTGGGGTACTGAGGACAGGAGAGTGATTTGTGGTATCACACGAGGCTCCTGTCTAGGGCGTTACCCTTATATCGTTCGTGGAGTGGCCTGACCAGCCTTGCTGATCCGGAACCTGCCAGCAGACCGGCTGGACTTGTGGTTGACGGCCTCCACTGGCGGTGCCCCCAGTGGAGCTGTGTTTTGGCTGGCCTGTGTCTGGGGTAGACTCAGCTTGGTCGAAGGATTCGTCAAGAGACCACTGAGGATCAAGAGCACCGAGGACTCAGCACCGAGAGCCTGGATCCAGAGTCTTCAGCAGAAGACCATTGTGTATTTCCCCTGTACAGTGTTAATACCCCTCCCCCTGTGCACCTTTTTTATATATATAATTTATTTGGTGATGGTAAATTATAGTCTTAAGTTCTTAACTTTCTTTCCCTTCCCCCTTTAAGTTTCTTGCGTCACGGATCACATCCCTTGAAAGCCACTACTAGCTTGGGGTCGGATACAACTTCCTCTAACAACATCAGAGTAAGAACCCCGTTGCGTCCCGAGAGGGCCGTAACACTTCACTATATACGATCTTCTTCACAGTAACTATATTCATTATACGACCTTCATCACTGTAACTATCTTCATTATACGACCTTCATCACAGTAACCTTCCATACCTTTCACCACCTTCCTTACCCTTCACCACCATCCCTACCCTTCACCACCATCCCTACCCTTCACAACCATCCCAACCCTTCACCACCTACTCTACCCTTCACCACCATCCCTACCCTTCACCACCATCCATCCCCTTCACCACCATCCATCCCCTTCACCACCTTCCCTACCCTTCACCACCATCCCTCCTACCATTTACCACCATCCCTACTCCTTACCGCCTTCCCTACCCTTCACCACCATCCCTATCATTCACTACCATTCCTACTCTTCACCACCATCCCCACCCTTCACCACCTTCCCTACCCTTCACCACCTTCCCTACCCTTCACCACCATCCCTACCCTTCACCACTTTCCCTACCCTTCACCACCATTCCTTTATTCGTATACTAATATGTACACTACTCATCCACCCGCTGCCCCAACTACGCCAGTATAATTGCGCGCGCAGTAGTTCTGCTCAGAGTATCGATTTCCAGCCTTATAGCTCAGAGTGTGGTATACATGAGAGTGTTGGCGTGTTCTGCCTGCTAGTTGCACGCTGATCCTCATAAGGTAAGTACACGATGATGGAGGGGTTTTCAGGCAGTGTAAACCACCGAACCATTGAGTTTTGGGACATTTTGCTGTGGTTCCGTGACATACGTCCCTGTGAGGCGGATGGAGACGTTGAATTAAATGTTGACGAACGGATAATCTATGACAGTAATTATCTTAGTTTTCCTAGGACGAGAGTATGGAAGACCCGACCCGTTGTGGGGGCGAGGAGCGCTAAGTGCGGACAACACTGTAGACCAATAGCAAGAAGACAATAAGTTGACCAAACCACACACTAGAAAGTGAAGGGACGACAACGTTTCGGTCCGTCCTGGACCATTCTCAAATCGACTCTAGAATGGTGCAGGACGGACCGAAACGTCGTCGTCCCTTCACTTTCTAGTGTGTGGTTTTGTCAACATATTTCAGCCACGTTACTGTGACTCCTCGTCTGCACAAGTAGACAATAATATTCTAAATACGGTGACATTAAGAGTGAAAGTTATTTGATTTGATCGACGTTTCGATCTATACGGTCGAATCTATACGGTACTTGTCCAGAATAGGGAGGAAAGTTTCCAACTTAAATTTTTCGGGTTTAATGAGAAGTAGCTCTTCTGCTGATCCATCATATCTACTAAGACGCACACTTCGCTTTCGTTCCCGTTTTTCCTATCGCTGTAATCAGTATCTGGACACATGCTCCTGGCTTTGAATTCATATTCACTAAATTTAACTCTAGTTTCATGAAGATAAGTTTTCATAGGCTCAAGAAGATTCGTGACAACAAAGATGTTCACATCCTTTGATTTCAGGACCTTGTTTGTTTTGTTCATTCTTTCTAGCATGTCATTTCAAAGAATTGTGAGAAAGATTGTTTCCAAGTTTTCAATTTCTTTTTACTCAATCCTCCTGCCTCTCGCCTTGTATTCACTTGCTGTTGATTGTCAGCTAATAGAGAATCCAGTACATGTTATATTTTCTGGAAACCCCCCATACAGAGCATGAACAGCATCAAAATGTGCTGACCATCGAGTGTCATTACTGCTTGACCACAAAATATTTTCCTAAAGATGATGTCAATACATTCCAGCGATGAGTAGATCCAGCAAAAAATGAATATAGATGCTGAACAGGGTCAAAGAATTTGACAGTCTGTAGACAACACTGCTGCTTTTACTCCCACCAAGTTCAGTTTGTGTCCAGCACAGGGGACATAGATGGCAAACTCATTACTGAACCCGCGCTTGCAATCCAGTATTTCGTCCAGTCATATATGAGGCATTATCGCATGACTGACCACGGCAGTTTGATAGTGGAATTTTGTTCTCATTAGGAAAATCAACGACAGTGTCTGTTAGATCCTTTGCTCCATGAGAAAATATGGGGATGAACATCAAGAAACCTTCCACAGGCCCACAGCCTTTAATGTATCGGACAGTAAATATCAGTTGATCTGTGTGTGAGATGTCTGGAGTGGAATCTGCACTTATTGAGTAATACTTTAACTTTTTTACTTCTTCAAGAATAGTAAACAGAACCTATTGTCCCATTAATTCAATAAATTTATCACAAATATTTTCAGATAAATATGACGGACTCTCTTTTCCTGGATTTCCATACATTTTGAGATGTTCTTCCAAGAACGGGTCAAATTCACTCAGCAGCTCCAGTATACCTAAATAGTTGACATTTTTTGCTGACCCAATAATTTGATTTTCTCAATGAAATGGCAAACCTCTGGAGGCAAGAAAGGGAATTACAGAATCCACACGTGTCAACACTTTATGCCAATATTCCTTCTCTGAGCGATGTTGCTAAAGTTATAATGAATCTATGCTTTATGCCTTATCAAATATGCTGACATACACTTATGTCTGTGTATGCTGTTTTACATACTCGCCATTCTGCAGTTCACGTTTGAACACATTGTTTGGTGTTCAAACCTTGCCATCATATTCTCTGCTCCAGCTGTTTTATACACTCTGAGTGAGTTTGAAAGGTTACTGTCATGTTCACAGAAAATGGTACCATCCGTTTTCTATGTGCGGCGGCTGAGACGCCAGAGAGAGAGTGGAGGTAAACAAGAGCGTACAGGACGCCAGCCAAGCTTGGTAGCTACTAGTCATGTAATCATATTAAGTATTAAAGTCAGTAACCAAGTCATGAATTTACATCAACCCTACAACCAAGACTTCCTCAGTAACACACAAACACCACATTGGCGACGAGGATGAACTGTGAACGCAGGTATTTGTTCAGTTTCAAACACAAGGGAGAAGCATGCTGCCTGGAGGAGGAAGAGAAGCTGTGAGCGCCATACCCGATGCTGTATGCTAACCGATGCTGTGTGCTAACCAATGCTGTGTGCTAAACGATGCTGTGTGCTAAACGATGCTGTGTGCTAACCGATGCTGTGTGCTACCCAAGCTGTGTGCTACCCAAGCTGTGCTGAAGAAACTGTACTGAGGAATCTGCCGACGTTGTGTACGAAACGACGCATTGATGTGTACAAAACCTGATGTTTTGGTTACGAAACGACGCTTCGTGCTACAAAATTCATCACACTGAACTGACTGCTGTACCAATTGCTGTACCAACTGCTGCTGTACCAACTGCTGTGCCAACTGCTGTGCCAACTGCTGTGCTGCTGCTGTGAGTAGGAACAACACATGTACACAAGGGCTAGGTAAGAAGTCAGTTGCTGCTATATTGTGCACTGTTGTGAACTTTTGCATTAAAATGCTTGTGTGCTTTGCAAAATTAAAGTAATTACAGTGAATTCTTGACTAACATATTCAGTGCAGTAAGTGTTTAATATTCTGAGGAACATTTAAGTGATAAGTTTACATTTATTCAGTAAGAAATGGCAAATATACCTCAGTTTCCTGCATTTGATCCTGACTGTGACCAGACAAACCTGTCACAGAGGTGGGTCAAATGGCTTAAAAGGTTTGAAAATTTGTTGATAGTTTCTGACATCAAAAGTGCTGAAAGAAAGCGTGCCTTTCTACTTCATTATGCAGGTGATAGAGTTTGTGACATCTTTGACACACTGAAAGACACTGGTGGTGCCAAAGATTATGACACTGCCAAAGCCAAACTAACAGAGCATTTCAAACCAAGGCAAAATACTGCAATGGAAATTATGCATTTCAGGAGAGCAAAACAACTCTCTAATGAAACTGTGGATCAATACCACACACGTCTGCAGGGTTTAGCAGCCCATTGTGAGTTTGCTGATGTTGACAAAGAAATCAAACAGCAAATAATTGAAACATGCACATCTACACGTCTCCGTCGAAGAGCTCTAGAACTTGTTGATGATGAAAGTTCTCTTACCAAGATACTGGATATTGCTCGTCGAATGGAAGATGCTGCACGTGATGCGCGTGTCATGGAGTGCAGTGCCAATAACGGTTCTGCCACTGTTACTAACAGTGATGAGGTACGTAAGGTTCAGGGAGGACACCGTGATCAAAGAAGATATCATGGCAAACCTAACAGTAAATTTAGCCGAGAACCACGTCACAACTGGGGTCAAGGAACAAGGCTCAAGCAGTCACAACGACCCACATCAGAGGGTGTCAACAATAAATGTTACAATTGTGGAGGAGACTACCCACACCAAGATAATGTTTGTCCTGCTCAAGGTAAGAAGTGCTATGAGTGTGGAAAACTAGGTCATTTTGGTGCTATGTGTCGTTCTGCACTAAAGAAACCACAGTCAATGAATAAAAGCACTGTACGAGGATCAGGTCATAGGGGTCGAGGTGGTAAACACAATATTGCACCTCAAATCAAGAATGTTAACAATGTACAAGACAACATTTCATTACAACCATTCTCAGATGACAGTGAATGTGATTATACTTATGGAGTACAAGCAATCACAGAATGGAATGATCTTCCAAACCACCCAGAGACATGTGTATACATTGCTGGTATTTGTCTCAAGGTTCTCATTGACACTGGATCAAACATTGATACCATTGCTGAGTGCCACTATGAAAAATTTAGAAAACAGTTCCCAAAGCTAGAAAAATACAATGGTAAAGCCACTGCCTATGCTTCGAAGTTAGCCTTGCCAGTGATTGGAACTTTAACTGCAGAGATTAAGTCAAAGAATGCAATGCTCATTACTACATTCCATGTTGTTAGGAATGCAAAGGAGTCTTTACTCAGTTACAAGACTTCAACCAAATTGGGGCTACTTCAGCTTTCTAATGCTGTAGCAGTGGAATCTGCAAACAATGTTGATGGTATTGTTGCTGAATTCTCTGATCGATTTAAATCCATAGGTTGTTATACTGATAGCAAGGTACATCTGCATATCAACCCAGATGTAATTCCAGTTGCCCAACCACATCGCCGACAGTAGTAGGGTGTAAGCGCCACAGAACATTTTTTTTTTTTGGGCGGAGGACCCCTGTGGAATGTAAGCGCCACAGAACATTTTTTTTTCTGGGGGAAAAAATGTTCTGTAGCGCTTGGGGGTTTTCAGGTGAATTTGGGTATTCACAGATTTGGAATTAGGGAATTCTTATAATGAAAAATAATGTCATACGAGTTTGTTAAAGTTCTTATGAGAAAAATAAGTAGGAAAATCTTAAAGAAAAGTTTTAGAAAAAATCGTGTTTGTGTCACAGCATTTCCAGGTAAACTCTATGGACAACCTTTGCCCGTTTTCAATCACACATTTGTAAAAGGACCATTTCCAGAGAATATTGTCTTAGATGTTTTGTTAAGGAAAGCAGACCACTTATCCATAACATTTAGTTTTATATCCATTTACGGCTATTTCATCTGTAAAGACCAAAATTGAACAGAGCCCAGTTTTAAGCTCATATTTCATCAGAGACCAGTTTATACCGAAATTCGCCAGAGTCTACTTTGAGAGCAAATTTCATCAGTGTCCTGTAATCTGTGAAAACTTGACAGAGACCATTTTATACCCAATTTTCGGCAGAGTCCAGTTTATGCTCAAATTCGCCAGAGTCTACTTTGAGAGCAAAATTAGTCAGAGACAGTTTTAAGCTCATATTTCATCAGAGTCCAGTTTATGCTCAAATTCACCAGAGTCTACTTTAATAGCAAAATTCATCAGAGTCCAGTTCTTGATCGAAATTCATCAGAGTCCAGTTTTCTAGCAAAATTCGCCAGAGTCTACTTTGTGCCAAAATATTCAGAGTCCAGTTCATTATCGAAATTAATCAGAGTCCAATTAAAGACCCAAATTTGACAGAGACCACATTTTCGCTACTAGCAGTCCAATCCCCCTGAAATTTTAAACAGTCGTACTTCAAAGTTAGTAAATAAGATCAAGTCAGTTACTGAGCTCCAGCTCTTGTCCCCCACCCTCTTCCACCCTCAAGTCTTTGTAAATAAACCATCAATTTCCCGAAATTTTTTACCCTCTGTATTTCAGACATAGTAAATATGAAGTAAACAATTATAAAACTCTAGCTCTTGTCCTCTGTCCAAGCTCACTTTTGTAAATTCATTACTCTCAGTCCAAATCACCCAACTACATTTTCAGACATAGTAAATAAAAACCAGTTCAGTTATCAAGCTCCAGCGCTTGTCCCCCACCTTATTTCGTTGTATACAAGATCGTTAGTAACAGTCCAATTTCCCTGAAATTTTTACCCTCTGTATTTCAGACACCGTAAATAAAATCAAGTCAGTTATCGAGCTCCAGCTCTCGTCCTCGCCTTAGTTCTCCTTCGTATCTTTGTAAATAACCCATCAATTTCCCTAAAATTTAAAGCAGACATACTTCAAAGTTAGTAAATAAAATCAAGTCAGTTATCGAGCTCCAGCTCTCGTCCCCGCCTTAGTTCTCTTTCATATCTTTGTAAATAAACCATCAATTTCCCTGAAATTTTTACCCGCTGTATTTCAGACATAGTAAATATGAAGTAAACAATTATAAAACTCTAGCTCTTGTCCTCTGTCCAAGCTCACTTTTGTAAAATCATTACTCTCAGTCCAAATCACCCAACTACATTTTCAGACATAGTAAATAAAAACCAGTTCAGTTATCAAGTTTCAACTCTTGTGCCCCAGCTTAGTTCATTTGTACAAGTTCTTTATTTTCCAACTAAATCACCCTGAGATTTAAGATCACCGTATTTCTAACGTAGTAAAATTAATCGGGGCATTAACCAAGCTCCATTTCCTCAGCCTTAGATCATCAGACATAAATATATTCGATCAAGTCCCTCTCCAGCCTATCTGTTTATCAGAGTATTTACTTTACCCTTCTCATCCCCAACGTATCAAAACCTTCAATAATCATACTGTATTTGCATATTTTCTCTATATTCAGCTGTGTTCTTCACATTTTGTCCATGTTTTCTATGTTCACTCCATGTTCTTCAAATGTTCACAGTCCCATTCAGTTCATATTTTCACAAGTATCTCCATTTTTTCTGTAATCTTTCTCTTAGTCTCATTACTTTCTCTACAAATTCTAGTCATATTTTCTATGTTTTCATGTTCATCACATGTTCTCTTTACAACTTTTATACTCAATATTCATGCTAACTTCCATATTTTGTGTTCTTTGCAATATTCATGTTCCTCTACAAGTTCATGTTCCTCACAAGATCACTTCGTTTTTTCACCTTCACTTACATGTTTTCTACATTCTTTGTCATATTCTCCATGTTCTTCACAAGTCCATTGTTCATTCTTTGTATTCCCTATTCTCCTTATCATGTTTTCATGTTCACTGTATTCATCAACTTTTCTTACATATGTTCTTTGCCATGTTCCCCATATGTTCTCTGGGTTTTTCCCCTATCTAACATTCCTTAACTAAAAAAATCTTTCGCCAATCAACTAAAACATAGTCACTTTCGTCATTTCTCAACTAAACTTATTATCCAGTCAACTAAAAATAGTCAGAAATAGCCTCGTTCAACACTGTTCTTAACTAAAACAACCTTTCTCTTAGCTAAAAATTGTCAAAGGAAACTTCTTTCAGCACTTTCTTAACAGTCGCTATGTTTCATCAAGTAAGAAAAAATTGTCAAAGGAATCTTTCCAACACTGTTCATAACTAAACTTATTCCCTAGTCATCAGAAAATAACCGTGTTCTTCATGTTTCATTGTCATTTCATAACTAAAATTATCCATCAATCAGCAGAAAAAGTCATGTTCATCATGTTTTGTCTTTTTCCTTAACTAAAGTATTCATCAGTCAACTAAAAATAGTTACTTCATCATGTTTCCTTGTCATTTCTTAACTAAAATATCACTTCTCTCATCTGAAAATAGTCATGTGTAGTCTCTTTCCAACACTGTTCTTAACTAAAACAGCCTTTCGCTTAGCTAAAAATTGTCAAAGGAATCTTTTCAGCACTGTTCATAACTAACTTTATCCATCGTCAAGTCAGAAAATATAGTCAAAGATATCTATCATCGTCGTTCTTAACTGACATTTATACTTTGTGGAGCACTAAAATAGTCAAATGTAACTTTTTCAGCACTTTCGTAAAAATTATATGTCGTCAAGAACGAAAAAAAATAGTCAAAGGTGCTCTCCGTTACACCAAAGTTACTCTTCGATAAATCAAAGACGCTCTTCAATACATCAAGGACTTACTCAAAGACACCAAAGTTACACTCTAAGACATCCTTCGAGACATCAAAGACTTCCTTAAGACTTCAATGGGACTCTTCCATTCATCAAAGACATTCTCTAAGCCCTCAAAGTTATTCTCAGCACAATCAAAAGTTATTCCGAGACAACAAAAGTTATTCTCAGAACAATCAAAAGTTATTCCAAGACAACAAAAGTCATTCTCAGAGCTATCAAAATTATTCTCGGAGTCATCAAAGGTATTCTCTAACTCACTTTGGTCATTAAAGTTAATTTCTATGTTATAAAAGTTTGTCTCAGAGACATCTAAAGTTAATCTTAGAGTTATCAAATGTAATCTCTAACTCTCTTTTGTTCATCAAAGTTGATCTCAGAGTTAGCAAAGGTAATCTCTAACTCACTCTCGTTCATCAAAGTTGTTTCAAAGACATCAAAGTTATTCAAAGAGCTAACAAAAGTTATTCTCAGAGTCACCTTCGTTCTTCAGAGAAACTTTCCAAAACATCTTTATTCATCAAAGTTATTCTCAGAGGCATAAAAGTCATTCTCAGAGCTATCAAACTTGTTCTCAAAGTCATCAAACTTATTCACAGAGTCATCAAAGTTAATCTAAGACATCATTTTTCATCAAAGATATTCTCTCTAAACCATCAATGTTCTTCTCTAAGACATAAAAGTTATTCTCAGAGTCACCTTCGTTCGTCAGAGAAACTTTCAAAACATCTTTGTTCATCAAACTTGTTTTCAAAGTCATCAAAAGTTAATCTAAGACATCTTCTTTCATCAAAGTTATTTTCAGAGACATCTAAAGTTATTCTCAGAGCTATCAAACTTGTTCTCAGAGTCATCAAATGTTATTCTCGAAGTCATCAAAGTTATTTTCAGAGACATCTAAAGTTAATTTCTATGTTATAAAGTTATTCTCAGAGACATCTAAAGTTAATCTTGGTCATCAAAGTTATTTTCAGAGACATCTAAAGTTAATTTCTATGTTATAAAGTTATTCTCAGAGACATCTAAAGTTATTCTTGGTCATCAAAGTTGTTCTCTAAACATCAATGTTGTTCTCCAAGACATCAAAGATGTTCTCAAAATCATAAAAGTTATTCCCAGAGCTATCAAAGTTAATCTCAGAGTTATCCAAAGATATTCTCATGTCCACAAAAGTTATTCCAAGAGACGTCAAAGTTGTTTCAAAG
Organism: Procambarus clarkii; assembly: GCF_040958095.1. Lineage (NCBI taxonomy): Eukaryota > Metazoa > Arthropoda > Malacostraca > Decapoda > Cambaridae > Procambarus > Procambarus clarkii. Next base: position 32,159,818 of record NC_091207.1, read on the forward strand.
ACATCAAAGTTAATCTCAGAGTTATCCAAAGACATTCTCAGAGACATCTAAAGTTATTCTCTAAGACATCAAAGTTGTTCTAAGAGTTATCAAAAGTTATTCTCAGTCATGATATGTTATTCTCTAACTCACTTCCATTCATCAAAGACATTCTCTAAGTCCTGAAATTTATTCTCTAAGACAACAAAGTCTTTCTCAGAGCTACCAAAGATGTTCTCTAAATCATAAAAGTTAATCTTAACTCACCTTCGTTCATTAGAGAAACTTTCCAATCCATATTCGTTGACCAGAGTTATTCTCAGAGTCATCAAAGCGATCTCTAATTCATCTTCGTTCTCCAAAGTTGTTCTCTAAGACACCTTCATTCATCAAAGAAACTCTCCTTCTTCCATCATGTTATTCTTTAAGACATCTTCAGTCATAAAATTTTCTCTCCAAAATGTAACTAGTTCAGCTTTTCATACCAAACCTGCATTTCTGTTAAAACATATTTTCTTAGTTGCTTTACCCTAAAACTGTTCTCTGAACTACACTGTTCAAACCTACGTAACCTATCCTCTCCACCCAATGTTACTTAGTTAACGTAACGTTCCTAAACCTAGCTTTACCTATCCTAACATACCTTACCTTACCTTCCCTATCTTACCTAACTTTACCTATCCTAACATAACTTACCTTACCTTCCCTATCTTACCTAACTTTACCTATCCTAACATAACTTACCTTACCTTCCCTAACTTAACCTAACTTTACCTATCCTAACTTAACTTACCTAACTTATTCTGCTTAACATAACTTACCTTACCTTCCCTATCTTGCCTAACTTTACCTATCCTATCCTAACCTAACTTGTCTTACCTAACTTAATCTTACTTTCCCAAACTGATGTATCCTAACTTATCTAGTCCAACCAGACATGATCTAACTTAAGTATTCCTTCTTGTCTTTGTGTTTCGTCAATCATTGTCTCATATTCATTTACTCATTTCATTAGTTAATTTCTCAAATGGTCACTTATGCATTTCAAGTGCTATTTGTTAGAGATTGGATATTTAAGCATTTCAAAGAATTATAATTTCTCAAATGGACGTTTTTGCATTTCAAGTGCTATTTGTTAGAGATTGAATATTTAAGCATTTCAAAGAATTTTTGTTATATATGGGCATTTACTCATTTCAAGGGATAATTTCTCAAATGGACGTTTTTGCATTTCAAGTGTTATTTGTTTAAGATTGGGTATTTAACCATTTCAAAGGATTTTTGTTATATATGGGAACTTACTCGTTTCAAGGGCTAATTTCTCAAATGGTCATTTTTGCAGATCAAGTGTTATTTGTTTAAGATTGGGTATTTAACCATCTCAAAGGATTTTTGTTATATATGGGAACTTACTCGTTTCAAGGGCTAATTTCTCAAATGGTCATTTTTGCAGATCAAGGGTTATTTGTTAAAGTTCATCAAGTTGCCCATAAGTTGTATTAGTAGGTTCTATCTTATGTTCTTATTTCCCAACCCTTTAACCTAACCTTTCAGATGTAGTTTGTTGAATATATTATCCTTTTCCTAACCTTTCAGATGTAGTTTTGTTTCTCCTTTTTGTATATTTTTACCCAAACCCACCATCCCACTTAACCTTCTTTCCTTCTTTACTTTGTTTTCACATATAAGTTCATTCTTTATCATAGTAATAATAAAATTACAATAGTAAAGAATCAGATCTACTAAGACTTGAAATTGAGAAACAAGAGCTCAAGGGAGTGAGAGCATGAAAGAAGAGCAAGGAGTAAGAGAGAGGGGGCGGAAGAAAATGGGACCAAAGAAGAGAGAATGAGAGAGAGTGTGGGCATGGGAGCACTAAGACTTGAATTGAGAAAAAGAAAAACTAAGTGAATGAGAATGAGGGTGTGAGAATGGGAGCAATAAGACTTGAATTTGAGAAACAAGAGAGCATTTGAGCAAATGAGGGAGAGAGAGGGGGAGGAAGAGAGAGAATAAGGGAGAGAGATAGAAAAGGAGGGTTAGAAGGAGTAGGAGAATCAAAGTAAAGAAGGAAAGATGGTTTGGGTAAAAATATACAAAAAGGAGAAACAAAACTACATCTGAAAGGTTAGGAAAAGGATAATATATTCAACAAACTACATCTGAAAGGTTAGGTTAAAGGGTTGGGAAATAAGAACATAAGATAGAACCTACTAATACAACTTATGGGCAACTTGATGAACTTTAACAAATAACCCTTGATCTGCAAAAATGACCATTTGAGAAATTAGCCCTTGAAACGAGTAAGTTCCCATATATAACAAAAATCCTTTGAGATGGTTAAATACCCAATCTTAAACAAATAACACTTGATCTGCAAAAATGACCATTTGAGAAATTAGCCCTTGAAACGAGTAAGTTCCCATATATAACAAAAATCCTTTGAAATGGTTAAATACCCAATCTTAAACAAATAACACTTGAAATGCAAAAACGTCCATTTGAGAAATTATCCCTTGAAATGAGTAAATGCCCATATATAACAAAAATTCTTTGAAATGCTTAAATATTCAATCTCTAACAAATAGCACTTGAAATGCAAAAACGTCCATTTGAGAAATTATAATTCTTTGAAATGCTTAAATATCCAATCTCTAACAAATAGCACTTGAAATGCATAAGTGACCATTTGAGAAATTAACTAATGAAATGAGTAAATGAATATGAGACAATGATTGACGAAACACAAAGACAAGAAGGAATACTTAAGTTAGATCATGTCTGGTTGGACTAGATAAGTTAGGATACATCAGTTTGGGAAAGTAAGATTAAGTTAGGAAAGACAAGTTAGGTTAGGATAGGATAGGTAAAGTTAGGCAAGATAGGGAAGGTAAGGTAAGTTATGTTAAGCAGAATAAGTTAGGTAAGTTAAGTTAGGATAGGTAAAGTTAGGTTAAGTTAGGGAAGGTAAGGTAAGTTATGTTAGGATAGGTAAAGTTAGGTAAGATAGGGAAGGTAAGGTAAGTTATGTTAGGATAGGTAAAGTTAGGTAAGATAGGGAAGGTAAGGTAAGGTATGTTAGGATAGGTAAAGCTAGGTTTAGGAACGTTACGTTAACTAAGTAACATTGGGTGGAGAGGATAGGTTACGTAGGTTTGAACAGTGTAGTTCAGAGAACAGTTTTAGGGTAAAGCAACTAAGAAAATATGTTTTAACAGAAATGCAGGTTTGGTATGAAAAGCTGAACTAGTTACATTTTGGAGAGAAAATTTTATGACTGAAGATGTCTTAAAGAATAACATGATGGAAGAAGGAGAGTTTCTTTGATGAATGAAGGTGTCTTAGAGAACAACTTTGGAGAACGAAGATGAATTAGAGATCGCTTTGATGACTCTGAGAATAACTCTGGTCAACGAATATGGATTGGAAAGTTTCTCTAATGAACGAAGGTGAGTTAAGATTAACTTTTATGATTTAGAGAACATCTTTGGTAGCTCTGAGAAAGACTTTGTTGTCTTAGAGAATAAATTTCAGGACTTAGAGAATGTCTTTGATGAATGGAAGTGAGTTAGAGAATAACATATCATGACTGAGAATAACTTTTGATAACTCTTAGAACAACTTTGATGTCTTAGAGAATAACTTTAGATGTCTCTGAGAATGTCTTTGGATAACTCTGAGATTAACTTTGATGTCTTTGAAACAACTTTGACGTCTCTTGGAATAACTTTTGTGGACATGAGAATATCTTTGGATAACTCTGAGATTAACTTTGATAGCTCTGGGAATAACTTTTATGATTTTGAGAACATCTTTGATGTCTTGGAGAACAACATTGATGTTTAGAGAACAACTTTGATGACCAAGAATAACTTTAGATGTCTCTGAGAATAACTTTATAACATAGAAATTAACTTTAGATGTCTCTGAAAATAACTTTGATGACCAAGATTAACTTTAGATGTCTCTGAGAATAACTTTATAACATAGAAATTAACTTTAGATGTCTCTGAAAATAACTTTGATGACTTCGAGAATAACATTTGATGACTCTGAGAACAAGTTTGATAGCTCTGAGAATAACTTTAGATGTCTCTGAAAATAACTTTGATGAAAGAAGATGTCTTAGATTAACTTTTGATGACTTTGAAAACAAGTTTGATGAACAAAGATGTTTTGAAAGTTTCTCTGACGAACGAAGGTGACTCTGAGAATAACTTTTATGTCTTAGAGAAGAACATTGATGGTTTAGAGAGAATATCTTTGATGAAAAATGATGTCTTAGATTAACTTTGATGACTCTGTGAATAAGTTTGATGACTTTGAGAACAAGTTTGATAGCTCTGAGAATGACTTTTATGCCTCTGAGAATAACTTTGATGAATAAAGATGTTTTGGAAAGTTTCTCTGAAGAACGAAGGTGACTCTGAGAATAACTTTTGTTAGCTCTTTGAATAACTTTGATGTCTTTGAAACAACTTTGATGAACGAGAGTGAGTTAGAGATTACCTTTGCTAACTCTGAGATCAACTTTGATGAACAAAAGAGAGTTAGAGATTACATTTGATAACTCTAAGATTAACTTTAGATGTCTCTGAGACAAACTTTTATAACATAGAAATTAACTTTAATGACCAAAGTGAGTTAGAGAATACCTTTGATGACTCCGAGAATAATTTTGATAGCTCTGAGAATGACTTTTGTTGTCTTGGAATAACTTTTGATTGTTCTGAGAATAACTTTTGTTGTCTCGGAATAACTTTTGATTGTGCTGAGAATAACTTTGAGGGCTTAGAGAATGTCTTTGATGAATGGAAGAGTCCCATTGAAGTCTTAAGGAAGTCTTTGATGTCTCGAAGGATGTCTTAGAGTGTAACTTTGGTGTCTTTGAGTAAGTCCTTGATGTATTGAAGAGCGTCTTTGATTTATCGAAGAGTAACTTTGGTGTAACGGAGAGCACCTTTGACTATTTTTTTTCGTACTTGACGACATATAATTTTTACGAAAGTGCTGAAAAAGTTACATTTGACTATTTTAGTGCTCCACAAAGTATAAATGTCAGTTAAGAACGACGATGATAGATATCTTTGACTATATTTTCTGACTTGACGATGGATAAAGTTAGTTATGAACAGTGCTGAAAAGATTCCTTTGACAATTTTTAGCTAAGCGAAAGGCTGTTTTAGTTAAGAACAGTGTTGGAAAGAGACTACACATGACTATTTTCAGATGAGAGAAGTGATATTTTAGTTAAGAAATGACAAGGAAACATGATGAAGTAACTATTTTTAGTTGACTGATGAATACTTTAGTTAAGGAAAAAGACAAAACATGATGAACATGACTTTTTCTGCTGATTGATGGATAATTTTAGTTATGAAATGACAATGAAACATGAAGAACACGGTTATTTTCTGATGACTAGGGAATAAGTTTAGTTATGAACAGTGTTGGAAAGATTCCTTTGACAATTTTTTCTTACTTGATGAAACATAGCGACTGTTAAGAAAGTGCTGAAAGAAGTTTCCTTTGACAATTTTTAGCTAAGAGAAAGGTTGTTTTAGTTAAGAACAGTGTTGAACGAGGCTATTTCTGACTATTTTTAGTTGACTGGATAATAAGTTTAGTTGAGAAATGACGAAAGTGACTATGTTTTAGTTGATTGGCGAAAGATTTTTTTAGTTAAGGAATGTTAGATAGGGGAAAAACCCAGAGAACATATGGGGAACATGGCAAAGAACATATGTAAGAAAAGTTGATGAATACAGTGAACATGAAAACATGATAAGGAGAATAGGGAATACAAAGAATGAACAATGGACTTGTGAAGAACATGGAGAATATGACAAAGAATGTAGAAAACATGTAAGTGAAGGTGAAAAAACGAAGTGATCTTGTGAGGAACATGAACTTGTAGAGGAACATGAATATTGCAAAGAACACAAAATATGGAAGTTAGCATGAATATTGAGTATAAAAGTTGTAAAGAGAACATGTGATGAACATGAAAACATAGAAAATATGACTAGAATTTGTAGAGAAAGTAATGAGACTAAGAGAAAGATTACAGAAAAAATGGAGATACTTGTGAAAATATGAACTGAATGGGACTGTGAACATTTGAAGAACATGGAGTGAACATAGAAAACATGGACAAAATGTGAAGAACACAGCTGAATATAGAGAAAATATGCAAATACAGTATGATTATTGAAGGTTTTGATACGTTGGGGATGAGAAGGGTAAAGTAAATACTCTGATAAACAGATAGGCTGGAGAGGGACTTGATCGAATATATTTATGTCTGATGATCTAAGGCTGAGGAAATGGAGCTTGGTTAATGCCCCGATTAATTTTACTACGTTAGAAATACGGTGATCTTAAATCTCAGGGTGATTTAGTTGGAAAATAAAGAACTTGTACAAATGAACTAAGCTGGGGCACAAGAGTTGAAACTTGATAACTGAACTGGTTTTTATTTACTATGTCTGAAAATGTAGTTGGGTGATTTGGACTGAGAGTAATGATTTTACAAAAGTGAGCTTGGACAGAGGACAAGAGCTAGAGTTTTATAATTGTTTACTTCATATTTACTATGTCTGAAATACAGCGGGTAAAAATTTCAGGGAAATTGATGGTTTATTTACAAAGATATGAAAGAGAACTAAGGCGGGGACGAGAGCTGGAGCTCGATAACTGACTTGATTTTATTTACTAACTTTGAAGTATGTCTGCTTTAAATTTTAGGGAAATTGATGGGTTATTTACAAAGATACGAAGGAGAACTAAGGCGAGGACGAGAGCTGGAGCTCGATAACTGACTTGATTTTATTTACGGTGTCTGAAATACAGAGGGTAAAAATTTCAGGGAAATTGGACTGTTACTAACGATCTTGTATACAACGAAATAAGGTGGGGGACAAGCGCTGGAGCTTGATAACTGAACTGGTTTTTATTTACTATGTCTGAAAATGTAGTTGGGTGATTTGGACTGAGAGTAATGAATTTACAAAAGTGAGCTTGGACAGAGGACAAGAGCTAGAGTTTTATAATTGTTTACTTCATATTTACTATGTCTGAAATACAGAGGGTAAAAAATTTCGGGAAATTGATGGTTTATTTACAAAGACTTGAGGGTGGAAGAGGGTGGGGGACAAGAGCTGGAGCTCAGTAACTGACTTGATCTTATTTACTAACTTTGAAGTACGACTGTTTAAAATTTCAGGGGGATTGGACTGCTAGTAGCGAAAATGTGGTCTCTGTCAAATTTGGGTCTTTAATTGGACTCTGATTAATTTCGATAATGAACTGGACTCTGAATATTTTGGCACAAAGTAGACTCTGGCGAATTTTGCTAGAAAACTGGACTCTGATGAATTTCGATCAAGAACTGGACTCTGATGAATTTTGCTATTAAAGTAGACTCTGGTGAATTTGAGCATAAACTGGACTCTGATGAAATATGAGCTTAAAACTGTCTCTGACTAATTTTGCTCTCAAAGTAGACTCTGGCGAATTTGAGCATAAACTGGACTCTGCCGAAAATTGGGTATAAAATGGTCTCTGTCAAGTTTTCACAGATTACAGGACACTGATGAAATTTGCTCTCAAAGTAGACTCTGGCGAATTTCGGTATAAACTGGTCTCTGATGAAATATGAGCTTAAAACTGGGCTCTGTTCAATTTTGGTCTTTACAGATGAAATAGCCGTAAATGGATATAAAACTAAATGTTATGGATAAGTGGTCTGCTTTCCTTAACAAAACATCTAAGACAATATTATCTGGAAATGGTCCTTTTACAAATGTGTGATTGAAAACGGGCAAAGGTTGTCCATAGAGTTTACCTGGAAATGCTGTGACACAAACACGATTTTTTCTAAAACTTTTCTTTAAGATTTTCCTACTTATTTTTCTCATAAGAACTTTAACAAACTCGTATGACATTATTTTTCATTATAAGAATTCCCTAATTCCAAATCTGTGAATACCCAAATTCACCTGAAAACCCCCAAGCGCTACAGAACATTTTTTCCCCCAGAAAAAAAAATGTTCTGTGGCGCTTACATTCCACAGGGGTCCTCCGCCCAAAAAAAAAAAATGTTCTGTGGCGCTTACACCCTACTACTGCCGACAACCATTCCATACTCGCAAGAAAGTCGATGCCGAACTGGATAGGCTGATAGAACTAGATATCATTGAACCAGTAACAGGCCCAACACCATGGGTAAGCCCAATTGTCACTCCACCAAAGCCGAAGAATCCAGATGAGATACGCATTTGTGTGGACATGCGTGTTCCCAACAAGGCAATAATGCGTGAACGCCATCCTACACCGACTGTAGATGATATGATCTACCGCTTGAATGGTGCAACTGTATTCAGCAAGTTAGATTTAAACAAGGGCTATCATCAGCTTGAACTTGATGAGGAGAGTCGATTCATCACAACGTTTACGACACATCGAGGTCTGTATAGGTACAAGCGCCTGAGTTTTGGTATTAACAGTGCTGCCGAGGTATTCCAGCACATCATCAGCCAGGTATTGCAAGACATACCTAATGCTGACAACATGTCTGATGACATCATTGTTTATGGCCGTACCCAAGCTGAACACGACAAAGCTCTTCGTGCAACATTGCAACGCTTACGAGAAAAGAATCTGAAGTTAAGCCGAGCAAAGTGTGAGTTCAATCAACATAAAATTGAATTCTTTGGACATGTACTTAGTGACAAAGGTCTGTCTCCAGATCCTAAGAAAGTTGCAGATATCAAGAATGCTGCACCTCCTTCAACGTCCACTGAAGTACATAGTTTTCTGGGAATGGCAAACTACTGTTCTCGCTTCATTCCAGATTTTGCTACCATTACGAAGCCTCTACGTGAGCTCCTGAAGAAAAATGCATCATGGTACTGGAGCGATATCGAGCAAAATGCATTTGATGCTGTGAAAGATGCACTAGTAGAGAATGCGACTGCTGCATACTTTGATCCATCAATGGACACTGAATTAACGGTGGATGCTAGTCCTGTTGGATTAGGTGCTGTTTTAGCCCAACACAAACCTGGTCAACCAGATTCCCGAGTAGTAATTGCCTACGCCAGCCGTTCTCTCACAGATGTTGAGCAACGATACAGTCAGACAGAGAAGGAAGCTCTTGCTCTTGTATGGGGCTGTGAACACTTCAAGGTGTATCTGCTTGGTGCGCCCTTCGCCACGATAGTCACTGACCACAAACCGTTGGAGACCATCTTCAATAATCCAAAGTCCAAACCACCAGCTCGCATTGAGAGATGGGCTCTTCGTCTGCAACCATACAACTTTACAGTGAAATACAAGCCGGGTGCAGGCAATCCCGCTGATTACATCAGTCGACATCCTGTACATCAGTCGACATCCTGCAAACAGTTTCACCATCACCAAGCATCAGCAAGTTGCCGAGGAATATGTACACTCTGTAACCTGTGATGCAGTCCCTAAGGCTCTCACTCTTGATGAAATCCGTACTGCAACCCTGGAGGACCCAACTCTGCAAGCAACAGTGGATGCATTGACTAAGAAAAAGTTTCCACGCATCACACCCTCAGGAGTTGACCAAGATGCATTCAAAGCACTTGAACGCTTCCAGACAGAATTAAGTGTTACGCAACGACGCGACACTGTGCTGCGAGGTACTCGTATCGTTATTCCAGCTGTTCTCCAGCAACGTGCTCTGAAGCTTGCACATCAAGGACACCAAGGTCTTGTTAGGACCAAACAGCTGCTACGAGAAAAGGTGTGGTTTCCTGGCATTGATCGTCAAGCAAAGGATATGCATGATGCCTGTGTCCCTTGCCAAGCTGCAGTGGATACTTCAAGACCAACACCTCTACAACCTTCACCACTACCTGCTGCACCATGGACGGAAGTATCAATGGACTTCTGCGGACCACTACCAACTGGAGAGTACTTGATGGTAGTCATTGATGATCACTCACGTTATCCAGAAGTAGAAATCATCAATTCCACATCTGCAAAGGCCGTCATCCCGAAACTTGACAAGATCTTTTCAAACTTTGGCATTCCTGAAGTTGTCAAGACGGACAATGGACCGCCATTCAATGGACAAGACTTTGTCAACTTTGCTGAGCATATTGGATTCAAACACCGCCGTGTGATGCCACTACATCCTCAAGCAAATGGAGAAGTTGAGAGATTCATGCAACCTCTCATGAAAGCGGTACGCTGTGCTCATGCCGAAGGACGATCCTGGAAACAAGCTATGTATGCTTTTCTCAGGAACTACCGTGCAACACCACATGGAACACTGGGCAAGTCGCCTGGCGAACTTTTATTTGGACGTCCTATGAGAATCGCACTACCCGTCATGCCAGCCGAGGTAACGGATAAACGTCTCGCTCAGAAGGATGCACTAGCCAAGGGCAAAATGAAAATTGCCCATGATCAACGTGCAAAGGAACAGTTCATAAAGGTTGGTGACACTGTTCTCGTTAAAAAGAAAAAAGAGGGAAAGTTAGATATGCTGTATGATACAAAACCATATAAAGTGATTAGTGTAAAAGGAACTATGGTAACAGCTAGTAATAGAGATCATAGTATAACACGTAATATGGCTTATTTCAAAGTGATTCCAACTAGTGTAGAAAATGATGAAGTGCAAAGTCGTGCAAAAGAAAAAAAAAATAGTTATAACCCGACAAACAATTCATCAAGGAATGTTATTGCATTTAAGGACTCTCGTCCTAAACGTCATGTTAAACGCCCTACACGATTTGATGATTAATTGTGTTCCTATGTAATGAAAAGTATTTACTTATTATGCTAAACTAAATTTAATATTGTTTGAATAATGCAGATATCTCATTCAATATTTTGTAACTTTGTATTACAGTTTCTTTCATGTTTGTTTAACATTGCATATGTATTTTTAACATTGAAATCCTTTGTGGAAAAGATTAAGTTGTTTAAATTCTTTGTGTGCTTAATTAATGTTATATGTATGCAGTATCTCTTGATATGGTAATAACTTACTTTGTGTCAATAACTTTGCTTTGTGCTACAAGCATGGTAGACATCCTGTATTCATTCTTTTTAAAGAAAAGGAGGGATGTCATGTTCACAGAAAATGGTACCATCCGTTTTCTATGTGCGGCGGCTGAGACGCCAGAGAGAGAGTGGAGGTAAACAAGAGCGTACAGGACGCCAGCCAAGCTTGGTAGCTACTAGTCATGTAATCATATTAAGTATTAAAGTCAGTAACCAAGTCATGACTTTACATCAACCCTACAACCAAGACTTCCTCAGTAACACACAAACACCACAGTTACTATCCTGATTCTGACATGACGAGGGCCCACTACGACTCCAGTAATCTATTGTGTTCTAATCATAAATGTTCCATAGCCCCTGATCTGTCTCTTGGATTGCAAACTCATTACTGTTACATATTTGGGTATTTTCGTTTGTAAAATGTCACCAGCAGCAGTAACAGGCATTGATGGTTTGTCTGCTGAAACTAGATGATTGGTAGCTGGAATGGATGCTAATGTGTATGCTATATCTGAAGGAACAGTACTAGTGGCTGACATTGCAGGAGTGGATGCTAATATGGATGCTATATCTGAAGGAATGGTATGAGTGGCTGTCGTTGCACCTGTGTTGAGCCACGATATTAATTTTGGAAGTTTTCCTATTATCTCCTTCTCCTCTACAGCTCTCTTCATCTTCTCTGCTCCACTCATAGCATTACGTTTCATTTCTGCTGAAAGGGTTATTCACCTGGAAATATATATCTTAAATATTTAGTATTTAGGACCCACATAAGGATGTAGGGTTATATTATATAAGTGTGCTTGCAATCAAGACTTAAATATTTACACATTCTGCTTCAATAATGAACTTGTCTTATGCTTGTGGTGCAGCTGTGCTTGTGGGGCTCCAATGCTAGGGGGCCTCCGGGGAAGTGCCCGTCGGGACCACACAGTAAGACAGCTCTGCCTAGAAGCTGCAACACCACCACAAGACACTGCTCGACTTAGAACGTGTAGCAGCTCCCCATGCAGATGATTTCCTATTAACAACCCTAATGTCAGCAAATGGCATGCATCTCACAAAGTAGGCCTTCCGAACTGCTGTTGCTCTCCGCCTCGCTACTCCAATCCACACCGAATACAGATGTATTTGCGGCGAGGCAGTGGCCGACAGGTACGGCCGGCATGGCCTTCTCTGCCAAAGAACAGGAAAATGGCATGCAAGATACAGCGAGGTAAATTACATTATTAAGAGGAGCCTTACCACAGAGACTGATGGATTCCTACTTCTACCACAGCTAGTTGTTCAGCAGAGAGAGAACCCCATTATCTAATGCCCCGCAACTCTGACGAGCCTGTCTGTCGTCCAGACTGGATCACGGTGAACCCCTGGAGGAATGGTAGAAAGTTGCGTTTCAACTTTAACCAACACCTATAGGAACTTCAGTGTTGCACAACCAGGCGGCGCTGCCACACACCGGGAAGCAGCCAAGTCTCATAAATACAGAGATCTTGATCAACACTTCAGTTCTGTCCCTATTGCTTCAGAGACACTTGGTGCCTGGGGTAAAAGTACTGTTAGTTATTTGAAGGAGCTGGGTTCTAAGCTAATTGAAACAACTAGTGATCCAAGAACCGCCAGTTTCCTCTTTCAGCACCTTAGTGTGGCAAAATGAAAGAAATGCACACTGCATCAATGGTTCCTGACCGCCATCTGAAGAGCTGGAAGAACGCTACAACCTGTGACAAGTAGCCATGTACCTTAGATGTAACCAGTGTTGTAATCTATCAATACCCTTTTATTGGTGTCAAGGTCTGTCTCTATTACTCAGCTCTCCATATGTCTTCAACTGCGACTCTGGTCTTAATATTCGCTTACTGAACTATCTAGGGGAAGATACTTCTAGTTGTGTCAAGAAAAATTCAAGGAGTAGAGAAACGGCTGAGTAGAGAGATGACAAACAGTTATATTTATAAGACAAGCGGATTAAGGCGTCCTGTAGTTACCAGTTGCGTTGCTTCTGGGAGTATGGGTTCGAGTCACTTCTGGGGTGTTAGTTTTCAGTCGCATATAGTCCTGGGGACCATTCAGGCTTGTTCGCATATATATATATATATATATATATATATATATATATATATATATATATATATATATATATATATATATATATATATATATATATATATATATATATATATATATATATATATATATATATATATATATATATATATATTTTAGTGAGGTGGATGGGGTAAGGTGGTATTTAATAGGGTATTAATTTCATCAACACAAGACAGAACACGAAACAATGGGTATTGAAATGGAAGTGATTGTAGAAAGCCTATTGGTCCATATTTCTTGATGCTTCTATATTGGAGCGGAATCTTGAGGTGGGTAGAATATAGTTGTGCATTAATTGGCTGTTGATTGCTGGTGTTGACTTCTTAATGTGCAGTGCCTCGCAAACGTCAAGCCGTCTGCTATCGCTGTATCTATCGATGATTTCTGTGTTGTTTACTAGGATTTCTCTGGCGATGGTTTGGTTGTGGGAAGAGATTATATGTTCCTTAATGGAGCCCTGTTGCTTATTCATCGTTAAACGCCTAGAAAGAGATGTTGTTGTCTTGCCTATATACTGGGTTTTTTGGAGCTTACAGTCCCCAAGTGGGCATTTGAAGGCATAGACGACGTTAGTCTCTTTTAAAGCGTTCTGTTTTGTGTCTGGAGAGTTTCTCATGAGTAGGCTGGCCGTTTTTCTGGTTTTATAGTAAATCGTCAGTTGTATCCTCTGATTTTTGTCTGTAGGGATAACGTTTCTATTAACAATATCTTTCAGGACCCTTTCCTCCGTTTTATGAGCTGTGGAAAAGAAGTTCCTGTAAAATAGTCTAATAGGGGGTATAGGTGTTGTGTTAGTTGTCTCTTCAGAGGTTGCATGGCTTTTCACTTTCCTTCTTATGATGTCTTCGACGAAACCATTGGAGAAGCCGTTATTGACTAGGAACCTGCCTTACCCTACAGAGTTCTTCGTCGACTTGCTTCCATTCTGAGCTGTGGCTGAGAGCACGGTCGACATATGCGTTAACAACACTCCTCTTGTACCTGTCTGGGCAGTCGCTGTTGGCATTTAGGCACATTCCTATGTTTGTTTCCTTAGTGTAGACTGCAGTGTGGAAACCTCCGCCCTTTTTCATGACTGTTACATCTAGAAAGGGCAGCTTCCCATCCTTTTCCATCTCGTAAGTGAAACGCAGCACGGAACTCTGCTCAAATGCCTCCTTCAGCTCCTGCAGATGTCTGACATCAGGTACCTGTGTAAAAATGTCGTTAACATACCTGCAGTATATGGCCGGTTTCAAGTTCATGTCGACTAAGACTTTTTGCTCGATGGTACCCATGTAGAAGTTTGCAAACAGGACACCTAGGGGAGAACCCATGGCGACCCCATCTACTTGCTTATACATGTGCCCATCCGGGCTCAAGAAGGGTGCCTCTTTAGTACAAGCTTGGAGTAGTTTCCTCAGAATATTTTCTGGTATGTCAAGAGGAGTACAGGCTGGATCACGATACACTCTGTCGGCTATCATTCCGATTGTCTCGTCCACAGGTACGTTGGTAAACAGCGATTCTACGTCCAACGAGGCTCTTATCCCTGTGGCCCGTGTGCCCCGCAGTAAGTCAACAAATTCTTTGGAGACTTCAGGCTGAAGGCGCAAGGAACATAAGGAGTCAGCAGGCCGTTGAGTCGCTTCGCCAGTCTGTACGTGGGTGTGGGTATCTGGCTAATGATTGGCCAAAGTGGGTTTCCAGGCTTGTGCGTCTTGACATTTCCATACGCATATCCAGGTTTATATTCCCCAATGATCTTTGGCAGGTGGAGTCCGGATTTCTTGGCGTTCACAGTTTCGATGAGTTTGTTGACCTTTGCTTTTAATTCGGCTGTAGTGTCCTTCGTTACCCTTTGGAACTTAGTTTGGTCAGAGAGTATGATGTTCATTTTCGCCAGATATTCGCCTTTTTTAAGAATGACATATATTGGCGACTTGTCACCTCTCCTGACAACTATCTCCTTGTTCTCACGAAGGCTTTTAGCTGCCGCTTTAAGCTCGGTGGACAGTATGGTGCTTCTGTAGTTGCCTCGATTCTTTCCTCCTTCTGCAATAAGTTCTGCTTGTAAGGTATCTTTGGTAGTGACCTTCTTTTGTGTCTCGAGGTCGAATATGTCGTCCAACAGAATTTCCAACTCTACTTTCCGGGCCATCTCACTCGGTCTGGACATAACATGACAGTTTATGCCCAGATTTAGGAGAGTGACTTGGTCCTCAGTGAGGTTAATTCCTGCAAGGTTCAGGAAGCCATCTCTTGGTCGTGGAATTGCCATAGGTCCTCCATATAATGTTGTTAGTTTCTTGATAATCCTTGTTTCAGTGCTGAGGTGATGTTGGTCTGTGAGGATGTCGAGGTGTTGTTCAATGCGGGTACGGATACTATCGTCGATGTTGCTATTTCTCCACTCGTTTGTAGCATGAAGTAGTTGCGTTTTGTTGTCTTTGATTTCATTCTCTGCCTTGTATATCTGATCACGAATCAGACCCTGGCGATATTTTATCGTGAAGGCTTGATTCCTTGCTGCTGGGTCGTGCGCTTTAATATTAGTATATTTTGGTAGCAGTCTTTCCTGTAGACATATATTATTAAATATGACCGAAAAAGTAAGATTAATAATTCTAACACGAATTTTCTCAATCTTTCGTACATTACGCTTCACTGTTGGAGGTAAATCAAAAATCAATTCTCCAAAATTAATTTTTATTTCTAGTCTTATTTCTAGTCTCAGCCAATTATTGCACAACCATATTCTACCCACCTCAAGACTCCGCTCCAATATAGAAGCATCAAGAAATATGGACCAATAGGCTTTCTACAAACACTTCTATTCAATACCCATTGTTTCGTGTTCTGTCTTGTGTTGATGAAATTAATACCCTATTAATACTCTTGTTCTGTCTTGTGTTGAGTAAATTAATACCCTATTAATACCACATTTTGTTCTGTCTTGTGTTAATGCCACATCACCCCTTCCACCTCACTCAAATGTAGATATAAAATCGGAGATACGTAAGTTCTATTCAGTTGTGTATTTGTGAACTAAAGTCTTTGAAAATGTAATAAGTTTTACGAAACGCGCCCGTGTCGCGTCAGACTAGAAATAAAAATGAATTTTGGAGAATTGATTTTTGATTTACCTCCAACAGTGAAGCGTAATGTACAAAAGATTGAGAAAATTCGTGTTAGAATTATTAATCTTACTTTTTCGGTCATATTTAATAATATATGTCTACAGGAAAGACTGCTACCAAAATATACTAACATATATATAAATATATATATATATATATATATATATATATATATATATATATATATATATATATATATATATATATATATATATATATATATGTCGTACCTAGTAGCCAGAACTCACTTCTCAGCCTACTATTCAAGGCCCGATTTGCCTAATAAGCCAAGTTTTCCTGAATTAATATATTTACTATAATTTTTTTCTTATGAAATGATAAAGCAACCCTTTTCTCTATGTATGAGGTCAATTTTTTTTATTGGAGGTAAAATTAACGTAGATATATGACCGAACCTAACCAACCCTACCTAACCTAACCTAACCTATATTTATATGTAAGGTTAGGTTAGGTAGCCAAAAAAAGCTAGGTTAGGTTAGGTTAGGTAGGTTAGGTAGACGAAAAAACATTAATTCATGAAAACTTGGCTTATTAGGCAAATCGGGCCTTGAATAGTAGGCTGAGAAGTGCGTTCTGGCTATTAGGTACGACATATATATATATATATATAAATATATATATATATATATATATATATATATATATATATATATATATATATATATATATACATATATACATATATATATATATACATATATATATATATACATATATATATGTATATATATATATGTATATATGTATATATATATATATATATATATATATATATATATATATATATATATATATATATATATATATATATATATATATATATATATATATATAAATAAAAAAGGAAGGGGGTGGTAGGAGAAAAGCACACAGAAACTGTATTGGAGGGGATCTAAACATTCCCTCTAATGCGTTATGCGTGGTTTCCTCCGAGGCTATGGGTCCCCCTTCTTCCAGCTAGAGGTGGTACTCCCTTCCATATTGTAAAAAATATATATATATATATATATATATATATATATATATATATATATATATATATATATATATGTCGTACCTAGTAGCCAGAACGCACTTCTCAGCCTACTATGCAAGGCCCGATTTGCCTAGTAGGCCAAGTTTTCCTGAATTAATATATTTTCTCTAATTTTTTTCTTATGAAATGATAAAGCTACCCACTTCATTATGTATGAGGTCAATTTTTTTTTATTGGATTAAAATTAACGTAGATATATGACTGAACCTAACCAACCCTACCTAACCTAACCTAACCTATCTTCATAGGTTAGGTTAGGTTAGGTAGCCGAAAAAGTTAGGTTAGGTTAGGTTAGGTAGGTTAGGTAGTCGAAAAAACATTAATTCATGAAAACTTTGCTTATTAGGCAAATCGGGCCTTGCATAGTAGGCTGAGAAGTGCGTTCTGGCTACTAGGTTCGACATATATATATATATATATATATATATATATATATATATATATATATATATATATTTGTATATGTATATATATATGTATATATATGTATATATATATATGTATATATATATGTATATATGTATATATATATATATATATATATATATATATATATATATATATATATATATATATATATATATATATATATATATGTCGTACCTAATAGCCAGAACGCACTTCTCAGCCTACTATTCAAGGCCCGATTTGCCTAATAAGCCAAGTTTTCATGAATTAATGTTTTTTCGTCTACCTAACCTACCTAACCTAACCTAACCTAGCTTTTTTTGGCTACCTAACCTAACCTTACATATAAATATAGGTTAGGTTAGGTTAGGTAGGGTTGGTTAGGTTCGGTCATATTTCTACGTTAATTTTACCTCCAATAAAAAAAAATTGACCTCATACATAGAGAAAAGGGTTGCTTTATCATTTCATAAGTAAAAAATAATAGTAAATATATTAATTCAGGAAAACTTGGCTTATTAGGCAAATCGGGCCTTGAATAGTAGGCTGAGAAGTGAGTTCTGGCTACTAGGTACGACATATATATATATATATATATATATATATATATATATATATATATATATATATATATATATATATATATATATATATATATATATATATATATATATATATATATATATATATATTCTACCCACCTCAAGACTCCGCTCCAATATGGAAGCATCAAGAAATATGGACCAATAGGCTTTCTACAAACACTTCTATTCAATATCCATTGTTTCGTGTTCTATCTTGTGTTGATGAAATTAATACCCTATTAATACTCTTGTTCTGTCTTGTGTTGATGAAATTAATACCCTATTAATACCACATTTTGTTCTGCCTTGTGTTAATGCCACATCACCCCTTCCACCTCACTCAAATGTAGATATAAAATCGGAGATACGTAAGTTCTATTCAGTTGTGTATTTGTGAACTAAAGTCTTTGAAAATGTAATAAGTTTTACGAAACGCGCCCGTGTCGCGTCAGACTAGAAATAAAAATGAATTTTGGAGAATTGATTTTTGATTTACCTCCAACAGTGAAGCGTAATGTACAAAAGATTGAGAAAATTCGTGTTAGAATTATTAATCTTACTTTTTCGGTCATATTTAATAATATATGTCTACAGGAAAGACTGCTACCAAAATATACTAACATATATATATATATATATATATATATATATATATATATATATATATATATATATATATATATATATATATATATATATATATATATATATATATATGTCGTACCTAGTAGCCAGA
>NC_091207.1:32183858-32471358 GCF_040958095.1 Procambarus clarkii
ATATATATATATATATATGTCGTACCTAGTAGCCAGAACGCACTTCTCAGCCTACTATGCAAGGCCCGATTTCCATAATAAGCCAAGTTTTCCTGAATTAATTGTTTTTCGACTACCTAACCTACCTAACCTAACCTAACCTAACCTAACTTTTTCGGCTACCTAACCTAACCTAACCTATAAAGATAGGTTAGGTTAGGTTAGGTTAGGTAGGGTTGGTTAGGTTTGGTCACATATCTACGTTAATTTTAACTCCAATAAAAAAAAATTGACCTCATACATAATGAAATGGGTAGCTTTATCATTTCATAAGAAAAAAAATAGAGAAAATATATTAATTCAGGAAAACTTGGCTTATTAGGCAAATCGGGCCTTGAATAGTAGGCTGAGAAGTGCGTTCTGGCTATTAATACAATACAATACAATACAATTTTATTTAGGTAAGGTACATACATACAATAAATATTTACAAGAATTGTTTGACTTATAGGTAGAGCTAGTACATACAATGCCTAAAGCCACTATTACGCAAAGCGTTTCGGGCATGATAAACTTAAATGACAAACTTAATACTAATTGAGCATAATGAGTAGAATGAAAACAAGAAATGAAAACATAGATGAAAAAGCAGCACAAATACAATTATGTCGACAAACAGCGCTCTTTAAAGAAAAAAACAGACATTGGTTGACAATAGAAGGGTAAGGTAGGTTACAGGGAATTTATTAGGTATAGCTTCGCTTTTAACTTAAACTGGTTGAGAGAGGTACAGTCTTTAACATGGTTGGGAAGGTCATTCCACATTCTGGGCCCCTTGATTTGTAGAGCATTTCTAGTTTGATTAAGTCGTACTCTAGGAATATCAAAACTGTATTTATTTCTGGTGTGATGCTCATGGGTTCTGATACAACCTTCTATGAAGCTTTTGAGATCAGGATTGGCATTATAGTTTAGCGTTTTATATATGTATAATACACATGAGAGAATGTGCAGTGACTTAATGTCTAACATATTCAGAGATTTAAGTAGGGGTACCGAGTGATGTCTGGGGCCAGAATTGGATATTGTCCTAATAGCAGCTTTGTGTTGAGTAATTAGAGGACGTAAGTGATTTTGGGTAGTAGAGCCCCAAGCACAAATACCATAGTTGAGATATGGATAGATAAGGGAGTAATAGAGAGTCACCAGGGCAGGGCGTGGTACATAATATCTGATCTTAGAAAGAATGCCCACAGTTTTTGAAACTTTTTTTGATATGTTTAGAATGTGTCCCTGGAAATTCAGCTTGTGGTCAATGAGAATGCCAAGGAATTTGCCATCTAATTTGTTACAAATTTGGGTATTGTTTATTTTGAGATTTATTTGATTAGAGGATTTATTGCCAAACAGAATATAGAATGTTTTGTCAATGTTAAGGGTGAGTTTGTTGGCAGTTAGCCACAGATGGACTTTATTTAGCTCAGTATTTACTGTGGCATTTAGAGCAAGGGGATCAGGACTGGAGTAAATGAAGGTTGTGTCGTCAGCAAATAGAATTGGTTTGAGGTGTTGGGAGGCATTTGGAAGGTCATTAATGTAGATGAGAAAGAGGAGAGGGCCAAGTATGCTGCCCTGGGGAACACCAATGTTGATGGGTAGGGTGGGAGAAATTGTATTATTCACAGAAACATATTGGAGCCTGTCAGTAAGGTAGGATTTGAGGTATTGTAGGGAGTGTCCTCTGACTCCATAATGATGTAATTTAAGAAGAAGGTTTTGGTGGTTGACAGTGTCAAAAGCTTTACGCAGGTCCACAAACAACCCAACAGGGAACTCATTTTTATCAAGAGCTGTATGAATCGAGTTAAGCATGCTAATAAGTGCATCGTTAGTGCTTTTTTTGGGTCTGAAGCCATATTGGCAAGGGCTAAGTATATTGAGTTTGGCTAGATATGAGTAAAGCTGCTTATAGATTAGTTTTTCAAAAATTTTTGACAAGTTTGGCAGGATAGATATAGGTCTGTAGTTGTTAACATCTGTGAGATTACCATATTTGTGGACAGGTGTTACTCTTGCTTTTTTTAGAATATCTGGGAAGGTTTGGAGTTCAAGTGACTTGTTGAAGAGCAAAGCAATAGCAGGGGCTAAAGATCTGGAGGCTTTTTTGTAAATTAAAGTTGGTATCTCCTCAAGGGCACCAGACTTGGTTTTAAGGGAAAGGATTATCTCATTGACGTCAGTGGAATTAATAGGCTTTAGGTACAGAGACTGTGGATAGTTACCTGAAAGATAGTCATTAATGTCTGTACTGGAAGATGGAATATCATTTCCAAGGGATGAACCAATGGAAGAGAAGAACCTATTGAACTCAATAGCAGAATCAGAGGCTGAAAGCTGACCATCGTTATTAGACAGGAGAGTCGGTTTGTTATTTAAAGACTTCTTTGATCCCAATATTTGAGAAATTGTTCTCCAAGTTTGTTTAATGTTGCTCTTTATTTGGGTAAATTTATCTTTGTAGTATTTAGTTTTGGCTCGTCTAATTATCTTAGACAGCAATAATGAGTAATTCTTTGAGAATTCTTTGGAGACAATTCCTAACCTATACTTCTTCTCAAGGTCATGTTTTTTATTAATAGATTTAAGTATTCCCTTTGTAAGCCAGGGATTATTAAGCCTTTTGGTTGTGACTTGTTTTGTAAGCATAGGACAGTGGGTATTATAAAGGCTAAGAGTTTTTTGAAGAAAAGATTGCACTGCTAGGTTGATGTCCACTATGTTACCTAACTCGGACTCCCAGTTGACATTATCAGCAGCAGTTATGATAGTATGTTATTAGGTATGTTACGAACCCGGATCCAGCGTCCGAGCCCGGAGCAGTGACGACCGCGCCATCTGTGGGTCAGCTCCCGAAACCCCCTCCAAACGGACGACGACACCTGGTGAGGACGACGTGTACTGGCCTCGAGGGCCAGTTTCCAGTCCGGTTCAGCGCTCAACACAGCCGCTGCTGACCTCTGGTGAGGTGGTGCTCAGACACCAGCGCCATCTATGGAGTGGATGGGTGGGCGTTTGTGTCTGAGCCTGTAAGTGAGGTGCTGTAGTGTGTCCCAGTTATTGATGACGTGTCTACTTACAGAGTCGACCTGGGACTGCTGTAAGGGAAGTTGAGTCAGTCTACCCAAGGCAGCCGTCTCCATACCTTGTGCTTTGCTGCAGCAGCTGTGAAGTCGTCTCCCGGAAGAACACTGTGGTGTGTTACCCTGCCAGTGTAGTGGCAGTAGAAGGATTGTCTTACCTGGGACCGACTGCTGGAGACGATTATCCACTGGGGTACTGAGGACAGGAGAGTGATTTGTGGTATCACACGAGGCTCCTGTCTAGGGCGTTACCCTAATATCGCTCGTGGAGTGGCCTTACCAGCGTTGTTGGTCCGGAACCTGCCAGCAGACCTGCTGGACTTGTGGTTGACGGCCTCCACGGCGGTGCCCCCATTGGACCTGTGTTTTGGCTGACCTGTGGCCAGGGTAGGCTCAGCTTCTCAGAGGATTCGTTGTGAGGCCACGAAAAAGCACCGAGGACTTAGCACCGAGAGCCTGTACCCAGAGTCTTCAACAGAAGACGATTGTGTATTTCCCCTGTACAGTGTTAATACCCCTCCCCCTGTGCACTCTTTTATATATTATTTATTGGTGATGGGAACAATTATAGTCTTAAGTTCTTAACTTTCTTTCCCTTCCCCTTTTATTTTACTTGCGTCACGGATCTCATCCTTTGAAAGCCACTACTGGCTTGGGGCCGGATATAACTTCCTCTAACAACATCAGAGTAAGAACCCCGTTGCGTCCTGAGAGGGCCGTAACATAATTGGCATCCCCAGCGGGATCTGTCCCCTTGTTAAGTATGTTACCTAGGTTGCCTAGCCTCGCCATGCTCCCTTACTCCATTGTACCCCTGGCTTTGCCTGCATCTCAAATTGCAAATTGTTACTTACAGTGTACCTGAGAGTACTTGTAAGCAATCTACCTCATTTTTCATTTTTGCTCAATTTGTTTTTGTATTGCTTAGTCTTGTTTATATTTTTGTTTTGTATTTCTATATCTTGTGTTTTGTATAGTCCATGTTTATATTTTTTTTCGTTAATTTCATTTATTACCTAGGTTGCCTAGCCGAGCCATACTCCCTTACTCCATTGTACCCCTGTAAGCCCCTTTTGAGTTTGCTTTGTTCTGTATTGTGTACATCTTTTTCCCTATTTTATAGCTTATTTCTACCTTGTTATTTGCCTTTCTTCCCTTGTTTTTCCTGCAATCAGCTTTTTTATGCAGTCAAGTATAGACCCTGAACTTAACCTCTTATCCACTATCTATGACAATTATCACTTTAATGATCTAAATTGCAGATATTTTGCAGCACATGATGTAAACAATGTATTAACTCATAATCACAATATCTCTGTAATCAATTTGAACGTTAGATCCCTAGGTAAACACTTCGATGATGTTAGTGCCTTGATTGAAGCTATTGACAACAAATTCTCTTTTATTATACTTACTGAAACATGGTTGAAAGAGGATACTACTCAGCTCTTTAACATGCCTAACTACTCAGCAATTCACAACTGTCGTCAACTTCAGAGAGGTGGTGGCACTGCTCTTTACTACCACCAAGAACTAACATGCTTAAAAGAAATTAGAACCAGAGACTGCTATGGGGAGTATATCTTCGCCAGCTTCAGAGTCAAGGGTGCCGAGTCTGTCCTGACTGTGGGTGCAGTTTATAGAATTCCTAACACTGATGTGTCCGAATTCAACTCAAACCTTAGAAATCTAATACTTGATAACAGACTGAACAAAAACCACCTAATTATCGCAGGGGACTTTAATATTGACCTCTGCGAGCCTGAACACCCCACTGCTGTTAGCTTCCTCAACTGTATGAATTCCTGCTTCCTCATACCCTTAATCACTAGACCTAGTAGAATCACTGATAGCACTGAAACGACGCTCGATCACATCTGGACAAACATAACCTCTCCGCTTACTTCAGGTATAATCACCGATAGCACTACAGATCATTACCCCACATTTCTCTTAACTAACATTAGCAAACCACCTCTTGAGTCAAGAGTGATACGTTTTAGACTACACAATGAAACTGCTATAGACTATTTTATAACTGCTGCTGATAATGTCAACTGGGAGTCCGAGTTAGGTAACATAGTGGACATCAACCTAGCAGTGCAATCTTTTCTTCAAAAAACTCTTAGCCTTTATAATACCCACTGTCCTATGCTTACAAAACAAGTCACAACCAAAAGGCTTAACAATCCCTGGCTTACAAAGGGAATACTTAAATCTATTAATAAAAAACATGACCTTGAGAAGAAGTATAGGTTAAGAATTGTCTCCAAAGAATTCTCAAAGAATTACTCATTATTGCTGTCTAAGATAATTAGACGAGCCAAAACTAAATACTACGAAGATAAATTTACCCAAATAAAGAGCAACATTAAACAAACTTGGAGAACAATTTCTCAAATATTGGGATCAAAGAAGTCTTTAAATAACAAACCGACTCTCCTGTCTAATAACGATGGTCAGCTTTCAGCCTCTGATTCTGCTATTGAGTTCAATAGGTTCTTCTCTTCCATTGGTTCATCCCTTGCAAATGATATTCCATCTTCCAGTACAGACATTAATGACTATCTTTCAGGTAACTATCCACAGTCTCTGTACCTAAAGCCTATTAATTCCACTGACGTCAATGAGATAATCCTTTCCCTTAAAACCAAGTCTGGTGCCCTTGAGGAGATACCAACTTTAATTTACAAAAAAGCCTCCAGATCTTTAGCCCCTGCTATTGCTTTGCTCTTCAACAAGTCACTTGAACTCCAAACCTTCCCAGATATTCTAAAAAAAGCGAGAGTAACGCCTGTCCACAAATGTGGTAATCTCACAGATGTTAACAACTACAGACCTATATCTATCCTGCCAAACTTGTCAAAAATTTTTGAAAAACTAATCTATAAGCAGCTTTACTCATATCTAGCCAAACTCAATATACTTAGCCCTTGCCAATATGGCTTCAGACCCAAAAAAAGCACTAACGATGCACTTATTAGTATGCTTAACTCGATTCATACAGCTCTTGATAAAAATGAGTTCCCTGTTGGGTTGTTTGTGGACCTGCGTAAAGCTTTTGATACTGTCAACCACCAAAACCTTCTTCTTAAATTACATCATTATGGAGTCAGAGGACAATCCCTACAATACCTCAAATCCTACCTTACTGACAGGCTCCAATATGTTTCTGTGAATAATACAATTTCTCCCACCCTACCCATCAACATTGGTGTTCCCCAGGGCAGCATACTTGGCCCTCTCCTCTTTCTCATCTACATTAATGACCTTCCAAATGCCTCCCAACACCTCAAACCAATTCTATTTGCTGACGACACAACCTTCATTTACTCCAGTCCTGATCCCCTTGCTCTAAATGCCACAGTAAATACTGAGCTAAATAAAGTCCATCTGTGGCTAACTGCCAACAAACTCACCCTTAACATTGACAATACTTTCTATATTCTGTTTGGCAATAAATCCTCTAATCAAATAAATCTCAAAATAAACAATACCCAAATTTGTAACAAATTAGATGGCAAATTCCTTGGCATCCTCATTGACCACAAGCTGAATTTCCAGGGACACATTCTAAATATATCAAAAAAAGTTTCAAAAACTGTGGGCATTCTTTCTAAGATCAGATATTATGTACCACGCCCTGCCCTGGTGACTCTCTATTACTCCCTTATCTATCCATATCTCAACTATGGTATTTGTGCTTGGGGCTCTACTACCCAAAATCACTTACGTCCTCTAATTACTCAACACAAAGCTGCTATTAGGACAATATCCAATTCTGGCCCCAGACATCACTCGGTACCCCTACTTAAATCTCTGAATATGTTAGACATTATGTCACTGCACATTCTCTCATGTGTATTATACATATATAAAACGCTAAACTATAATGCCAATCCTGATCTCAAAAGCTTCATAGAAGGTTGTATCAGAACCCATGAGCATCACACCAGAAATAAATAGTTTTGATATTCCTAGAGTACGACTTAATCAAACTAGAAATGCTCTACAAATCAAGGGGCCCAGAATGTGGAATGACCTTCCCAACCATGTTAAAGACTGTACCTCTCTCAGCCAGTTTAAGTTAAAAGCGAAGCTATACCTAATAAATTCCCTGTAACCTACCTTACCCTTCTATTGTCAACCAATGTCTGTTTTTTTCTTTAAAGAGCGCTGTTTGTCGACATAATTGTATTTGTGCTGCTTTTTCATCTATGTTTTCATTTCTTGTTTTCATTCTACTCATTATGCTCAATTAGTATTAAGCTTGTCATTTAAGTTTATCATGCCCGAAACGCTTTGCGTAATAGTGGCTTTAGGCATTGTATGTACTAGCTCTACCTATAAGTCAAACAATCCTTGTAAATATTTATTGTATGTATGTACCTTACCTAAATAAAATTGTATTGTATTGTATTGTATTGTAATGTTTGACAGGGGTGGTGAAGTGGCGTAATCCCTGTAAATAATTCCCCCCTGTGTGTGACGATTGTGACGTTATACGTCCTGTGCGGTGCTCAAGTGTGACTAAGTGCGATATTGTGCTGTGCGGTGCTCGCTGTGATTAAGCGATTAAGTGCAATATTGTGTAGCGCGGTGCTCGTCGTGATTAAGTGCAATGTTGTAGAGCGAAGTGTTCGCTGTGATTCAGTGCAATATTGGGTAGTGCGGTGCCCGAAGTAATTACGTGCAATATTGGCAAGTGAGGTGCCAGGTGCGATAAAGTGCAATATTGGCGTAGAACAGTGCTCGGTGCGTTAAGTGCTAACGTGTAAGCAGTGTGTTAAGTGCTAGTTGAGTGTTCCATCTGTGACAATGGCAGAAAAAGCTACCATCGATGATCTGGACGACGTTCAGGCTTTTCTGAACAGAGAGGACTGTCTTGCCAGATTAAAATATCTGAGCAAACCAGAGCTTGTACTAGTGAGCGCCTACCTGGAGATCAAGATCCGTGCCAGTGATTCCCGTGTGGAGATCTTGTCCAAGGTTCACCGGCACTTGAAGGCAGAAGAGAAACAGGAAGGCGAGGCTCCTAGTACAAAGGAAGGTGAGGAAATAGCTTCCACGGAAAAGGAAGATAAGGGCAGTGACATTGACAGTGATGCAGGTGAGCTTAATATTAGCTTTCTTACAGTCAAAATGCGCGCCCTAGAGATAAATCGTGAGATAGAATGGAAGAAATTAGAAATGGAACGAGAATTAAAAGAAAAGGAATTGGCGATGAGGCGTTTAGAATTAGAAAGAGAAGAAAGAAGAGAAGAACGAGAAAGAGAAGAGAAAAGAGAAAGAGAAGAGCGAGAGAGAGAAGAGAAACGAGAGAGAGAGAAGAACGAGAGAGAGAAGAGAAACAGCAAGAGAGAGAAGAAAAAGAAAGACAGAGACAACATGAACTAGAAGTATTGCGATTAGGCGGTGGTCGGAGGCCAACAACCGACACCAGCGGTTTCGATCCGGTAAGGAACATCAAAATGGTCCCCAAATTCAATGAGAGGGAAGTTTCGAAGTTCTTTGCAGCCTTCGAGAAAGTCGCTGCCTCTTTGGAGTGGCCAAGGGAGAATTGGGCCATCATGATACAGTCAGTCTTGACTGGGAAGGCCCAAATCGCCTATTCCACGTTATCCCTTGACGACTCCGGCGATTACGACAAGGTGAAGAAGGTTGTGCTCATGGCGTACCAATTGGTACCTGAGGCATACAGGCAGAAGTTCCGAAACCTGAAAAAGACCTCAGAGCACACGTTCACCGAATTCGCCACAATTAAGGAGCGACTTTTTCAGGAATGGTGTGCCTCTCGGAAGGTGGAGACCTAAAGAAGACCTCGAGCAGTTTATACTGCTAGAGGACTTCAAGGATTGTTTGTCTGGAGACCTGAAGACGTACTTAGAGGAGCAGCAGGTGGAGACCTTGAGTGCGGCAGCCACAATGGCTGAGGAATATATCCTGACTCATAGGCCGTCTGCTAAGTACGTCCCGAGGAATTACCAACGCCGGTTCGACAGACCTCATGACGAAGAGGAAAGACCCGTCCCACGAAGCGCTAAGAAGACGCCCCCAAGTAGCCCTCGAAGGACTAGTCCTAGTAGTCCGAAACACCGGAGTCCGAGGAGGAATGTGGTGTGTTGGACCTGTGGGCAGAAAGGGCATGTAGCTGCTATGTGCCGAGGCAGAAGAGGTGGCAGCGCACGTAGGGAGGTGATGTTGATGAGCTGTGTTACACCACCAGCAGGAAGCCAGTCGACGACGACGCAGGAAGAACCCAGATTGTTTTCCCCTCACACTTCAGGCGGGTATGTATCGAGTGATCATACTGGTAGATCAGTTGTAGTGCTCAGAGATAGTGGAGCAGCCCAGTCCCTGATCGTGAAGAGCTCGTTACCCGAGGGAATAAGTGTGGACGAGAGACAACAGGCTGTCCTGATTGGGTTTCCTAGGACGCAGTACATCGCCCCCTTAGTGCCAGTACATCTCGACTCGCCTTACTTCAGCGGTACATGTGTGTTGGCAGTAGTCGATACCCTCCCTGTAGCTGGGATTGACGTGGTACTAGCCAACGACTTGGTGACAGATTGGAGCACCAATCATCCCAAGATTGTGGACGAGTCAGCCAGAACAGCGAGGTCTGAGGTAACGACGGGCCGTGGTAAATTCCAGGTACAGTCAGACCCGGATTCAGACATAATGTTTAATCCTTCCTCTCGCCTACAGATTGACGACAGAGTCAACAGTATTCTAACAGTGTCTCCTGATTCTTCTCCTGATGAGAAACATGCGGTTACGATGGCGGAAGTACCTGAGTCAGAAGAGAGGCCTTGTGTGCAGGCACCCACGGATATCAACGAGTCTGGAGCGAAGACAGATGAGTACTTGCGGTATGGCAAGGTACGGCGTTCATTGAAGCCGGCCAGAGATTCCCCAGACGTCAAAGGTATGTGAGGTGTGTTCGAAAGGTCTAGTGCCCTCTTTGGTCCAAACCAGGCTAATGGATGTAGCCTGCTATGGTCATTACAGGCTCAGGAAGCTTATCCCTCAGCTAACCAACCGTTTCTTAGCGATATTTTGTTTTGTTCTCGTATGTGTTCTCTGTGTTCTCAGTAAGGATCAGTGGACGAGCCGAAGGATGATGGCTCCCTTGAACATCGTGAAGAGTTCCCAGGGATTGGAGATTTGCACTGCAAGTGTTGCAGTCGAAGAAGGGACCTGGAAGGTAATGGTTGATACAGGTGGTACGCGATACGATAATATGAGTGACTGTTTCCGACAGGTTGACACCCCCCGCGTGATAGCTGAGCCTCAATGCAGCGTTATGTGGAACGTAGGTCGACCTGACGGTGGCAGAGCGAAAGCCATCTGCGACGTACGAACAGCCCCGTTGGGACTAGGTGTGGACCTAGTAGAGTATGCTGTAAGTACTGTTTTACCCGCTGTCGCTGTCACTCTGAATTATCAGACCCCTGTATTCCAGGTTCCCAGTCTCCCTGAAGGACTACCGGACCGGTACTAGAAATGCCGTCTGTGATCAGCCATCCTCGGTGTCACTGACACAGGGAAGTGTCGAGTCGACCCAGATCGTGTCGAAACCAATCCTTACTAGAGAGATGTGAGATGATGCCCCTGCTTGACATCGCAGTGGAGATGTCGACGATTACATCAGGCAGGTCATTGCCTTCTATCTTCAAGTTCCCTTTGTACCAGGGTTTCTCCTTAGTACAGTTCTGTGGACGAGACAGCCTCACCGTTCCAGTTTTCAGTATAAGTAAGTCCATTTGGAGTTGTGTCGCCGTACTAATTTGGTTTGTGTCTCTTTTTATAGACCCCAAAACAAATTCTTTTTGGTGGGGAGGTGTTACGAACCCGGATCCAGCGTCCGAGCCCGGAGCAGTGACGACCGTGCCATCTGTGGGTCAGCTCCCGAAACCCCCTCCAAACGGACGACGACACCTGGTGAGGACGACGTGTACTGGCCTCGAGGGCCAGTTTCCAGTCCGGTTCAGCGCTCAACACAGCCGCTGCTGACCTCTGGTGAGGTGGTGCTCAGACACCAGCGCCATCTATGGAGTGGATGGGTGGGCGTTTGTGTCTGAGCCTGTAAGTGAGGTGCTGTAGTGTGTCCCAGTTATTGATGACGTGTCTACTTACAGAGTCGACCTGGGACTGCTGTAAGGGAAGTTGAGTCAGTCTACCCAAGGCAGCCGTCTCCATACCTTGTGCTTTGCTGCAGCAGCTGTGAAGTCGTCTCCCGGAAGAACACTGTGGTGTGTTACCCTGCCAGTGTAGTGGCAGTAGAAGGATTGTCTTACCTGGGATCGACTGCTGGAGACGATTATCCACTGGGGTACTGAGGACAGGAGAGTGATTTGTGGTATCACACGAGGCTCCTGTCTAGGGCGTTACCCTAATATCGCTCGTGGAGTGGCCTTACCAGCATTGTTGGTCCGGAACCTGCCAGCAGACCTGCTGGACTTGTGGTTGACGGCCTCCACGGCGGTGCCCCCCAGTGGACCTGTGTTTTGGCTGACCTGTGGCCAGGGTAGACTCAGCTTGGTCGAAGGATTCGTCAAGAGACCACGAAAGCACCGAAGGACTCAGCACCGAGAGTATTTGGATCCAGAGTCATCAGGAGAAGACAATTGTGTGAATAATTCCCCTGTATAGTGTTAATACCCCTCCCCCTGTGTACTCTTTTTATATATTATTTATTGGTGATGGTAATTATAATCAATCTTAAGTTCTTAACTTTCTTTCCCTTCCCCCTTTAAGTTTCTTGCGTCACGGATCTCATTCCTTGAAAGCCACTACTGGCTTGGGGCCGGATACTACTCTAATAACATCAGAGTGAGAACCCCGTTGCGACCCGAGAGGGCCGTAACAAGGTACGACATATTTATATATATATATATATATATATATATATATATATATATATATATATATATATATATATATATATATATATATATATATATATATATATATATATATATATATATATATAAATTTCAGTGAGTTCAGTTTCAGTTCATATAATATATTTCAGTGAGAAACCACAAGGTCTCCTCTGAATACTTTTTATTTTCTTCTCCGAGGCTATGAGCCCCACATTGGCACCAGAGGTGGTACCCTCACAAACTTTTTATATATATATATATATATATATATATATATATATATATATATATATATATATATATATATATATATATATATATATATATATATATACATATATATATATATATATATGTCGTACCTAGTAGCCAGAACTCACTTCTCAGCCTACTATTCAAGGCCCGATTTGCCTAATAAGCCAAGTTTTCCTGAATTAATATATTTACTATAATTTTTTTCTTATGAAATGATAAAGCAACCCTTTTCTCTATGTATGAGGTCATTTTTTTTTTATTGGAGTTAAAATTAACGTAGATATATGACCGAACCTAACCAACCCTACCTAACCTAACCTAACCTATATTTATAGGTAAGGTTAGGTTAGGTAGCCAAAAAAAGCTAGGTTAGGTTAGGTTAGGTAGGTTAGGTAGACGAAAAAACATTAATTCACGAAAACTTGGCTTATTAGGCAAATCAGGCCTTGAATAGTAGGCTGAGAAGTGCGTTCTGGCTATTAGGTACGACATATATATATATATATATATATATATATATATATATATATATATATATATATATATATATATATATATATATATATATATATATGTCGTACCTAGTAGCCAGAACGCACTTCTCAGCCTACTATGCAAGGCCTGATTTGCCTAATAAGCCAAGTTTTCCTGAATTAATATATTTTCACTATTTTTTTTCTTATGAAATGATAAAGCTACCCATTTCATTATGTCTGAGGTCAATTTTTTTTTATTGGAGTTAAAATTAACGTAGATATATGACGGAACCTAACCAACCCTACCTAACCTAACCTATCTTTATAGGTTAGGTTAGGTTAGGTAGCCGAAAATGTTAGGTTAGGTCAGGTTAGGTAGGTTAGGTAGTCGAAAAACAATTAATTCATGAAAACTTGGCTTATTAGGCAAATCGGGCCTTGCATAGTAGGCCGAGAAGTGCGTTCTGGCTACTAGGTACGACATATATATATATATATATATATATATATATATATATATATATATATATATATATATATATATATGTCGACATATATATATATATCAACCCGTTCTCGCAAATTTAATAAGTCAATATTGACTTATTAAATATGTGCATAGGTGACATACTTAACATAATAGATACCCTTAAAAAGATTCATAAAAAACACCGACCTTACCTAACCTACTTAGTATTTTAAGATAAGCATCTTATTGCTTCGTAATTACAATTATTACCTAACCATTGGAGAAGCCGTTAGGGTAAGGGTAAGCTCTGGAGAAGCTCTGTAGGGTAAGGCAGGTCCTAGTTAATAACGGCTTCTCCAATGGTTTCGTCGAAGACATCATAAGAAGGAAAGTGAAAAGCCATGCAACCTCTGAAGAGACAACTAACACAACACCTATACCCCCTATTAGACTATTTTACAGGAACTTCTTTTCCACAGCTCATAAAACGGAGGAAAGGGTCCTGAAAGATATTGTTAATAGAAACGTTATCCCTACAGACAAAAATCAGAGGATACAACTGACGATTTACTATAAAACCAGAAAAACGGCCAGCCTACTCATGAGAAACTCTCCAGACACAAAACAGAACGCTTTAAAAGAGACTAACGTCGTCTATGCCTTTAAATGCCCTCTTGGGGACTGTAAGCTCCAAAAAACCCAGTATATAGGCAAGACAACAACATCTCTTTCTAGGCGTTTAACGATGCATAAGCAACAGGGCTCCATTAAGGAACATATAATCTCTTCCCACAACCAAACCATCGCCAGAGAAATCCTAGTAAACAACACAGAAATCATCGATAGATACAGCGATAGCAGGCGGCTTGACGTTTGCGAGGCACTACACATCAAGAAGTCAACACCAGCAATCAACAGCCAATTATTGCACAACTATATTCTACCCACCTCAAGACTCCGCTCCAATATAGAAGCATCAAGAAATATGGACCAATAGGCTTTCTACAAACACTTCTATTCAATATCCATTGTTTCGTGTTCTGTCTTGTGTTGATGAAATTAATACCCTATTAATACTCTTGTTCTGTCTTGTGTTGATGAAATTAATACCCTATTAATACCACATCTTGTTCTGTCTTGTGTTAATGCCACATCACCCCTTCCACCTCACTCAAATGTAGATATAAAATCGGAGATGCGTAAGTTCTATTCAGTTGTGTATTTGTGAACTAAAGTCTTTGAAAATGTAATAAGTTTTACGAAACGCGCTCGTGTCGCGTCAGACTAGAAATAAAAATGAATGTTGGAGAATTGATTTTTTTATTTACCTCCAACAGTGAAACGAATTGTACGAAAGATTGAGAAAATTCGTGTTAGAATTATTAATCTTACTTTTTCGGTCATATTTAATAATATATATATATATATATATATATATATATATATATATATATATATATATATATATATATATATATATATATATATATATATATATATATATATATATATATTATATATATACATATATATATATATATATATATATATATATATATATATATATATATATATATATATATATATATATATATATATATATATATATATATATATATATATTGGTGTATACTGGCAGCAGGGTTTCTTTCAAACATGTCTCATTGAATATGACCGCATATTCTGTATTTACTATTTTCTGATTTAGGCCTTCTATCCCTCAAACTATTTTCTTAGCATCAGGGCTTAGCTGAAATAGGAGTTCTCCAAAACTCATTTTCGTAATTTTAAGGTGAAGAAAAGAAGTGAATTACTATAGAATGTATTACACTTATTTAGACAATATGCACAACGTTTCGAACCTCCATGGTTCATTCTCAAGTGAAAGGAATTTTCAGGTTTGGTTGATTTTATACCCGCACTGGGTCAGGTGATAAGACAATAAAGGTGAAAACATGGGGGGGATACATAAGAACATAAGAATAGAGGTAACTGCGGAAGGCCTATTGGCCCATACGAGGCAGCTCCTATCTACATACAAAGATTAATCAAGTGTAATTGGCCTGTTATGTTGAACGGTGTCTTCTGTGTTGGCATCGTTATGTTCTGGTCTTGTCCTTACTTTCATGGTGGGTAGAGTAAATAGGTTACCGTGATTTGGGTGTTCATGGTAGGTTGTTCTATTCTTATGTGAAATGCTTTCAAGAATTTGTAATATTCTTGCATCTTGGGTTTTGTCTATTATACAGATATTTTTGTTCAACATTTCTCTTGTTAGGGTGATGTCATGGGCTTGTCTCATGTGATTCCTGGGGGCACTGGATTGAAGATGACATGTCTAACGCCTCGTCAGTTTGGTCGACGTCATACCTATGTACTTAGATTTTAGATTGAAGGTTACATCCTTCGTGAGGGCAAGTGTACATTTATACAACGCTTGACTGCTGTAGAAGGTTCTCCGTCGG
Organism: Procambarus clarkii; assembly: GCF_040958095.1. Classification (NCBI taxonomy): domain Eukaryota; kingdom Metazoa; phylum Arthropoda; class Malacostraca; order Decapoda; family Cambaridae; genus Procambarus; species Procambarus clarkii. Next base: position 32,199,531 of record NC_091207.1, read on the forward strand.
CTTCGGGCTGTTTTTGATAAGGAGTTCGGAAGTCTTCTTGGTTTTGTAGAATATTATCAGGTTTATGTTTTGGTTAGGAGTAATGCTTTCTCTCCTTTACGGATTATTTCTTTCATTATTCTTTCCTCTTTTATATGTTCACTGTGCATGGTTCATTTGTAATATAATTTTATTATATGTATTGTGGTTTCTGTTCTAGGTTCAGGATTATGCCAACGGTCCAAGTGTCTTCTTATAGCAGCGTTTATTTCCGCGTTACTATAATCCGTTGTTCACCAATACCTGAGTTACTCTTTTAAACTCTCTACTCACGTTGCTCCATTCACAGCAGTGGGTAAGCGCTCGACGAATATAAATATTGAGAACACCTGGCTTTGTATCTTTGGGGGGCACTCATTTCTACCGTTCAGGCATAATCCTTTGTTGGTGGGCTTAGTATATACGTTGGTGCTGAAAGAGGTTCCTGTTTTTGTTATTAGTACATCCAAGAATGGCAGACTGTTATTTTCACTATTTTTATGTGTAAATCGTAGTGCTGACTCTCTCTCTAGATGGCTTTTTAGATCAATTAGTTCATCTGAGTCTTTTACTATTACGCATATGTCATCTACATAACGGCAATATACAGTTAGTTTTATGTAGGATGTAACCTTCAATCTAAGTACATAGGTATGACGTCGACCAAGCTGACGAGGCGTTTGACATGCCATCTTCAATCCGGTGCCCCCAGGAATCCCATGAGACAAGACTATGACATCACCCTAACAAGAGAAATGTTGAACAAAAATACCTGTATAATAGACAAAATCCAACCTTGAGGTTACCTTGAGGTGCTTCCGGGGCTTAGCGTCCCCGCGGCCCGGTCGTCGACCAGGCCTCCTGGTTGCTGGACTGATCAACCAGGCTGTTGGACGCGGCTGCTCGCAGCCTGACGGATGAGTCACAGCCTGGTTGATCAGGTATCCTTTGGAGGTGCTTATCCAGTTCTCTCTTGAACACTGTGAGGGGATTGCTAGTTATGCCCCTTATGTGTAGCGGAAGCGTGTTGAACAGTCTCGGGCCTCTGATGTTGATAGAGTTCTCTCTCAGCGTACCTGTTGCACCTCCGCTTTTCAACGGGGGTATTCTGCACATCCTGCCATGTCTTCTGGTCTCATGTGATGTTATTTCTGTGTGCAGGTTTGGGACCAGCCTCTCTAATATTTTCTACGTGTAAATTATTATGTATCTCTCCCGCCTGCGCTCAAGGGAGTACAGATTTAGGCTCTATAGTCGGTCCCAATAGTTTAGGTGTTTTACTGAGTGGATTCTAGCAGTAAAGGATCTCTGCACGCTCTCCAGGTCAGCAATTTCTCCAGCTTTGAAAGGGGCTGTCATTGTGCAGCAGTACTCCACTCTAGAGAGCACAAGCGTTTTGAAAAGTGTCATCATCGGTATAGCATCTCTAGTGTGAAAAGTTCTTGTTATCCAATCTGTCATTTTTCTTGCAGTTGTGACGGACACTTTATTGTGTTCTTTAAAGGTAAGGTCTTCCGACATGAGTACACCCAGATCCTTTACATTGCCTTTACGTTCTATGTTATGATTTGCCTGAGTTTTGTACGTGGTTTCCGTTTTTATATTTTCATTTTTTCCATAGCGCATGAGCTGGAACTTATCTTCGTTAAACACCATATTATTTTCTGTAGCCAATAGAAAGACCTGATCTACATCTGACTGGAGGTTTGCCGTGTCCTCTATGTTGCCTACTCTCATGAAGATCCTAGTGTCATCTGCAAAGGATGATACAGTGCTATAGGTTGTGTTCTTGTCTATGTCCGATATGAGGCTGAGAAAAAGTACTGGAGCAAGCACAGTACCCTGGGGACTGAGCTCTTCACGGTTGATGGGCTGGATTTTATTTTGTTGACTATTACACATTGGGTTCTGTTGGTCAGGAAATTGTAGATCCATCTGCCTATTTTTCCGGTAATTCCTTTTGAACGCATTTTATGTGCAATAACGCCATGGTAACATTTATCAAAAGCTTTTGCGAAATCTGTGTAAAATACATCAGCGTTTTGTTTGTCTTCCATAGCATCTAATGCCATATCATAGTGGTCCAGCAACTGCGACAGGCAAGAGCGCCCTGTTCTGAAACCATGTTGTCCGCGGTTATGGAGATGCTGTGATTCCATGTATTTTGTGATTTTACTTCTTAGCACTCTCTCAAAAGTTTTTATAATGTGCGATGTTAGTGCTATCGGTCTGTAATTTTTTGCCTCTGCCTTATTTCCTCCTTTATGAAGTGGTGCTATCTCTGCTGTTTTTAGTATATCAGGAATAACGCCAGTATCTAGGCTTTTTCTCTACAAAATGTGGAGAGCCTGCGTTAATGGTTTTTTACAGTTCTTGATGAATATGGAGTTCCAAGAGTCCGGGCCTGGTGCAGAGTGCATAGGCATACTGTTTATGGCTTCTTCAAAATCCAGTGGGGATAGGGTGACGTCTGATATATGATTTGATGTTGGTATCATATCCATGAAAAATTCATTTGGGTTATCAATCTTTAGTGCGTTTAATAGCTCACTGAAAACAGAGTCGTACTGCTTCCTCAGTAGCTCGCTCAATTCTTTGTTGTCATCGGTGAAAGTTCCATCTCCCTTTTGCAGGGGCCCGATACTAGATGTGGTTTTTGATCTTGATTTTGCATAGGAGAAAAAATATTTCGGATTTATCTCTATTTCACTGATGGCCTTTTCCTCTCTTTGCCTCTCCTGGGTTTTGTATGATTCTTGTAGCTTGCGTTCAGTTGTTTCTATTTCTTTACCTAACCTTCTTCGCCGTTCTTGAGATAGGGTGCGACTCTTAAGTTGTTCCGCGATTCGTTTTCTTCGCCTATATAGGGAACGACGTTCCCGTTCAAATCTGCATCTCTTCCTCTTTTTTCTTAGGGGTATGCGGTTTGAACATATTTCTAGTGCTACTGAGCTTATTTTTTCCAGGCACTGGAAATGCAAGAAGAAGAAGATTACAAATCCCAAGTTGCAAGAAGATTACAAATTCTTGAAGCAATTCACATAAGAATAGAACAACCTACCATCAACACCCAAATCACGGAACTATTTACTCTACCCACTTTGAGAGTAAGGACAAGACCAGAACATAACGATGCCAACACAGAAGACACCGTTCAACATAACAGGCCAATTACACTTTGATTAATCTTTGTATGTAGATAGCAGCTGCCTCGTATGGGCCAATAGGCCTTCCGCAGTTACTTCTGTTCTTAAGTTCTTATGTATCCTCCATGTTTTCACCTTTATTGTCTTGTCACCTGACCCAGTGCGGGTATAAAATCAATCAAACCTGAAAATTCCTTTTACTTGAGAATGAACCATGGAGGTTCGAAACGTTGTGCAAATTGTATAAATAAGTGTAATACATTCTATAGTAATTCACTTCTTTTCTTCACCTTAAAATTACGAAAATGAGTTTTGGAGAACTCCTATTTCAGCTAAGCCCTGAATGCTAAGAAAATAGTTAGGAGGGATAGAAGCCCTAAATCAGAAAATAGTAAATACAGAATATGCGGTCATATTCAATGATATATATATATATATATATATATATATATATATATATATATATATATATATATATATATATATATATATATATATATATATATATGGAAGGGAGTACCACCTCTAGCTGGAAGAAGGGGGACCCATAGCCTCGGAGGAAACCACGCATAACGCATTAGAGGGAATGTTTAGATCCCCTCCAATACAGTTTCTGTGTGCTTTTCTCCTACCACCCCCTTCCTTTTTTATTTTTTGTGCTTTATTATGCATTTGATGGTTACAAGATATACATGGGTTGATACAAAAATAATAATGCAAAAAGGTGCTTAAAGGTTATGGATCTCTTGAAAAACACAACAATGGGAAACATTGATGAATGTCACAGACAGGTTCGATCATTGTTGCAAGTCAAACACTTCTTCGAATTCCTCTGAAGTTGGACTAGTGCCCAAGACGCAACAGGCATTTCCCCTCTGAATCGCAACACTGAGGCGCTGGAACAAGAAACTTTTTGCTCTCTGGTCTTTTGTAGCGCTGATCAATTTGTCCCCCAATTCCTTCAGGAACTTCAATGCACATTTTCCCCACGAACCGAGGGTCTCCGAGCCGATCGGAACAAAGCTGTAGCAGTGTGCTAGACCTCTGTATTTAATAATTTTCTGCGATTCCCTGAAAGAAGCAGCACCACCGCTTTCACGTGTGCTGTAGTGGAGGTAGGTACTGGCCAGTGTGGCAGCGCACGTGTAGTCCCATACCACTTGCTTACCATCCTTCCAAGGTAGCAAGGTGACCCCATCAGGGCGCTTCTGAGGGTCGTTAGGTCTGGATAAGTGTGGTTCTCTTTGTGCCAGGCAGCGGGATGTGGCGAGGCTCCTCTTGATGTTGTCGTTGACTTCTTCATGTCTTGCGATTTTACCCTGTGATTTACGACATACCAGACCATGACGACCATATGGTCTGCCATCGCAGTTCCGCAGATGCACCTATGTTCGGTGAGGATCGAGGCATATATAGGTAAAAGTGAATATGAAACTATTGTTGGTCAACTCTGCGCATGTAGTGCATCCACTATGGGAGAGCTATTTCCTTCAAAAAGTATAATCGTGTGGCTTTATGTTTAAAGAAACAATTTCAAGTACATTCTTTGATTGAAAAACATGAATATAAATACAAGTGTTAATTGTAAATGATCACTTATAAACAAAAATAAGAAGTAGGAAAAATGATATGTGGAACCAGACAAAAACATTGGAACGCTCAGGTGATGAGAGGGTAAACAACCGTCGCCATTTTAGCAGCACCCGCCGGTGATGTTCAGCACGAGCATTAAGGGAAAACCTTGACACACTGCACCTATCATAAAGAAGAAGCACCACCATTGACCGCCAAGTGCTCACATCAAGTCTAACTCTAAGAAACAACACTCAAGCCTTGACGCTTCTCCCAACATCCGGGGGAGAAAACCTTCACACAAACTGCACCTGTCATAAAGAAGATGAAGACTCACCAGTGTCCACAGTGTCCGAAGGTATTCACCAGTCCTTCACATGTGAAGACTCACATGTTAGTGCATTCATGTGATAAACCTCACGAGTGCCCAGAGTGTGGGAAGAGATTCAGTGAGCGTGGAAATATGAAGACTCACAGGATGGTGCATGCGGATGAGAGACCTTTTCAATGTGCCGAGTGTGGCAAAAAATTTAGACAACGTGGAACTATAATAAGGCACATGTTAGTGCATTCAGGTGACAAACCTCATGAATGTCCAGAGTGTGGGAAGAGATTCAGTCAAGGTGGAAGTATGAAGACTCACATGTTAGTGCATTCAGGTGACAAACCTCATGAATGTCCAGAGTGTGGGAAGAAATTCAGTCAGCATGGACATATGAAGACTCACATTTTAGTGCATTCAGGTGACAAGCCTCACGAGTGTCCAGAGTGTGGGAAGAGATTCAGTGAGCGTGGACATATGAAGACTCACAGGATGGTGCATGCGGATGAGAGACCTTTTCAATGTGCCGAGTGTGGCAAAAAATTTAGAGAACGTGGAACTATAATAAGCCACATGTTAGTGCATTCAGGTGACAAACCTCATGAATGTCCAGAGTGTGGGAAGAGATTCAGTCAAGGTGGAAGTATGAAGACTCACATGTTAGTGCATTCAGGTGAGAAACCTCATGAATGTCCAGAGTGTGGGAAGAGATTCAGTCATCTTGGTAATATGAAGACTCACATGTTAGTGCATTCAGGTGACAAGCCTCACGAGTGTCCAGAGTGTGGGAAGAGATTCAGTCATCTTAGTAATATGAAGAGGCACAAAATGATACATGCAGATAATAGGCTAAACACTTAGAGTGTGGAAGGTAATTAAGAGAATGTTGAAGGATAATGAGGCACATACAGGTATATTAACTTAACTTTAATCTAACAGTGTGTGTGCTATCACAATGTCAGTTGGATGTTCTTCAAAGGTAATTCTATTTTGTTTGAGAAATACACTTCACCATGATAGGTAAAGATCAAGATATTTTATTATATTGTTCTTTTATGAAAGTTAGATGACCAAGCAAGAACTAGAGAAGCTGTCACTATAGGAAAATTCAAAATTGCTTATAAGTATAGAATTTTTTTTTTTTTAGTTTAGTTTTTTTTTCTCTTTAGTTTAGTAAAGATAAATCAAAGCTTTAAATGTTTTTCTTGATATTTATGTAAATAATAATGTGCTTTCTGTTTTTGTTCTCTGTGAAAATTTATTTAAAATGTAATATGCTCTGTAGTTAAGTTATGGACATTATTGTTGTAATATTATTTAGAATATTATTTAGAATATTATTTATAGGTGCTGGTGAAGAAGACAGTCTGAGACGTACTGAAGATGAGACCATTTGATTGATAGGGAAATGTAGGTTAATCAAGGAATTTTCTCATCAGATTCATATGCAAACTGATGTCTATTTTATATTTTTTGTTTAGGCATATTCATGAATAATACTCTTGATTATAAATATTTCACCGAAGAGTTTATTGAAGGCAGATTGGCATTTATAACTGTCAGTCAAGTTAATATGAAATTTAAATTTATATTACTCTAGAAATTTACATCACTCTAAATTTACCAGAAATTTATATTACTCTAGCCTAACTTTATCAGTTATGCTGTAATTGTCTTGGAATAATATTTTACCCGATTTACCTGAGGGCCACTAACCCTAGTGGCCTCGATAAAAACGGGAAGCTGGCAGCTTGTTGAAGGTTCCCTTCCCCCCCCCCTCCAATTTTCCTTGATTTTTTCCAGGTATATTTTGAAATTCAGCACATTTTGGCAGTTATGGCGTTGGCGGGTAGTCAGTTCCATCGATCAATAACCCTGTGGGTGAAAAAGCTTTATTCAAAGTTATATTAGCTTGATTAGCAATAATATTATCCTGATTCCTATAATCCTCTGTCAATTATATTATCCAAACTGGCAATTATATTAAGATGATTGTGAATTACATAAACCTTACTGGCAATTATATTAGCATGACTGTCAATTTATATCAAACAGATACTTATTTATGTTGTGGTGCTCGTGGGTTCTATTACATCTATCAATGGAGAGTTTCAGATCAGGATTAGCATTTAGGAAAAACGTTTTGTACATGTAAGTAGCACAAGAGAATGTGTAGAGCGAGTGTATATTTAGCATGTTCAGGGATTTAAACAGAGAGGCTGTGTGTTGTTTGAAGACAATTTTATTGTTCTGATAGCAGATTTTTATTGGGTGGTGATGAGCATCAGGTAATTTGCAGTGGATGAATGAACCCCATGCACAGATACCATATGTTCACATACCAACCCTAATTTTCAAAGAAACCTCTAGATTTTTAGCTCCAGCCATTTCATTGCTCTACAACAAATCATTTGAACTCCAAACCTTTCCTGATATTCTAAGGGGAAAAAAAGCAAGAGTAACCTTAGTCCATTAAAGTGTCAATCTCACTGAAGTCAACAATTATAGACTAATATCAACTCTGCAGATTTTGTCTAAAATATTTTAAAGAGTTAATCTACAAGCAGCCTTAATCCTATTTAGCAAAACAAAATTTACTTAGTTCTTGCCATAATGGTTTCAGGCCCAAAAAAGGTCCAATCATGCACCGATTAGTATGATTAACTTTATATATGGAGCTCTTGGAAGAAATGAGTACCCTGTTCATTTATTTGTTGACCTACATTAAGACTTTTTTCACTGTTAACACATTAACTTTTTTAAATTACAACATTACGGAGTAAGAGGTTAATCCCTCCAATACCTAGAGTCTTACCTTAGTGACAGGCTCCAGTATGTCTCTGTGAACGATTCCAATTCACCCACTCTACCTATTAACACTGGTGTTACACTGGGCAGTATTCTTCACCTTCTCGTCTTTCTCATCTCCCCCTCCCTTTCCAGCCCGTTGCCATCATGAGGGAGCTTGGTTGGCAGATGCTAGAGTGTGATGCTCCATGGGACAGTGTCCTCTGTCCTTTTGAAGCCTAATGCTCTTGCTGCCATTTTCGCTAATTGTGCTGAATGCTTTTTCCTATTAAGTTTAATTTTTCCTTCCCAATTCTCCTGTTTAATTGCTATTTCCTTGTGACGTTTTGCAATTCTTGATTATTCTTTCAGATGTTTTCTTCTGTTTAGACACCGAGTTTTTTGGGAGGCACACCCTCTCACCCGTAAAACTGTGGTACTCGGCATTGTCGAGCAAGAGGACACCTTTATTGTCAATCTTTTCCTTCATTGCTGAGCCCAGTTATATCGTGCTGAGCTTCCATTATATCTTGACGGACTGATGATTCCTATGGTTGCGATTGTAGGGCGTATATCTACAGTGCACCCCTGGGGGGGGGGGGGGCCTTTGTCTTGTTGGGTGTCCTATCCTCTAATTGTGGCTCCATGGTGGGTATGGGGCCTTGTTTGTTGATGAAATGTTTACTCATTCATTTACATGCTGATATCTGACCCTCTTTTTAACTTCTAAGACGTGAGGGGTGGGAGACCAGGCCCCCAAGTCGAACTGTGATGGAAAGCTGGGCTCTGTAGCCCACACTACATTTGTCCCAGATCAGGCAGCTCCTGACTCTCCCTGCTTGATGGGGTTCTGGGAGCTCTTCTACTACCTGACTGTGAGTGCTTGGTCCACCAGGTCCCAACTACCCCTATCTGCTCCCCCTCCCACCTCTGTGGCTGGGTTGAGCCTCAAGCTCCCAATGATGACCACCTCATCACATGGAGTGGCTCCATCTCTCATTGTAACAACTGGGCCTCTTTGCCCCCACCCCCCCTCTTACTGGGGGTGCTCGGTGCTGTTCCCTCCGCAGTCACACTCACACGATTCCTTCCAGTTCTAATACGTTCCAAGCTTTATTTGGTTCTGCTACATAGACTAAGTATTTTGATCTTAGTCATGTTGATTCTACTCGTCCTGATGATTTATTCATCCATAAACCGTAGTACTTGAGATTTAATTAGATTTACGTGTCATCTTTTTTTTTTCTTTTGTTTTTTTCTCTCGGAATTATGTATTTGAGCTCACTATTTTCTTAGGTTCATACCAATTATAGGATTTTAATTAACCATTACTAAGCTAATTATCTTCAAGATCATTTTTTTATGATTATTATTTTTGTTACTATTTTTTATTTTACATTTATATTGTCAGTCTCTACTGATTTTTTGTTTTTTATTTTAAGTAACTTCTGTGTCCTCCCTGGCTATCTATTGGATCTTTATTTTACTTCTAAATTGTTACTATTTTATTGTATTTGCTTTTATTCTTGTGCCCCCTCCCCTTCCGGCCCGTTGGCGTCGTGAGGGGGCTTGGTGGACGGCTGCCGGAGTGTGATGCTCCGTTGGGCAGTCCTCTGTCCTTTTCTGGCCTTGCACTCCTGCTGCTGTCTTCTCCAATTGTGCCGGATCGCTTTTCCTTTTCCTTATGTTTCGTTTTTCTCCCCCCTCTTCTCCTATCTGCTTGTCGTTTCCTGCCGACCTTTTGCTTGTTTTGGATTATTTCTTTGGACTTATTCTATTTTGACGCCCGGGTGCTTGAGGAGGCATACTCTTGCACCCGTAGAACTGTAGTACCCGACGTCTCGAGCGAGGGGAACCTTTTATTGTCAATCCCCCTTTCGTCGCTGAACCCGATCTCGACGGACTGTCGGTTTCTTAAGGTGGCGTTTGTGGGGCGTATACTCGCGACGCACCCCTAGGAGGCCCCGACAAGATCGGCGATAGCTTCTTGTTGGGTGTCCTGCCTCTAATTGTGGCTCCATGGTGGGTGTGGGGGCACATTCGTGAGTGAATTCTTTCTTTCGTCAAGATGATTACCCCTGCTTCGGCTTCTTCTGGTTTACCTTCTCAGGCTCGTGGGGTGGGCGACCAAGCCCCCGAGTCGGTCCGTATTGGAAGACCGGGCTCTGTAGCCTCCGCTGCATTGGGCCCCGACCTTGCTCCTCCTTTGGCCTCTCTGACTCCTTCCTCTGGCTCCCCTCCCTCCTCTGTGGTTGGGTCGAGCCCCAAGCCCCCAGTGGTGACTACCTCGTCCCCTGGCGTGGCTCCTTCTCTAGTTGTAACTACTGCGCCTTTTAACCCCTCTCTCTCTGGGGGTTCTCACCGCCGTCTTCGTCACGGCCGCCCTCGCTCGATTCCTTCCAGTTCTGCTACGTATCAGGCCTTGTTTGGTCCTGCTTCATGGGCCAAATACTTTGATCTCCTCCCTCTTGATTCTGCGCCTCCTGACGATTTCTCCCTCCATCGGCATCTTGTAGATTCCGTGGATGCGTGTGTTACTTTCAACCCCACTCGTCTCAGTACACGTGTCGTTGCTGCTCCTTCTCAGGATGCGGCTTCCCGCTTGGCTGCCTTATCTTGCCTTGGCGAGATCCCTGTTCGGGTCTCCAAGAACGTTCAGATGAATTCCAGTGTTGGCACTATTCTCCTCCCACCCCATGTTGCAACCGGTGTTCGGAATCTGCAGGATTGCCACGATGATATTCGGCATATCCTTGATGCCCAAGGCCATTCTGTCCTCCAGGTCGACTGGTTTACTCGTCCCCCTCGTGGTCGTCGCCGTCAACCCCTTCGCGTTGTGAAGATCACCTTTGATGGTAGGACCCTTCCATCCTCTGTCATTCTTGCTGGTGCTAGGTGCTCTGTCCAGGAGTATATTCCTTCTCCTCGACTTTGTAATAAGTGCTGGAGGTTTGGGCATGGTGCCCTCCGCTGCTCTGGGACTGTCTCTCTCTGTCCTTTGTGTGGGAGTGAAGGTCACTCTAAGTCGGAGTGCACTTCTCCCCAAGCTCGCTGCCTCAACTGCGGTGAGGCCCATCCTACGTTCTCCCGTGCCTGTGTACATTACAAGCTTGAGGCGGCCGTCCTTAACCTGAAGCACCGGGAGCGTTTGTCTTTTCCTGAGGCGAGGCGCCAGGTTCGCCGGCTCCCGCCTTATACTAACATCTCTTATGCTCGCGTGTTGCGCTCTTCCTCTCTTCGTCCTTCCCCCCTTCCTCAGACTCTCAACCGTTTCCGGGCCTTGGACCCTGATACTCCCACTGCCCCCTCCTCTGTTCCTTTGAGTTCTTTCCCGAGGGGTCCCCCTCCTGGTCCTCTGTCTGGGGTTCCCCTTCTTTCAACCCGGTCTGTCATGTCTCCTGTGTCTTCTTCCTCGTCCCCCTCCGATCCTCCTTCCCATCCTCTTCCTCCATCTATCGGCTCTCCCCGCCGCCTGTCGGTGCAGGCGGATGTCCATCGCTCTCCTAACGGCCGTCGTGTGTGCTCTCGTTCGGCTTCTCCGGTTGAGACACTGGAATCCGTTGCCCGGTACGTAGTTGCTGGGACACCGGTCTCTTTAAGTCAGAAGCGTAAGCCTGGCTCCTCTCCTTCCTCTTCCCCGGCGGGTAAGAAGGCTTCGCTTTCTTCCTCAGCTCCTCCTTCTGGCTCTGTTGCTCCTTTCCCTCCCGTTTCGGTGCTTGCGCCCCCTGTTCCTGCTATGGAGGTTTCTTTGGCCCCTGCTTCCCTTTCGGTTGCTGGTCTTGCTGGGGTGCGCTCCCCTCTTTCTACTCCCCCTCTTCCTGCTGCTGTCCTTGACTGCTCCTCTCCGTTGTCTCCTCCTCTTCCTCCGGACCCTGCCCGCCCACCTCTGATCTGTTCTCCCGTTTCCTTCCCTCCGTCTTTGCTCAGTTTACCCATGCCCCCTAACCCTGACTTTGCTGACCCTGATCCCGACCCTGATATTCTTTAATGTGCTCTGTTGGTCTTTCGCCTTTGTTTCTTCCTTGTTCTTTGTTTTTGGACTTTCTCTTCTCGTCGTTGTCCATTCTTCAATGGAACGTTCGAGGTTATTACGCCAATTTCCTCGAACTCCAACTTCTGGTTTCGCGGTTTTCGCCCCTTTGTGTCTGTCTCCAGGAGCCAATGCTTGGTGCTCGTCCTGGTCGTTTTCGTGGCTATTCCTTTCTCTCCCCCCCCCCCAGCCTTTGCTGGGGCTTCTAATTCTTCTGCTCTCTTGATTCGGGCTGATGTTCCCTTTGTTTCCTTTACTTTTTCCTTCGCCTCTCCATTGTTCTGCTGCTCGTATCTTTGTGGGGAAATGGTACACAGTTTGTTCCATTTATCTCCCCCCGAGTGTCCCGCTCTCTCTTCCTGATTTGAAACACCTCCTAGACTCCTTGCCGGAGCCTGTGCTCCTGCTGGGTGACTTCAATTGTCGTCATTCTCTTTGGGGTGACGTTCTGACGAATACCCGGGGTCGCCTCCTTGAGCCGTTTCTCCTCTCTTCTTCCCTGTCTCTTCTGAATTCTGGTGAGCCCACTCATTTGGACTCTCGAACTCGCACCCTTTCTTGTCTTGATCTTTCTCTCTGCTCTTCTTCTCTTTACTTAGATTTCACGTGGCAGGTTCTTGATGACCTCCATGGAAGTGATCATTTCCCCATCCTTGTTTCCTTTTTCTCTTTTCGCCCTTCCCTCTCTTTCCCTAGGTGGCAGTTTGCTAAGGCGGACTGGACCCTATTTTCCCTCAGTGCTACTCTCTCTGACCTCTCCCTTCTGCCCCTCTCTCGCGCTCTCCTCCTTTTTCATGACACTGTCTTCGACGCTGCCCTCCGCTCTATTCCTCGCTCTTCCTCTCGGGGTCCACGGAAGTGCGTTCCCTGGTGGAATGCGGACTGTGCTCGGGCTGTCCGCTGTAAGCGTGCAGCCTGGAAGAAGCACCGCCGTAGGCAGACGACCGATTCTTTTCTTTTCTTTCGGAAAGCGAGTGCGGTGGCCCGTAGGGCCATCCGTACGGCTAAACGTGAATGTTGGGCATCTTATGTCTCGACAATTACGTCCGAAACCCCTCTGGCCCAGATCTGGAAGCGTATCCGCAAGATAGCGGGTAAGTTCGTTCCCGATGTTTCACCGGTCCTTCACCTCCATGATACTCTTGTGGCGGACCCGTTGCAGGTCGCTTCCGAACTGGGTTCCCACTTTTCTTCTGTTAGCTCTGGTCTTCATCTTCCCCAATCTTTCCTTCTTCGTAAACCTGTCCTTGAGTCTCGTCCTTGAGATTTCTGCACTCATCTTCAGCTTCCCTATAATGATCCCTTCTCTCTCTCTGAACTTCGTTCTGCCCTGGCCCTCTGCGGTTCTACGGCGGCGGGCTCCGATGGTATTCATTATGAGATGCTTCGCCATCTCCCTCCGAGCACGTCTCAGTATTTACTGAGTCTGTATAATCGGATCTGGGAGTCGTCGTCAGTCCCTGAGGACTGGCTCGATGCCGTTGTCCTCCCTGTTCGCAAACCGGGGTCTCTGGGTACTTCCCCTAAGGACTTTCGCCCTATTGCTCTCACAAGTTGTGTCTGCAAACTCTTTGAACGTAAGGTTAACGTTCGTCTGATGTGGTTCCTGGAACACCATCACCTCCTCTCCCCTTCTCAATTTGGTTTCCGCAAGTGCCGCAGCACGACAGATGTCCTGGTGAACTTGGAGGTCTATATTCGTACTGCTTTTGCTGCGAAGACCTCCGTTGTTGCCGTCCTTTTTGACCTAGAAAAGGCTTACGACACCACTTGGCGTTATCATATCCTATCTCAACTTCATTCTTTTGGCCTTCGTGGTCATCTCCCTCTCTTTCTCCGCAGCTTCCTCTCTCGTCGTTCCTTTCGGGTGCGCCTTGGTACCGCTCTCTCTCCCTCTTTTCAGCAATACGAAGGTGTGCCCCAGGGTAGTGTTCTGAGCACTACTCTTTTTCTAGTTGCCCTCAATGGTCTTCTTTCCTCTCTTCCTTCTGGTGTCTTCTCTGCTCTCTATGTCGATGATCTTACCCTTTGTTGTCAGGGTGATGATTCGCCTCTCCTTCAACGCCGGCTTCAACTTGCAATTGATGCCGTGTCGTCTTGGGCCACAGGTCATGGCTTCAAGTTCTCTACTTCTAAGACTTGTGCCATGACTTTTACGCGGAAACGGGTTGTTCTTCGTCCCTCTTTGTCACTTTATGGTCATCCCCTTGAATACAAAGATTCCGCGAAGCTTTTGGGGTTATTCCTTGACACTCGTTTGTCTTGGTCTCCCCATATCTCTTACCTCCGTGTTGAGTGCTCTAAGGCCCTTACCCTCCTTCGGGTCTTGTCCCATACTTCTTGGGGGGCAGATAGGCGCACTCTCCTTGCTTTACATTCCTCTCTCGTCCTGTCTAAGCTCGATTATGGTTGCCCTGCTTACTCGTCTGCTTCTCCTTCTACTCTTCGCCGTCTTGATGCTTTGCACCATACTGGGTTGCGCTGGTGCCTTTCGTTCGACTCCCGTCCTTAGCTTGTATGTTGACACTGGCTTCCTGTCTCTCCAGGACCGCCGTGATCGCTACTGTCTTCGCTATCTTGCGCGGTCCTTGCAACATCCTTCCTCTCGCCTCTGTCGTGCTTTAACTTTTACCCCTCCTGCGGTTCCTGTTCCTCTTCGCCACCTCCCTCTTTCTGTCCGGTTATCTCGCCTACAGGATTCTCTTTCCGTTCGTATTTCTGATGTTTCTCCTCGTGTTGTTCCTTCTTTGCCCCCATGGAGGGTCCCTCTTCCGCAGTTTTGTACATCCTTGACTCGTATCACTAAAGCTTTTACCCCTCCTACGGTTCTAAAACGCCTTTTCCTCGAGCACTTTTCTTCTCACTCCCGCTCCGTTTCTGTCTTCACCGATGGGTCTAAGTCAGCGGACGGTGTTGGCTACTCTGTTGTTTTTCCTGATCGCACTTATATGTGTCGCTTGCCTCCGGAGACTAGCATCTTTACGGCGGAACTTTATGCTATTCTCTATGCTCTTCGTCTCCTGCTTTCTCGTTGTCAGTCTTCCTTTGTGGTTGTTGTTGACTCTCGTAGTGCCCTCATGGCTCTCGGGTGCTTTAATCCAGTTCATCCAGTAGTTGTCGAGATCCAGCATTGGCTGTTTCTCGTTCACAGTAAATTTAAGTCGGTTGAGTTTTGTTGGGTTCCCAGCCATATTGGCGTGTCTTTAAATGAGCGTGCGGATGCTGCCGCTAAGGAAGCTGTCCGCTCTTGTCCCATCTCTTGTAAAGGCATTCCGTATTCCGACTTTTACCCGGTTATCCATTCCTCAGTCCTTACCCGTTGGCAGGCTTCTTGGTTGTCTGTTACTGGTAACAAGCTACGTACTCTTAAATGTTGTGTTTCCTCGTGGCCGTCCTCCTTCCACCGTAACCGGCGGTGGGAAACAGCTCTGGCGAGGTTGCGTATTGGCCATACTCGCTTAACCCATGGTCACTTGATGGAGCGCCGCCCTGCTCCTTATTGTCCTAGTTGCATTGTCCCTCTTACGGTCGTGCATGTCCTTCTTGAATGTCCTGACTTCCAGGACGAGCGTGTGTCTTGCTTTTCGACCGCCCCTCGCGGTCACCTATCCCTCGATAGAATTCTTGGTGACTCGGATACTTTTGATATCGTTCGCCTTATGCGTTTTTGTTCTCGTATTGGCATCCTTGGTGATATTTAGCGCCCTCTGATTATTTTGCGTATTTGATGGTGCTACATAGCCTTCCCGGTTTGGTGCCTTCTTTTGATAATTACTTACTTACTTTTATTCTTGTGTTTTGCTTTATCGTGTATCTTGTATCGTGATCCCTCTGCATCTCTATGCACACTGATATTGATCCTGATCAAAATCTTCTGTCTCATATCTACACCAACCAGCACATTGATCATCATTATTGCAAGTATTTCACAGCACACCAGCGTAAAAACAAACTCCAAAATAGCACCTGTCTATCAGTTTACAACCAAAATGTTAGATCACTTGGTAAACATTTTGACAATTAAATGCATTACTCACAGCACTAGGTATTAACTTATCGTTCATTATTTTAACAGAAACTTGGCTAAATAAAGACTATACCCAACTCTACAACTTAGCTGGTTATAAAGCCATTCATAACTGTAGGCCTAATAAAAAAGGTGGTGGCACAGCTATATATTACCGAGATACATTTATCTGCAACAGTGTTATTAGTGACAGAGATGACTACTGTGAATATAATTTTGCTCAGTTTACAATTAAATCCCTTAAATCCTCTTTGACTATTCGAGCCATCTATAGATTTCCCAATACTAACATAGCTTCTTTCTCAGACAACCTAAGGAATCTTATTATAAACAACAATCTCAACAAAAACCACATCATTCTGGGAGGAGACTTTAATATTGACCTGGGTCAACAAAATTGCTCTCAAGTTGACTATTTCCTTAACAGCATGAACTCCTGTATGCTAATCCCCACAATCATCAAACCTACCCGAGTCACTCAAACATCAACCACTACCTTGGACCACATATGGACAAACATAACAGCTCCCCTTGTATCTGGTATAATCTACGACAGAACAACTGACCACTATCCTACCTTTCTCATAGTGCACATGGACATAACACTACCAAAAAGCAAGAAACTTTCATTTAGGCTACACAGTGAATCAGATTTAGGCAATCTTACAGATGCACTTCACAATATTAACTGGGGTTCTGAATTCAATAATACCCAGGATATAAATTCATTAGCTAACCTCTTCCTCTCCAAAACTCTAAGCCTCTACAACCTTCATTGTCCCCTTCTTACCAAGCAAGTAACTGACAAAAGATTAAACAATCCATGGCTCACAAGTGGCATTCTCAACTCAATCAACAAGAAACATGAATATGAAAAGAAACTTAGGATTCGCCTTGTTTCAAAGGAAGTAGCTAAAAGGTACTCATCAATGCTTACCAGTATCATAAGACAGGCAAAACTTGCATATTATGTGAATAGATTCAATGAAGCAAAAGGCAACATGAAAAGCACTTGGAAAACAATCTCTAGTATCCTAGGAACTAAACAACACTCACATAACCAAATAAAACTCTACAAGGATGGGGATATACCGTCAACTGATTTAGAAATGGCAAATGAATTTAATAGTTTCTTTTCATCGGTTGGTGCTAATCTTGCCAGTAAAATCCCAAAGACTCAGACACATATTAACACATATCTCTCAGGCAGCTATCTAAACTCTCTTCTCCTTCCCCCTCCCCGCTCAGCTCGTTGTCGCCGTGTGGGGGCTTAGTGGGCGACTGCCAGAGTGTGATGCTCCTTGGGACAGTCCTCTGTCCTTTTCTAGCCTTGTGCTCCTGCTGCCGTCCTCTCCAATTCTGCTGGGCATCTTTTCCTTTTCCTTCTGTTTCGTTTTTCTTCCCCCTCTTCTCCTATCTGCTTGCCGTTTCCTGCCGACCTTTTGCTCGTTCTGGTTCTTCCCTTGGACTTCTTCTATTTTGACGCCCGGGTGCTTGAGGAGGCATACTCTTGCACCCGTAGAACTGTAGTACCCGACGTCGAGAGCGAGGGGAACCTTTTATTGTCAATCCCCCTTTCGTCACTGAACCCGATCTCGACGGACTGTCGGTTTCTTAAGGTGGCGTTTGTGGGGCGTATACTCACGACGCACCCCTAGGAGGCCCCGACAAGATCGGCGATAGCTTCTTGTTGGGTGTCCTGCCTCTAATTGTGGCTCCATGGTGGGTGTGGGGGCACATTCGTGAATGAATTCTTCTTTTCGTCAAGATGAAAACCCCTGTTTCGGCTTCTTCTGGTTTACCTTCTCAGGCTCGTGGGGTGGGCGACCAAGCCCCCGAGTCGGTCCGTATTGGAAGACCGGGCTCTGTAGGCTCCGCTGCATTGGGCCCCGACCTTGCTCCTCCTTTGGCCTCTCTGACTCCTTCCCCTGGCTCCCCTCCCTCCTCTGTGGTTGGGTCGAGCCCCAAGCCCCCAGTGGTGACTACCTCGTCCCCTGGCGCGGCTCCTTCTCTAGTTGTAACTACTGCGCCTTTTCGCCCCCTCTCTCTCTGGGGGTTCTCACCGCCATCCTCGTCACGGCCGCCCTCGCTCGATTCCTTCCAGTTCTGCTACCTATCAAGCCTTGTTTGGTCCCGCTTCGTGGGCCAAATATTTTGATCTCCTCCCTCTTGATTCTGCGCCTCCTGACGATTTCTCCCTCCATCGACATCTCATTGATTCCGTGGATGCCTCCATTACTTTCAACCCCACTCGTCTCGGTACACGTGTCGTTGCTGCTCCTTCTCAGGATGCTGCTTCCCGCTTGGCTGCCTTATCCTGCCTTGGCGAGACCCCCGTTCGGGTCTCGAAGAACGCTCAGTTGAATGCCAGTGTTGGCACTATTTTGCTCCCGCCCCATGTTGCGACCGGTGTTCGGGACCTGCGCGACTGCCACGATGATATTCATCATATCCTCGCTGCCCAGGGCCATTCTATTCTCCAGGTGGACACGTTTACTCGTCCCCCTCGTGGTAGTCGCCGTCAACCCCTCCGGGTTGTGAAGATTACCTTTGATGGTAGGACCCTTCCACCCTCTGTCATTCTTGCTGGTGCCAGGTGCTCTGTCCAGGAGTACATTCCTTCTCCTCGGCTCTGCAACAAGTGCTGGAGGTTTGGGCATGGTGCCCTCCGCTGCTCCGGGACTGTCTCTCTCTGTCCTTTGTGTGGTGGCGAAGGTCACTCTAAGTCGGAGTGCACTTCTCCCCAGGCTCGTTGCCTCAACTGCGATGAGGCCCATCCTACCTTCTCCTGTGCGTGTGTCCATTACAAGCTTGAGGCAGCCGTCCTCAACTTGAAGCACCAGGAGCGTTTATCTTTTCCTGAGGCGAGGCGCCAGGTTCGCCGGCTCCCGCCTTATGCTAATATCTCTTATGCTCGCGTGTTGCGCTCTTCCTCTCCTCGTCCTTCCCGCCTTCCTCAGACTCACAACCGTTTCCGGGCCTTGGACCTTGATGCGCCCACTGCCCCCTCCTCTGTTCCTTTGGGTTCTCTCCCGAAGGATCCTCCTCCTGGTCCTCTGTCTGGGGTTCCCCTTCCTTCTACCCGGTCTGTCGTGTCTTCTGTGTCTTCTTCCTCGTTCCCCTCCGATCCTCCTTCCCATCCTCTTCCTCCATCTATCGGCTCTCCCCACCGCCTGTCGGTGCGGGCGGATGTCCATCGCTCTCCTAACGGCCGTCGTGTGTGCTCTCGTTCGGCTTCTCCTGTTGAGACACTGGAATCCGTTGCCCGGTACGTAGTTGCTGGGACACCGGTCTCTTTAAGTCAGAAGCGTAAGCCTGGCTCCTCTCCTTCCCCTTCCCCGGCGGGTAAGAAGGCTTCGCTTTCTTCCTCAGCTCCTCCTTCTGGCTCTGTTGCTCCTTCCCGTCCCGTTTCAGTGCTTGCGCCCCCTGTTCCTGCTATGGAGGTTTCTTTGGCCCCTGCTTCCCTTTCGGTTGCTGCTCTTGCTGGGGTGCGCTCCCCTCTTTCTACTCCCCCTCTTCCTGCTGCTGTCCTTGACTGCTCCTCTCTGTTGTCTCCTCCTCTTCCTCCTCCTCCTCCTCCGGACCCTGCCCGCCCACCTCTGATCTGTTCTCCCGTTTCCTTCCCTCCGTCTTTGCTCAGTTTACCCATGCCCCCTAACCCTGACTTTGCTGACCCTGATCCCGACCCTGATATTCTTTAACGTGCTCTGTTGCTCTTTCGCCTTTGTTTCTTCCTTGTTCTCTGTTTTTGTCCTTTCTCTTCTCGTCGTTGTCCATTCTTCAATGGAACGTTCGAGGTTATTACGCCAATTTCCTCGAACTCCAACTTCTGATTTCGCGGTTTTCGCCCCTTTGTGTCTGTCTCCAGGAGCCAATGCTTGGTGCTCGTCCTGGTCGTTTTCGTGGCTATTCCTTTCTCTCCCCCCCCCCCCCCAGCCATTGCTGGGGCTTCTAATTCTTCTGCTCTCTTGATTTGGGCTGATGTTCCCTTTGTTCCTTTACTTTTTCCTTCGCCTCTCCATTGTTCTGCTGCTCGTATCTTTGTGGGGAAATGGTACACAGTTTGTTCCATTTATCTCCCCCCGAGTGTCCCGCTCTCTCTTCCTGATTTGAAACACCTCCTAGACTCCTTGCCGGAGCCTGTGCTCCTGCTGGGTGACTTCAATTGTCGTCATTCTCTTTGGGGTGACGTTCTGACGAATACCCGGGGTCGCCTCCTTGAGCCGTTTCTCCTCTCTTCTTCCCTGTCTCTTCTGAATTCTGGTGAGCCCACTCATTTGGACTGTCGGACTCGCACCCTTTCTTGTCTTGATCTTTCTCTCTGCTCTTCTTCTCTTTACTTAGATTTCACGTGGCAGGTTCTTGATGACCTCCATGGAAGTGATCATTTCCCCATCCTTGTTTCCTTTTTCTCTTTTCGCCCTTCCCTCTCTTTCCCTAGGTGGCAGTTTGCTAAGGCAGACTGGACCCTATTTACCCTCAGTGCTGCTCTCTCTGACCTCTCCCTTCTGCCTCTCTCTCACGCTCTCCTCCTTTTTCATGACACTGTCTTCAACGCTGCCCTCCGCTCTATTCCTCGCTCTTCCTCTCGGGGTCCACGGAAGTGCGTTCCCTGGTGGAATGCGGACTGTGCTCGGGCTGTCCGCTGTAAGCGTGCAGCCTGGAAGAGGCACCGCCGTAGGCAGACGACCGATTCTTTTCTTTTCTTTCGGAAAGCGAGTGCGGTGGCCCGTAGGGCCATCCGTACGGCTAAACGTGAATGTTGGGCATCTTATGTCTCAACAATTACGTCCGAAACCCCTCTGGCCCAGATCTGGAAGCGTATCCGCAAGATAGCGGGTAAGTTCGTTCCCGATGTTTCACCTTCACCTCCATGATACTCTTGTGGCGGACCCGTTGCAGGTCGCTTCCGAACTGGGTTCCCACTTTTCTTCTGTTAGCTCTGGTCTTCATCTTCCCCAATCTTTCCTTCTTCGTAAACCTGTCCTTGAGTCTCGTCCTTTAGATTTCTGCACTCATCTTCAGCTTCCCTATAATGATCCCTTCTCTCTCTCTGAACTTCGTTCTGCCCTGGCCCTCTGCGGTTCTACGGCGGCGGGCTCCGATGGTATTCATTATGAGATGCTTCGCCATCTCCCTCCGAGCACGTCTCAGTATTTACTGAGTCTGTATAATCGGATCTGGGAGTCGTCGTCAGTCCCTGAGGACTGGCTCGATGCCGTTGTCCTCCCTGTTCGCAAACCGGGGTCTCTGGGTACTTCCCCTAAGGACTTTCGCCCTATTGCTCTCACAAGTTGTGTCTGCAAACTCTTTGAACGTATGGTTAACGTTCGTCTGATGTGGTTCCTGGAACACCATCACCTCCTCTCCCCTTCTCAATTTGGTTTCCGCAAGTGCCGCAGCACGACAGATGTCCTGGTGAACTTGGAGGTCTATATTCGTACTGCTTTTGCTGCGAAGACCTCCGTTGTTGCCGTCCTTTTTGACCTAGAAAAGGCTTACGACACCACTTGGCGTTATCATATCATTTCTCAACTTCATTCTTTTGGCCTTCGTGGTCGTCTCCCTCTCTTTCTCCGCAGCTTCCTCTCTCGTCGTTCCTTTCGGGTGCGCCTTGGTACCGCTCTCTCTCCCTCTTTTCAGCAATACGAAGGTGTGCCCCAGGGTAGTGTTCTGAGCACTACTCTTTTTTCTGGTTGCCCTCAATGGTCTTCTTTCCTCTCTTCCTTCTGGAGTCTTCTCCGCTCTCTATGTCGATGATCTTACCCTTTGTTGTCAGGGTGATGATTCGCCTCTCCTTCAACGCCGGCTTCAACTTGCAATTGATGCCGTGTCGTCTTGGGCCACAGGTCATGGCTTCAAGTTCTCTACTTCTAAGACTTGTGCCATGACTTTTACGCGGAAACGGGTTGTTCTTCGTCCCTCTTTGTCACTTTATGGTCATCCCCTTGAATACAAAGATTCCGCGAAGCTTTTGGGGTTATTCCTTGACACTCGTTTGTCTTGGTCTCCCCATATCTCTTACCTCCGTGTTGAGTGCTCTAAGGCCCTTACCCTCCTTCGGGTCTTGTCCCATACTTCTTGGGGGGGCAGATAGGCGCACTCTCCTTGCTTTACATTCCTCTCTCGTCCTGTCTAAGCTCGATTATGGTTGCCCTGCTTACTCGTCTGCTTCTCCTTCTACTCTTCGCCGTCTTGATGCTTTGCACCATACTGGGTTGCGCCTCAGTTCTGGTGCCTTTTGTTCGACTCCCATCCTTAGCTTGTATGTTGACACTGGCTTCCTGTCTCTCCAGGACCGTCGTGATCGCTACTGTCTTCGCTATCTTGCGCGGTCCTTGCAACATCCTTCCTCTCGCCTCTGTCGTGCTTTAACTTTTACCCCTCCTGCGGTTCCTGTTCCTCTTCACCACCTCCCTCTTTCTGTTCGGTTATCTCGCCTACAGGATTCTCTTTCCGTTCGTATTTCTGATGTTTCTCCTCGTGTTGTTCCTTCTTTGCCCCCGTGGAGGGTCCCTCTTCCGCGGTTTTGTACATCCTTGACCCGTGTCACTAAAGCTTTTACCCCTCCTACGGTTCTGAAACGCCTTTTCCTCGAGCACTTTTCTTCTCACTCCCGCTCCGTTTCTGTCTTCACCGATGGGTCTAAGTCAGCGGACGGTGTTGGCTACTCTGTTGTTTTTCCTGATCGCACTTATATGTGTCGCTTGCCTCCGGAGACTAGCGTCTTTACAGCAGAACTTTATGCTATTCTCTATGCTCTTCGTCTCCTGCTTTCTCGTTGTCAGTCTTCCTTTGTGGTTGTTGTTGACTCTCGTAGTGCCCTCATGGCTCTCGGGTCCTTTAATCCGGTTCATCCAGTAGTTGTCGAGATCCAGCATTGGCTGTTTCTCGTTCACAGTAAATTTAAGTCGGTTGAGTTTTGTTGGGTTCCCAGCCATATTGGTGTGTCTTTAAATGAGCGTGCGGATGCTGCCGCCAAGGAAGCTGTCCGCTCTTGTCCCATCTCTCGTAAAGGCATTCCGTATTCCGACTTTTACCCGGTTATCCATTCCTCAGTCCTTACCCGTTGGCAGGCTTCTTGGTTGTCTGTTACTGGTAACAAGCTACGTACTCTTAAATTTTGTGTTTCCTCGTGGCCGTCCTCCTTCCACCGTAACCGGCGGTGGGAAACGGCTCTGGCGAGGTTGCGTATTGGCCATACTCGCTTAACCCATGGTCACTTGATGGAGCGCCGCCCTGCTCCTTATTGTCCTAGTTGCATTGTCCCTCTTACGGTCGTGCATGTCCTTCTTGAATGTCCTGACTTCCAGGATGAGCGTGTGTCTTGCTTTCCGACCGCTTCTCGCGGTCACCTGTCCCTCGATAGAATTCTTGGTGACTCGGTTACTTTTGATATCGTTCGCCTTATGCGTTTTTGTTCTTGTATTGGCATCCTTGGTGATATTTAGCGCCCTCTGATTATTTTGCGTATTTGATGGTGCTACATAGCCTTCCCGGTTTGGTGCCTTCTTTTGATAATTACTTACTTACTCGCTTCTCCTTTCACCAATCAACTCGGCAGATGTTGTGTCCATCATACACTCTCTAAAAACCAAGGCAGGGAACACCAGTGAAATTCCGTCCATTGTGTACAAGAGAGCCTCCCATGCCCTTGCGTCACCCACAGCTCTACTGTTCAACAAATCTATAGAGTGTCACACCTTCCCTGATATCCTCAAAAAAGCAAGAGTAACGCCAGTCCATAAAGGAGGCAATCCGACGGACATAAACAATTATAGACCAATATCAAATCTACCCATTCTATCAAAAATATTTGAAAAAATTATTTACAAACAGCTCTATTCCTACCTCGTAAAATTCGACATACTCAGCCTCTGCCAGTTTGGCTTCCGGTCCCAAAAGAGCACCAACGATGCAATCATTAGTCTCCTTGACGTTATCTACTCAGCCCTTGACAAAAATGAGTTTCCGATTGGACTCTTCATTGACCTAAGAAAAGCCTTTGATACTGTTAATCACAACTACCTCTTACTTAAACTCCAGCATTATGGAATCCGAGGCCTTGCCCTTGACTACATCCAATCCTATCTTAGTGACAGACACCAATATGTAACCATCAATGATACAACTTCTTCCACTCTACCAATTACCGTTGGAGTGCCACAGGGCAGTATCTTAGGACCTCTTCTATTTCTTATATATATAAACGATCTGCCTAATGTCTCTAATATACTCAAACCTATATTGTTTGCTGACGATACTACCCTTATCTATTCAGACCTCAACCCACATACACTAAATAATGTTGTGAATAATGAATTAAAAAAAGTTCACTTATGGATGTCAACGAACAAACTAACATTAAACATTGAAAAGACTTGCTACATCTTATTTGGAAGCAAATCATCAAATGCAATTCAGCTACAGATAGACAACATTAACATCAGTAATAAAAATGATGGCAAGTTTCTTGGCCTATTCCTAGACAAGAGACTCAACTTCAGCACCCACATTCAACACATAACTAAGAAAGTCTCTAAGACAGTTGGTATACTCTCCAAAATCAGATATTATGTTCCTAACTCTGCTCTCCTCTCACTATATTATGCACTAATCTACCCCTATCTTAATTATGGTATCTGTGCATGGGGGTCTACCACTGCAAACCACCTTAAGCCCATCATCACACAGCAAAAATCTGCTATCAGAATAATAGCTAACTCTGCTTTCAGACAACACTCAGCTCCCTTGTTTAAATCTCTAAACTTGCTAAATATTAACTCTCCTCCACTCATTCTCTTGTGTCAACTACATTTACAAAATCCTGTTCTGAAATGCAAACCATGCTTTGAAACTCTCCCTGGACAGATGTAATAGGACCCATTATCACCACACCAGAAATAAATATCTTTGATATCCCCAGGGTCAAGCTTAATCTGTGTAAACATTCTATGCAAATTAAGGGACCTAGTCTATGGAACTCACTCCCTAGTGAATTGAAAAACTGTAAAACTTTTGCCTTATTTAAAAGCAAAACCAAAAAGTACCTAATTTCATCTAATTAGTTTCCTACACTGAGCTTTAAATTTGCTCTGTCCCTAGTGTTACCCAATCTCCTAATTTTTATGTAGTATCAAACAACCTTATCATTGTGTTCATTGCTGTCTTCTTTTATGTGCTAGCCATATGCTGTATTGTGACTACCAATTTTTGTCAACTACCATTCAAGCTGTCATTGCAATCAATCTTATATTGTTTCTGCTGTATTGTGCCTACCAATTTTTGTCAACTACCATTCAAGCTGTCATTGCAATCAATCTTAGCTACCTATGTGCTTTAATATACTGTACCCACAATTTTCTCTCAATTTCTTTTTTTCATTCCATGTAACTGTTATCATTTTTTTGTCTATAAATTTTGCAAGTATTTACCTCCTTAAAATTTTCTTAGATTAAGGACCTGCCTGAAACGCTGCACGTACTAGTGGCTTTACAAGACTGTAATTACCATATTATGTATCCTCACATTCCCAATGTACATTCTTGTATATGCATAAATAAAATAAAATAAAATAAAACACCTAGTTGATTTGGTGGATACCTTTGTCATTTTTTTCCCCACGCCTACTGGTACGGGTTTCTTTGCAGCTCCTTCTCGGGAAGCAGCTGTCTGCTTAGCCTCGTTGTCCTGCATTGGGAAACCCTAGTTCAGATCTCCAAAAATGCCTAGTTAAATGCTAGGATTTACAGTTATTCTCCCGCACCATGTAGCGACTGGTGATAGCTGTCAATGCTATCAATCAGAGCTATGGATGTGCTTTAATATACTGTACCTAGTAATCTCTCTCATTTTTTTTTACAAAGTATCTGTCAACTTTTTATAAATATTGCTACAATTTACCTACTTAAAATTATCCATTAGATTAAGGACCTTCACGAAACGCTGCATGTACTAGTAGCTTTACAAGAATGTAAACACCATGCTATGTACCCCTAACAAACCCAATGTTCCTTGTGTGTTATTTATACTTTATATATTAAAGTTATACCCATTGTTAAATGTTTTGTCTTGTGCTTGTCCCAAGTTTATTCACCTCACCCAAAACTGTTGTACCATATCACCTCACCCAAATGCGATTATAAGTATGGATGTATAAGCAGTCTCCGTGGTGTAGTTGTAAGACACTCGCCTGGCGTTCCGCGAGCGCTATGTCATGGGTTCGTATCCTGGCCGGGGAGAATTTACTGGGCGCAATTCCTTAACTGTAGCCTCTGTTTAACGCAACAGTAAAATGTGTACTTGGATGAAAAAACGATTCTTCGCGGCAGGGGATCGTATTCCAGGGACCATAGGATTAAGGACTTGCCCGAAACGCTACGCGTACTAGTGGCTGTACAAGAATGTAACAACTCTTGTATATATC
The DNA here is from genome assembly GCF_040958095.1 of Procambarus clarkii. Classification (NCBI taxonomy): domain Eukaryota; kingdom Metazoa; phylum Arthropoda; class Malacostraca; order Decapoda; family Cambaridae; genus Procambarus; species Procambarus clarkii. The sequence goes on from NC_091207.1 coordinate 32,225,859, forward strand.
TCAAAAAAAAAAAAAAAAAAAAAATAATGCATGTTTACAGGTTACAGTTTTGTATGTAAACTAAAGTCTTTGAAAATGTAATAAGTTATTACGAAATGTGTTCAGGCGTCGCGTCAGACTAGAAATAAAAATAAATTTTGGAGAATTGATTTTTCAATTACCATTGACAGTGAAAAGAAACATAAGAAATATTGAGAAAATTCATGTTAGAATTATTAATCTTACCTTTTCGGGCATATTTAACAACATATGTTTTCAAGAAAGACTGCTACCAAAATATACTAATACTGTATACTAATATATATATATATATATATATATATATATATATATATATATATATATATATATATATATATGTCGTACCTAGTAGCCAGAATGCACTTCTCGGCCTACTATGCAAGGCCCGATTTGCCTAATAAGCCAAGTTTTCCTGAATTAATATATTTTCTCTAATTTTTTTCTTATGAAATGATAAAGCTACCTATTTCATTATGTATGAGGTAATTTTTTTTTATTGGAGTTAAAATTAACGTAGACATATGACCGAACCTAACCAACCCTACCTATCTTGAGGTTATCTTGAGATGATTTCGGGGCTTTTAGTGTCCCCGCGGCCCGGTCCTCGACCAGGCCTCCACCCTTAGGAAGCAGCCCGTGACAGCTGACTAACTCCCAGGTACCTATTTACTGCTAGGTAACAGGGGGCATTGAGGGTGAAAGAAACTTTGCCCATTTGTTTCTGCCTCGTGCGGGAATCGAACCCGCGCCACAGAATTACGAGTCCTGCGCGCTATCCACCAGGCTACGAGGCCCCATTGGGGGTAGAAATAGCCTAAGCTACTCATATCCCTTTGAGATGTATTTTATTGTCACAATAAAACGTACTTGAACTTGACGTGTTGACATTAACACTTTCGGTACTCAATTCTGGTAAATGGATAAAAAACGAAACTACAAAGTGAGCGGCATGGAACTGCGTCAATAATTTAACAATTTGTAAAAATTCAGTTTGCTGTCCAAATACTATGGAACTTGTTTTAAAATGCACGCCAACAACTTCCCATTCTCTTCGCCCACGTGGAATGAATAATGAGTAAACAAATTATTAATTAAAGCAGGTGTTTTCTACACAACTATGTACTTTATCTTATGGTATTGGTAATGTTGTCCTAACATTTGTTCTTGTATGCAAATATTTATTTAGAGCATTCTATTGCATACTATTTGATACCAAATTGAATGACAGCACGGGAATTGAAGTGAAAAAGTTGAAAGTATAAACATGTGTGTGGTGGCAGCTCTCGGTCTACCTTGACATAAGGTACCTTGATATAATGTTGCTCAATATAAGCCTAACATGTACACACACTTTGGCTGCCTGTCCCCCGACAATGAATTATAATTATAAAATGCCGCTAGAAAAATCCCTCGCAACAAACGACGACGCTGCAATATTTTGTTACCGTCAAAACAAAGTAAAGTCGTCTTGGCAACATTCCAAGATGGACGTTACTGAAAATACTTGACCAAACCATAAGCAACTTATATTAGGAACACAAGGTAAGGAGCGAGGTGCAGCACACACACCAGTCATGACCAGAAAGCATCGGGCCAACGTGACAACTCACCACCCCAAGACCAAAGACAAGTACGGGGTCTTGATGGCACAGCTCGTCAAATTAAACAATGAAAATGTTTTGTTTTATATAGTAGGACGTGTGGCCTCAAAAAATGTGACTAGGGTGTTGAAGGTAAAGGAGGGTAGAGCAGGGCAGAGGAGCGAGGTAGAGGGCGGTATGGGATAGTAGAGGGTGGTGGATGATGGTAAAGTAAGAGGGTAGAAGATGGTGGTAGAACAAAGAGGAGGGTAGTAGAACAAGCTGGATGGTGGTAGTGGGGTAGAGTAGTAGAGGGTAGTAGAGAGTAGTAGAGGGTGGTAGAACAAGCTGGAGGTTAGTAGAGGGTGGTAGATTAAACTAGAGGGTGGTAGAACAAGCTAGAGGGTGGTAGAACAAACTAGAGGGTGGTAGAACAAACTAGAGGGTGGTAGAACAAGCTAGAGGATGGTAGAACAAGCTAGAGGATGGTAGAACAAGCTAGAGGATGGTAGAACAAGCTAGAGGATGGTAGAACAAGCTAGAGGATGGTAGAACAAGCTAGAGAATGGTAGAACACCCTACTCCAAGGTAGAGTAGTAGGGGTGGTAGAGCCCCACATGTCAACAACGTGGCTGGGTGGTACTCACCACCCAGCCACGAGGAGGGTAGCTAACCTAACCTAACCTAACCTATCTTTATAGGTTAGGTTAGGCAGCCGAAAAAGTTAGGTTAGGTTAGGTTAGGTAGTCGAAAAACAATTAATTCATGAAAACTTGGCTTATTAGGCAAATTGGGCCTTGCATAGTAGGCTGAGAAGTGCGTTCTGGCTACTAGGTACGACATATATATATATATATATATATATATATATATATATATATATATATATATATATATATATATATATATATATATATATATATATATATGTCGTACCTAATAGCCAGAACGCACTTCTCAGCCTACTATTCAAGGCCCGATTTGCCTAATAAGCCAAGTTTTCATGAATTAATTGTTTTTCGACTACCTAACCTACCTAACCTAACCTAACCTAACTTTTTCGGCTACCTAACCAAACCTAACCTATAAAGATAGGTTAGGTTAGGTTAGGTAGGGTTGGTTAGGTTCGGTCATATATCTACGTTAATTTTAACTCCAATATAAAATAATTGACCTCATACATAATGAAATGAGTAGCTCTATCATTTCATAAGAAAAAAATTAGAAAAAATATATTAATTCAGGAAAACTTGGCTTATTAGGCAAATCGGGCCTTGCATAGTAGGCCAAAAAGTGAGTTCTGGCTACTAGGTACGACATATATATATATATATATATATATATATATATATATATGTCGTACCTAGTAGCCAGAACTCACTTCTCAGCCTACTATGCAAGGCCCGATTTGCCTAATAAGTCTAGTTTTCATGAATTAATGTTTTTTCGACTACCTAACCTACCTAACCTAACCTAACCTAACGTTTTCGGCTACCTAACCTAACCTAACCTATAGAGATAGGTTAGGTTAGGTTAGGTAGGGTTGGTTAGGTTCGGTCATATATCTACGTTAATTTTAACTCCAATAAAAAAAAATTGACCTCATACATAATGAAATAGGTAGCTTTATCATTTCATAAGAAAAAAATTAGAGAAAATATATTAATTCAGGAAAACTTGGCTTATTAGGCAAATCGGGCCTTGCATAGTAGGGCAAAAAGTGCGTTCTGGCTACTAGGTACGACATATATATATATATGTCGTACCTAATAGCCAGAACGCACATTTTGGCCTACTATGCAAGGCCCGATTTGCCTAATAAGCCAAGTTTCCTGAATTAATATATTTTCTTTAATTTTTTTCTTTTGAAATGATAAAGCTACCCATTTCATAATGTATGAGGTCAACTTTTTTTTATTGGAGTTAAAATTAACATAGATATATGACCGAACCTAACCAACCCTACCTAACCTAACCTAACCTATCTTTATAGGTTAGGTTAGGTTAGGTAGCCGAAAAAGTTAGGTTAGGTTAGGTTAGGTAGGTTAGGTAGCCGAAAAACAATTAATTCATGAAAACTTGGCTTATTAGGCAAATCGGGCCTTGCATAGTAGGCTGAGAAGTTCGTTCTGGCTATTAGGTACGACATATATATATATATATATATATATATATATATATAGATATTATATATATATATATATATTGTGACGGTAAACAGTTGGAGTAGTGAAAAGCTACTGTACCAAAGCCAAGTACGCTTACCACAAATTTACGGTCTGGTACTAGTACCTGAGTGAAGCTCCTTGGACAGGCCCCCATGAAATGTGACGGTAAAGTGTTGGAGTGTTGATGTTCGGCAGTCCTCCAATGGCAGGTGGCAATGCCTTGTCACACTTACAGAAAAAAAAAAAGACTGCTTGCCTGTTTGACTGTGGTAAGGTAATGGGAAGACACACAAAATACAAAATATAAACAATGAAATTGTAATTACTTTAGAAAACAAGATATGAACAAAGACAATCCCTTGGCTTACGTAAAATTTAAAACAAGTCAACAAACAAAACAACATGAAAAATTAATAGATGTGAAATTTACTCTAAAACAAAATGAAGTGCAAGACAATAATAATATTAATCAGGTGGTGAGAATACTGGCTTGAGCTGCCACCTCCCTTAGTACACGACAGCCAGGGCTTAGTCTACCAGAGAGAGATGTCAACTTCTAAGAGCACAGAGATATTCTGAGGAGTACGGCATGAGCTGGCCCAGACGTCGGCTCAGGTAGAGGGCGTCAGTGCAGGTGCAGGTGCGGTCGGCGATACACCAGCCAATCAGGAGCAGGCAGGAGAAGAATGGATAGTTTGCTCGTTGAAGACGGGCGGAGCCAGCGTGTCGGGTGGTGCAAGGTACGCTTTGCTTCCTGGGCAAAACGTTTGGCGATACTGGTGGACGTATCTTCAATATAGTATCTTGTACTTGTAGAATGACGTGAATGATATAGGGAAGAGCAGGCTCAATCTCTCTTGAAAGAGATTATTGTCACAATATATATATATATATATATATATATATATATATATATATATATATATATATATATATATATATATATATATATATATATATATATATATATATATATGTCGTACCTAATAGCCAGAACGCACTTCTCAGCCTACTATTCAAGGCCCGATTTGCCTAATAAGCCAAGTTTTCATGAATTAATGTTTTTTCGTCTACCTAACCTACCTAACCTAACCTAACCTAGCTTTTTTTGGCTACCTAACCTAACCTTACCTATAAATATAGGTTAGGTTAGGTTAGGTAGGGTTGGTTAGGTTCGGTCATATATCTACGTTAATTTTAACTCCAATAAAAAAAAATTGACCTCATACATAGAGAAAAGGGTTGCTTTATCATTTCAAAAGAAAAAAATTATAGTAAATATATTAATTCAGGAAAACTTGGCTTATTAGGCAAATCGGGCCTTGAATAGTAGGCTGAGAAGTGAGTTCTGGCTACTAGGTACGACATACATATATATATATATATATATATATATATATATATATATATATATATATATATATGTCGTACCTAGTAGCCAGAACTCACTTCTCAGCCTACTATTCAAGGCCCGATTTGCCTAATAAGCCAAGTTTTCCTGAATTAATATATTTACTATTATTTTTTTCTTATGAAATGATAAAGCAACCCTTTTCTCTATGTATGAGGTCAATTTTTTTTTATTGGAGTTAAAATTAACGTAGATATATGACCGAACCTAACCAACCCTACCTAACCTAACCTAACCTATATTTATAGGTAAGGGTAGGTTAGGTAGCCAAAAAAAGCTAGGTTAGGTTAGGTTAGGTAGGTTAGGTAGACGAAAAAACATTAATTCATGAAAACTTGGCTTATTAGGCAAATCGGGCCTTGAATAGTAGGCTGAGAAGTGCGTTCTGGCTATTAGGTACGACATATATATATATATATATATATATATATATATATATATATATATATATATATATATATATATATATATATTGGTGTATACTGGCAGCAGGTTTTCTTTCAAACATGTTTCATTGAATATGACCGCATATTCTGTATTTATTATTTTCTGGTTTAGGGCTTCTATCCCTCTAACTATTTTCTTAGCATCAGGGCTTAATTGAAATAGGAGTTCTCCAAAACTCATTTTCGTACTTTTAAGGTGAAGAAAAGAAGTGATTTACTATAGAGTGTATTACACTTATTTGTATAATTTGCACGACGTTTCGAACCTCCATGGTTCATTCTCAAGTGAACAGATCTTACAATACTAGTTGATTTTATACCCGCATTAGGTCAGGTGAAAATACAATGAAGGTGAAAACATGGGGGGATACATAAGGGATAAACATAGGGGCTGCAGAAGGCTTATTGGCCCATACGAGGCATCTCCTATCTAAACACAAAGATTAATCCAGTGTAATTGGCCTGTTATGTTGGACATTGTCTTCTGTATTGGCATCGATATGTTCTTGTCTTGTCCTTACTCTCATGGTGGGTAGAGTAAATAGTTCCGTGATTTGAGTGTTCATGGTAGGTCGCTCTATTCATATGTGAATTGCCTCAAGAATTTGTAATCTTCTTGAATCTTGGGTTTTGTCTATTATGCAAGTATTCTTGTTCAACATTTCTCTTGTTAGAGTAATGTCATGGGCTTGTCTCATGTGATTCCTAGGGGCACCAGATTGAAGATGGCATGTCAAACGCCTCGTCAGCTTGGTCGACGTCATACCTATGTACTTACATTGAAGGTTACATCCTTCGTGGGGGCAAGTGTACATGTATACAACGCTTGACTGCTGTAGAGGGTTCTCCGTCGGCTTCGGGCTGTTTTTGATAAGGAGTTCGGAAGTCTTCTTGGTTTTGTAGAATATTATCAGGTTTATGTTTTGGTTAGGAGTAGTGCTTTTTACTCCTTTACGGATTATTTCTTTCATTATTCTTTCCTCTTTTATATGTTCACTGTGCATGGTTGATTTGTAATATAATTTTATTGGGGGTGTTGTGGTTTCTGTTCTAGGTTCTGAATTATACCAACGGTCCAAGTGTCTTCTTATAGCAGCGTTTATTTCCGCGTTGCTATATCCGTCGTTCACCAATACCTGAGTTACTCTTTCAAACTCTCTACTCACGTTGCTCCATTCAGAGCAGTGGGTAAGCGCTCGACGAATATAAGCATTGAGAACACTGGCTTTGTATCTTTGGGGGCACTCACTTCTACCGTTCAGGCATAATCCTATGTTGGTGGGCTTGGTATATACGTTGGTGCTTAAAGAGGTTTCTGTTTTTGTTATTAGTACATCCAAGAATGGCAGACTGTTATTTTCACTATTTTCATGTGTAAATCGGAGTACTGACTCTCTCTCTAGGTGTCTTTTTAGGTCAATTAGTTCATCTGAGTCTTTTACTATTACGAATATGTCATCTACATAACGGCAGTATACAGTTGGTTTTTGTCTGCTACTGAAGACCCTATCTTCGATGGTTCCCATATAAAAATTAGCAAATAAAACTCCTAAGGGGGAGCCCATTGCTACTCCGTCTATTTGTAAATACATGTCTCCTTGTGGACTGATGAAACGGGCTTCCTTTGTACATGCTTCGAGAAGACTTTTCAAGTGTGGCTCAGGTATGTCTAATTTGGGGGTGCTCTCGTCTCTGTATACTCTGTCAATGTTAAGACGCATAAACAATGTTAAGACGCATAATGTTAAGACGCATAAACCAGGTAACCCACTACGCCCTATAATCAGCCAAATACCAACCCCAACTTATCACCTGGCAAAGAAACTCAATGAACTCCTAACTCCATACACTCCAAGTAAGTTTAGTCTACAATCATCAGCAGATTTCCTAGAATTGATCAAATCTACCCAGCCCGATGGAATCATCGCTTCCCTGGACGTTGAATCCCTTTTTACCAAAGTCCCAGTCGACACAACCATAGGAATGATACTGGACAGAGTATACAGAGACGAGAGCACCCCCAAATTAGACATACCTGAGCCACACTTGAAAAGTCTTCTCGAAGCATGTACAAAGGAAGCCACTTTCATCAGTCCACAAGGAGACATGTATTTACAAATAGACGGAGTAGCAATGGGCTCCCCCTTAGGAGTTTTATTTGCTAATTTTTATATGGGAACCATCGAAGATAGGGTCTTCAGTAGCAGACAAAAACCAACTGTATACTGCCGTTATGTAGATGACATATTCGTAATAGTAAAAGACTCAGATGAACTAATTGACCTAAAAAGACACCTAGAGAGAGAGTCAGTACTCCGATTTACACATGAAAATAGTGAAAATAACAGTCTGCCATTCTTGGATGTACTAATAACAAAAACAGGAACCTCTTTAAGCACCAACGTATATACCAAGCCCACCAACATAGGATTATGCCTGAACGGTAGAAGTGAGTGCCCCCAAAGATACAAAGCCAGTGTTCTCAATGCTTATATTCGTCGAGCGCTTACCCACTGCTCTGAATGGAGCAACGTGAGTAGAGAGTTTGAAAGAGTAACTCAGGTATTGCTGAACAACGGATATAGCAACGCGGAAATAAACGCTGCTATAAGAAGACACTTGGACCGTTGGTATAATTCAGAACCTAGAACAGAAACCACAACACCCCCAATAAAATTATATTACAAATCAACCATGCACAGTGAACATATAAAAGAGGTAAGAATAATGAAAGAAATAATCCGTAAAGGAGTAAAAAGCACTACTCCTAACCAAAACATAAACCTGATAATATTCTACAAAACCAAGAAGACTTCCGAACTCCTTATCAAAAACAGCCCGAAGCCGACGGAGAACCCTCTACAGCAGTCAAGCGTTGTATACATGTACACTTGCCCCCACGAAGGATGTAACCTTCAATGTAAGTACATAGGTATGACGTCGACCAAGCTGACGAGGCGTTTGACATGCCATCTTCAATCTGGTGCCCCTAGGAATCACATGAGACAAGCCCATGACATTACTCTAACAAGAGAAATGTTGAACAAGAATACTTGCATAATAGACAAAACCCAAGATTCAAGAAGATTACAAATTCTTGAGGCAATTCACATAAGAATAGAGCGACCTACCATGAACACTCAAATCACGGAACTATTTACTCTACCCACCATGAGAGTAAGGACAAGACAAGAACATATCGATGCCAATACAGAAGACAATGTCCAACATAACAGGCCAATTACACTGGATTAATCTTTGTGTTTAGATAGGAGATGCCTCGTATGGGCCAATAAGCCTTCTGCAGCCCCTATGTTTATCCCTTATGTATCCCCCCATGTTTTCACCTTCATTGTATTATCACCTGACCTAATGCGGGTATAAAATCAACTAGTATTGTAAGATCTGTTCACTTGAGAATGAACCATGGAGGTTCGAAACGTCGTGCAAATTATACAAATAAGTGTAATACACTCTATAGTAAATCACTTCTTTTCTTCACCTTAAAAGAACGAAAATGAGTTTTGGAGAACTCCTATTTCAATTAAGCCCTGATGCTAAGAAAATAGTTAGAGGGATAGAAGCCCTAAACCAGAAAATAATAAATACAGAATATGCGGTCATATTCAATGAAATATATATATATATATATATGTCGTACCTAGTAGCCAGAACTCACTTGTCAGCCAACTATGCAAGGCCCAATTTGCATAATAAGACAAGTTTTCATAAACTAATTGTTTTTTGACTACCTAACCTACCTAACCTAACCTAACCTAACTTTTTCGGCTACCTAACCTAACCCAACCTATAAAGATAGGTTAGGTTAGGTTAGGTAGGGTTGGTTAAGTTCGGTCATATATCTACGTTAATTTTATCTACAATAAAAAAAAATGACCTCATACATAATGAAATGGGTAGCTTCATCATTTCATAAGAAAAAAATTAGAGAAAATATATTAATTCAGGATAACTTGGCTTATTAGGCAAATCGGGCCTTGCATAGTAGGCAGAGAAGTGCATTCTGGCTACTAGGTATGACATATATATATATATATATATATATAAATATATATATATATATATATATATATATATATATGTCGTACCTAGTAGCCAGAACGCACTTCTCAGCCTACTATTCAAGGCCCGATTTGCCTAATAAGCCAAGTTTTCCTGAAATAATATATTTTCTCTAATTTTTTTCTTATGAAATGATAAAGCTACCCATTTCATTATGTATGAGGTCAATTTTTTTTTATTGGAGTTAAAATTAACGTAGATATATGACCGAACCTAACCAACCCTACCTAACCTAACCTAACCTATCTTTATAGGTTAGGTTAGGTTAGGTAGCCGAAAACGTTAGGTTAGGTTAGGTTAGGTAGGTTAGGTAGTCGAAAAAACATTATTTCATGAAAACTTGGCTTATTAGGCAAATCGGGCCTTGCATAGTAGGCTGAGAAGTGCGTTCTGGCTACTAGGTACGACATATATATATATATATATATATATATATATATATATATATATATATATATATATATATATATATAAATATATATATATATATATATATATGTCGTATCTAGTAGCCAGAACGCACTTCTCGGCCTACTATACAAGGCCCGATTTGCCTAATAAGCCAAGTTTTCCTGAATTAATATATTTTCTCTAATTTTTTTCTTATGAAATGATAAAGCTACCCATTTCATTATGTACGAGGTCAATTTTTTTTATTGGAGTTAAAATTAACGTAGATATATGACTGAACCTAACCAACCCTACCTAACCTAACCTAACCTATCTTTATAGGTTAGGTTAGGTTAGGTAGCCGAAAAAGTTAGGTTATGTTAGGTTAGGTAGGTTAGGTAGTCGAAAAAACATTAATTCATGAAAACTTGGCTTATTAGGCTAATCGGGCCTCGCATAGTAGGCTGAGAAGTGCATTCTGGCTACTAGGTACGACATATATATATATATATATATATATATATATATATATATATATATATATATATATATATATATATATATATATATATATATATATATATATATGTCGTACCTAGTAGCCAGAACTCACTTCTCAGCCTACTATTCAAGGCCCGATTTGCCTAATAAGCCAAGTTTTCCTGAATTAATATATTTACTATATTTTTTTTCTTATGAAATGATAAAGCAACACTTTTCTCTATGTATGAGGTAAATTTTTTTTTATTGGAGTTAAAATTAACGTAGATATATGACCGAACCTAACCAACCCTACCTAACCTAACCTAACCTATATTTATAGGTAAGGTTAGGTTAGGTAGCCCAAAAAAGCTAGGTTAGGTTAGGTTAGGTAGGTTAGGTAGACGAAAAAACATTAATTCATGAAAACTTGGCTTATTAGGCAAATCGGGCCTTGAATAGTAGGCTGAGAAGTGCGTTCTGGCTATTAGGTACGACATATATATATATATATATATATATATATATATATATATATATATATATATATATATATATATATATATATATATATATATATATATATATATATATATATATATGTCGTATTTGCCTAATAAGCCAAAATTTCCTGAATTAATATATTTTTTCTAATTTTTTTCTTATGAAATGATAAAGCTACCCATTTCATTATGTATGAGGTCAATTTTTTTTTATTGGAGTTAAAATTAACGTAGATATATGACCGAACCTAACCAACCCTACCTAACCTAACCTAACCTATCTTTATAGGTTAGGTTTGGTTAGGTAGCCGAAAAAGTTAGGTTAGGTTAGGTTAGGTAGGTTAGGTAGTCGAAAAACAATTAATTCATGAAAACTTGGCTTATTAGGCAAATCGGGCCTTGCATAGTAGGCTGAGAAGTGCGTTCTGGCTACTAGGTACGACATATATATATATATATATATATATATATATATATATATATATATATATATATATATATATATGTCGTACCTAGTAGCCAGAACGCACTTCTCAGCCTACTATGCAAGGCCCGATTTGCCTAATAAGCCAAGTTTTCCTGAATTAATATATTTTCTTTTATTTTTTTCTTATAAAATGATAAAGCTACCCATTTCATTATGTATGAGGGCAATTTTTTTATTGGAGTTAAAATTAACGTAGATATATGACCGAACCTAACCAACCCTACCTAACCTAACCTATCTTTATAGGTTAGGTTAGGTTAGGTAGCCGAAAAAGTTAGGTTAGGTTAGGTTAGGTAGGTTAGGTAGTCGAAAAGAAATTAATTCATGAAAACTTTGATTATTAGGCATATCGGGCCTTGCATAGTAGGCTGAGAAGTGAGTTCTGGCTACTAGGTACGACATATATATATATATATATATATATATATATATATATATATATATATATATGTCGTACCTAATAGCCAGAACGCACTTCTCAGCCTACTATTCAAGGCCCGATTTGCCTAATAAGCCAAGTTTTCATGAATTAATGTTTTTTCGTCTACCTAACCTACCTAACCTAACCTAACCTAGCTTTTTTTGGCTACCTAACCTAACCTTACCTATAAATATTGGTTAGGTTAGGTTAGGTAGGGTTGGTTAGGTTCGGTCATATATGTACGTTAATTTTAACTCCAATAAAAAAAAAATTGACCTCATACATAGAGAAAAGGGTTGCTTTATCATTTCATAAGAAAAAAATTATAGTAAATATATTAATTCAGGAAAACTTGGCTTATTAGGCAAATCGGGCCTTGAATAGTAGGCTGAGAAGTGAGTTCTGGCTATTAGGTACGACATATATATATATATATATATATATGTCGTACCTAATAGCCAGAACGCACTTCTCAGCCTACTATTCAAGGCCCGATTTGCCTAATAAGCCAAGTTTTCCTGAATTAATGTTTTTTCGTCTACCTAACCTACCTAACCTAACCTAACCTAGCTTTTTTTGGCTACCTAACCTAACCTTACCTATAAATATAGGTTAGGTTAGGTTAGGTAGGGTTGGTTAGGTTCGGTCATATATCTACATTAATTTTAACTCCAATAAAAAAAAATTGACCTCATACATAGAGAAAAGGGTTGCTTTATCATTTCATAAGAAAAAAATTATAGTAAATATAATAATTCAGGAAAACTTGGCTTATTAGGCAAATCGGGCCTTGAATAGTAGGCTGAGAAGTGAGTTCTGGCTACTAGGTACGACATATATATATATATATATATATATATATATATGTCGTACCTAATAGCCAGAACGCACTTCTCAGCCTACTATGCAAGGCCCGATTTGCCTAATACGCCAAGTTTTCATGAACTAATTGTTTTTCGACGACCTAACCTACCTAACCTAACCTAACCTAACTTTTTCGGCTACCTAACCTAACCTAACCTATAAAGATAGGCTAGGTTAGGTTAGGTAGGGTTGGTTAGGTTCTGTCATATATCTACGTTAATTTTAACTCCAATAAAAAAAAAATGACCTCATACATAATGAAGTGGGTAGCTTTATCATTTCATAAGAAAAAAATTAGAGAAAATATATTAATTCAGGAAAACTTGGCTCATTAGGCAAATCGGGCCTTGCATAGTAGGCTGAGAAGTGCGTTCTGGCTACTAGGTACGACATATATATATATATATATATATGTCGTACCTAGTAGCCAGAACTCACTTCTCAGCCTACTATTCAAGGCCCGATTTGCCTAATAAGCCAAGTTTTCCTGAATTAATATATTTACTATAATTTTTTTCTTATGAAATGATAAAGCAACCCTTTTCTCTATGTATGAGGTCAATTTTTTTTTATTGGAGTTAAAATTAACGTAGATATATGACCGAACCTAACCAACCCTACCTAACCTAACCTAACCTATATTTATGGGTAAGGTTAGGTTAGGTAGCCAAAAAAAGCTAGGTTAGGTTAGGTTAGGTAGGTTAGGTAGACGAAAAAACATTAATTCATGAAAACTTGGCTTATTAGGCAAATCGGGCCTTGAATAGTAGGCTGAGAAGTGCGTTCTGGCTATTAGGTACGACATATATATATATATATATATATATGTCGTACCTAGTAGCCAGAACGCACTTCTCTGCCTACTATGCAAGGCCCGATTTGCCTAATAAGCCAAGTTTTCCTGAATTAATATATTTTCTCTAATTCTTTTGTTATGAAATGATAAAGCTACCCATTTCATTATGTATGAGGTCAATTTTTTTTTATTCGAGTTAAAATTAACGTAGATATATGACCGAACCTAACCAAACCTACCTAACCTAACCTAACCTATCTTTATAGGTTATGTTAGGTTATGTAGCCGAAAAAGTTAGGTTAGGTTAGGTTAGGTAGGTTAGGTAGTCGAAAAACAATTAATTCATGAAAACTTGGCTTATTAGGCAAATCGGGCCTTGCATAGTAGGCTGAGAAGTGCGTTCTGGCTACTAGGTACGACATATATATATATATATATATATATATATATATATATATATATATATATATATATGTCGTACCTAGTAGCCAGAACGCACTTCTCAGCCTACTATGCAAGGCCCGATTTGCCTAATAAGCCTAGTTTTCATGAATTAATGTTTTTTAGACTACCTAACCTACCTAACCTAACCTAACCTAACTTTTTCTGCTACCTAACTTAACCTAACCTATAAAGATAGGTTAGGTTAGGTTAGGTAGGGTTGGTTAGGTTCGGTCATATATCTACGTTAATTTTAACTCCAATTAAAAAAAAATGACCTCATACATAATGAAATGGGTAGCTTTATCATTTCATAAGAAAAAAATTAGAGAAAATATAATAATTCAGGAAAACTTGGCTTATTAGGCAAATCGGGCCTTGCATAGTAGGCTGAGAAGTGCGTTCTGGCTAGTAGGTACGACATATATATATATATATATATATATATATATATATATATATATATATATATATATATATATATATATATATATATATGTCGTACCTAGTAGCCAGAACTCACTTCTCAGCCTACTATTCAAGGCCCGATTTGCCTAATAAGCCAAGTTTTCCTGAATTAATATATTTACTATAATTTTTTTCTTATGAAATGATAAAGCAACCCTTTTCTCTATGTATGAGGTAAATTTTTTTTTATTGGAGTTAAAATTAACGTAGATATATGACCGAACCTAACCAACCCTACCTAACCTAACCTAACCTATATTTATCGGTAAGGTTAGGTTAGGTAGCCAAAAAAAGCTAGGTTAGGTTAGGTTAGGTAGGTTAGGTAGACGAAAAAACATTAATTCATGAAAACTTGGCTTATTAGGCAAATCGGGCCTTGAATAGTAGGCTGAGAAGTGCGTTCTGGCTATTAGGTACGACATATATATATATATATATATATATATATATATATATATATATATATATATATATATTTATATATATATATATATATATATATATATATATATATATATATATATTAGTATATTTTGGTAGCAGTCTTTCCTGTAGACATATATTATTAAATATGACCGAAAAAGTAAGATTAATAATTCTAACACGAATTTTCTCAATCTTTCGTACATTATGCTACACTGTTGGAGGTAAATCAAAAATCACTTCTCCAAAATTCATTTTTATTTCTAGTCTGACGCGACACGGGCGCGTTTCGTAAAACTTATTACATTTTCAAAGACTTCACAAATACACAACTGATTAGAACTTACGTCTCTCTGATATTATATCTACATTTGAGTGAGGTGGGAAGGATGATGTGGCATTAACACAAGACAGAACAGGAGATATTAATAGGGTATTAAAAGTATCAACACAAGACAGAACAGAAAACAATGGGTATTGAATAGAAGTGTTTGTAGAAAGCCTATTGGTCCATATTTCTTGATGCTTCTATATTGGAGCGGAGTCTTGAGGTGGGTAGAATATAGTTGTGCAATAATTGGCTGTTGATTGCTGGTGTTGACTTCTTGATGTGTAGTGCCTCGCAAACGTCAAGCCGCCTGCTATCGCTGTATCTATCGATGATTTCTGTGTTGTTTACTAGGATTTCTCTGGCGATGGTTTGGTTATGGGAAGAGATTATATGTTCCTTAATGGAGCCCTGTTGCTTATGCATCGTTAAACGCCTAGAAAGAGATGTTGTTGTCTTGCCTATATACTGGGTTTTTTGGAGCTTACAGTCCCCAAGTGGGCATTTGAAGGCATAGACGACGTTAGTCTCTTTTAAAGCGTTCTGTTTTGTGTCTGGAGAGTTTCTCATGAGTAGGCTGGCCGTTTTTCTGGTTTTATAGTAAATCGTCAGTTGTATCCTCTGATTTTTGTCTGTAGGGATAACGTTTCTATTAACAATATCTTTCAGGACCCTTTCCTCCGTTTTATGAGCTGTGGAAAAGAAGTTCCTGTAAAATAGTCTAATAGGGGGTATAGGTGTTGTGTTAGTTGTCTCTTCAGAGGTTGCATGGCTTTTCACTTTCCTTCTTATGATGTCTTCGATGAAACCATTGGAGAAGCCGTTATTGACTAGAACCTGCCTTACCCTACAGAGTTCTTCGTCGACTTGCTTCCATTCTGAGCTGTGGCTGAGAGCACGGTCGACGTATGCGTTAACAACACTCCTCTTGTACCTGTCGGGGCAGTCGCTGTTGGCATTTAGGCACATTCCTATGTTTGTTTCCTTAGTGTAGACTGCAGTGTGGAAACCTCCGCCCTTTTCCAGTCGCTGTTGGCATTTAGGCACATTCCTATGTTTGTTTCCTTAGTGTAGACTGCAGTGTGGAAACCTCCGCCCTTTCCTCTTTTTTTTCTTTGGCCCGGAAAGTAGAGTTGAAAATTCTGTTGGACGACATATTCGACCTCGAGACACAAAAGAAAGTCACTACCAAAGATACCTTACAAGCAGAACTTATTGCAGAAGGAGGAAAGAATCGAGGCAACTACAGAAGCACCATACTGTCCCCCGAGCTTAAAGCGGCAGCTAAAAGCCTTCGTGAGAACAAGGAGATAGTTGTCAGGAGAGGTGACAAGTCGCCAATATATGTCATTCTTAAAAAAGACGAATATCTGGCGAAAATGAACATCATACTCTCTGACCAAACTAAGTTCCAAAGGGTAACGAAGGACACTACAGCCGAATTAAAAGCAAAGGTCAACAAACTGATCGAAACTGTGAACGCCAAGAAATCCGGACTCCACCTGCCAAAGATCATTGGGGAATATAAACCTGGATATGCGTATGGAAATGTCAAGACGCACAAGCCTGGAAACCCACTTCGGCCAATCATTAGCCAGATACCCACACCCACGTACAGACTGGCGAAGCGACTCAACGGCCTGCTGACTCCTTATGTTCCTTGCGCCTTCAGCCTGAAGTCTCCAAAGGAATTTGTGGACTTACTGCGGGGCACACGGGCCACAGGGATAAGAGTCTCGTTGGACGTAGAATCGCTGTTTACCAACGTACCTGTGGACGAGACAATCGGAATGATAGCCGACAGAGTGTATCGTGATCCAGCCTGTACTCCTCTTGACATGCCAGAAAGTATTCTGAGGAAACTACTCCAAGCTTGTACTAAAGAGGCACCCTTCTTGAGCCCGGATGGGCACATGTATAAGCAAGTAGATGGGGTCGCCATGGGTTCTCCCCTAGGTGTCCTGTTTGCAAACTTCTACATGGGTACCATCGAGCAAAAAGTCTTAGTCGACATGAACTTGAAACCGGCCATATACTGCAGGTATGTTGACGACATTTTTACACAGGTACCTGATGTCAGACATCTGCAGGAGCTGAAGGAGGCATTTGAGCAGAGTTCCGTGCTGCGTTTCACTTACGAGACGGAAAAGGATGGGAAGCTGCCTTTTCTAGATGTAACAGTCATGGAAAAGGGCGGAGGTTTCCACACTGCAGTCTACACTAAGGAAACAAACATAGGAATGTGCCTAAATGCCAACAGCGACTGCCCCGACAGGTACAAGAGGAGTGTTGTTAACGCATACGTCGACCGTGCTCTCAGCCACAGCTCAGAATGGAAGCAAGTCGACGAAGAACTCTGTAGGGTAAGGCAGGTTCTAGTCAATAACGGCTTCTCCAATGGTTTCATCGAAGACATCATAAGAAGGAAAGTGAAAAGCCATGCAACCTCTGAAGAGACAACTAACACAACACCTATACCCCCTATTAGACTATTTTACAGGAACTTCTTTTCCACAGCTCATAAAACGGAGGAAAGGGTCCTGAAAGATATTGTTAATAGAAACGTTATCC
This sequence comes from Procambarus clarkii, assembly GCF_040958095.1. Classification (NCBI taxonomy): domain Eukaryota; kingdom Metazoa; phylum Arthropoda; class Malacostraca; order Decapoda; family Cambaridae; genus Procambarus; species Procambarus clarkii. The sequence goes on from NC_091207.1 coordinate 32,243,740, forward strand.
CTACAGACAAAAATCAGAGGATACAACTGACGATTTACTATAAAACCAGAAAAACGGCCAGCCTACTCATGAGAAACTCTCCAGACACAAAACAGAACGCTTTAAAAGAGACTAACGTCGTCTATGCCTTCAAATGCCCACTTGGGGACTGTAAGCTCCAAAAAACCCAGTATATAGGCAAGACAACAACATCTCTTTCTAGGCGTTTAACGATGCATAAGCAACAGGGCTCCATTAAGGAACATATAATCTCTTCCCATAACCAAACCATCACCAGAGAAATCCTAGTAAACAACACAGAAATCATCGATAGATACAGCGATAGCAGGCGGCTTGACGTTTGCGAGGCATTACACATCAAGAAGTCAACACCAGCAATCAACAGCCAATTATTGCACAACTATATTCTACCCACCTCAAGACTCCGCTCCAATATAGAAGCATCAAGAAATATGGACCAATAGGCTTTCTACAAACACTTCTATTCAATACCCATTGTTTTCTGTTCTGTCTTGTGTTGATACTTTTAATACCCTATTAATATCCCCTGTTCTGTCTTGTGTTAATGCCACATCATCCTTCCCACCTCACTCAAATGTAGATATAATATCAGAGAGACGTAAGTTCTAATCAGTTGTGTATTTGTGAAGTCTTTGAAAATGTAATAAGTTTTACGAAACGCGCCCGTGTCGCGTCAGACTAGAAATAAAAATGAATTTTGGAGAAGTGATTTTTGATTTACCTCCAACAGTGAAGCGTAATGTACGAAAGATTGAGAAAATTCGTGTTAGAATTATTAATCTTACTTTTTCGGTCATATTTAATATATATATATATATATATATATATATATATATATATATATATATATATATATATATATATATATATATATATATATATATATATATATATATATATATATATATATACTTCCTCTGTTACTACACAATTTGGCTGTGTGAAACAAACCAAATTTGTTTTTTAATATAGTGCACCTGCGAGTATATATATTTATATATAGAGGTTGTGAGGGTACCACCTCTAATGCAAATGTGGTGATCCACAGCCTCGGATAAGAAAATAAGGAGTATTCAGAAAAAACCTTGTGGATTCTCACTGAACACTTTAATATTTTCTTCTCCTACCACCCCCATTCTTTTGTATATATACATATATATATATATATATATATATATATATATATATATATATATATATATATATATATATATATATATATATATATATATATATATAAAACATACAAGACAAATGCCTAAAGGTTATGGATCTCTTGAAGCTCCTCCGCTTCTGGACAGGAACCGAGGACGCAGCAAGCATTTCCCCTCTGGATCGCCACACTGAGACGCTGAAATAAAAAACTGGAAGCCCTTGGGTCTCTGGTGACGTCAATGAGCTTGGACCCCAATTCCTTGAGAAATCCCAAGGCACTCTTGCCCCAGGGGCCATGCGTCTCAGACGCTATGGGAACAAAGAGGTATTGACCTTCCAGTCGCCTGTACTTGAGTGATTTTGCTGTTTCCCTGTGGTTGGCCGCCCCACCTGCTTGATCAGCTCCCAAGTGTACATAGGTGTCAGCCAGGGTGGATACACATGTGTAGTCCCACACCAACTGTCTACCCTCCTTCCATGAGTATATGGTGATGCCATCAGGGCGAAGTGCTGGGAAATCCGGGTTTTGGACCCCTAGGATGCGAGGTTCTCTCTCCGCTGGGCACCCAGCTGAGACGAGGCTTCTCTTGATGGTGTCATTGACTTCGTTGTGTCTAGCATGCCAGCCCTTTGTGCTTCCGCAATGCAACCCATGCAGTCCGTATTGGTCTGCTTCCACCCTGTTGCAAATACACTTGTATTCAGTGTGAATTGGGGCACCAAGGCGGAGGGCCACTGCTACACGAAGGGATTCTGGATCTAGGCGCGTGCCCATTGCAGACATGGGTACTGCCAGGAGGAAGTCTCCTGCATGGGGGGCACGCACTGCTCTGAGGCGGGCTTTCTCCTTGTCTGATGTTGCGACGCTTAGCATGGCATCAGCTACTTTTTCCACTAGAGGGTGGTATTGGAGGGGACCCACATTCCCTCCAATGCGTTATGTGTGGTTTCCTCCGAGGCTATGGGTCCCCCTTCTTCCAGCCAGAGGTGGTACTCCCTTCCCTTTATATATATATATATATATATATATATATATATATATATATATATATATATATATATATATATATATATATATATATATATATATATATATATATATGGCACAACTCTCCTAAACACGAGAGTCAAGTATACAACTTTAGAACACTTTCCCACCAGGAGACTCGAACCCTAGCCAGCACAGAAGCCTTCCAGCAACTGGCATAACAGGTACGCCTTAACCCTCTCCACCACCTGCTCAGACCCTTAAAAGAGATGGTAATTTCGGAGTATTTAAATACCACAAAGATCACCACCTCCCAAGAGCACTAGAGCAAGTGAGGGGTCATTTAGACGTTAATTTCATCAAGTCCCTGTTAATATGGGAAGACACAGTGTCTATGCTTAAGGCACAACTCTCCTAAACACGAGAGTCAAGTATACAACTTTAGAACACTTTCCCACCAGGAGACTCGAACCCTAGCCAGCACAGAAGCCTTCCAGCAACTGGCATAACAGGTACGCCTTAACCCTCTCCACCACCTGCTCAGACCCTTAAAAGAGATGGTAATTTCGGAGTATTTAAATACCACAAAGATCACCACCTCCCAAGAGCACTAGAGCAAGTGAGGGGTCATTTAGACGTTAATTTCATCAAGTCCCTGTTAATATGGGAAGACACAGTGTCTATGCTTAAGGCACAACTCTCCTAAACACGAGAGTCAAGTATACAACTTTAGAACACTTTCCCACCAGGAGACTCGAACCCTAGCCAGCACAGAAGCCTTCCAGCAACTGGCATAACAGGTACGCCTTAACCCTCTCCACCACCTGCTCAGACCCTTAAAAGAGATGGTAATTTCGGAGTATTTAAATACCACAAAGATCACCACCTCCCAAGAGCACTAGAGCAAGTGAGGGGTCATTTAGACGTTAATTTCATCAAGTCCCTGTTAATATGGGAAGACACAGTGTCTATGCTTAAGGCACAACTCTCCTAAACACGAGAGTCAAGTATACAAATATGGTGGGAAATTTGCGACGTATGCGTCGACCGTATGCGTCGACGCATACGGTCGACGCATACGTCGACCGTGCTCTCAGCCACAGCTCAGAATGGAAGCAAGTCGACGAAGAACTCTGTAGGGTAAGGCAGGTCCTAGTCAATAACGGCTTCTCCAATGGTTTCATCGAAGACATCATAAGAAGGAAAGTGAAAAGCCATGCAACCTCTGAAGAGACAACTAACACAACACCTATACCCCCTATTAGACTATTTTACAGGAACTTCTTTTCCACAGCTCATAAAATGGAGGAAAGGGTCCTGAAAGATATTGTTAATAGAAACGTTATCCCTACAGACAAAAATCAGAGGATACAACTGACGATTTACTATAAAACCAGAAAAACGGCCAGCCTACTCATGAGAAACTCTCCAGACACAAAACAGAACGCTTTAAAAGAGACTAACGTCGTCTATGCCTTCAAATGCCCACTTGGGGACTGTAAGCTCCAAAAAACCCAGTATATAGGCAAGACAACAACATCTCTTTCTAGGCGTTTAACGATGCATAAGCAACAGGGCTCCATTAAGGAACATATAATCTCTTCCCATAACCAAACCATCGCCAGAGAAATCCTAGTAAACAACACAGAAATCATCGATAGATACAGCGATAGCAGGCGGCTTGACGTTTGCGAGGCACTACACATCAAGAAGTCAACACCAGCAATCAACAGCCAATTATTGCACAACTATATTCTACCCACCTCAAGACTCCGCTCCAATATAGAAGCATCAAGAAATATGGACCAATAGGCTTTCTACAAACACTTCTATTCAATACCCATTGTTTTCTGTTCTGTCTTGTGTTGATACTTTTAATACCCTATTAATATCCCCTGTTCTGTCTTGTGTTAATGCCACATCATCCTTCCCACCTCACTCAAATGTAGATATAATATCAGAGAGACGTAAGTTCTAATCAGTTGTGTATTTGTGAAGTCTTTGAAAATGTAATAAGTTTTACGAAACGCGCCCGTGTCGCGTCAGACTAGAAATAAAAATGAATTTTGGAGAAGTGATTTTTGATTTACCTCCAACAGTGAAGCGTAATGTACGAAAGATTGAGAAAATTCGTGTTAGAATTATTAATCTTACTTTTTCGGTCATATTTAATATATATATATATATATATATATATATATATATATATATATATATATATATATATATATATATATATATATATATATATATATATATATATATACTTCCTCTGTTACTACACAATTTGGCTGTGTGAAACAAACCAAATTTGTTTTTTAATATAGTGCACCTGCGAGTATATATATTTATATATAGAGGTTGTGAGGGTACCACCTCTAATGCAAATGTGGTGATCCACAGCCTCGGATAAGAAAATAAGGAGTATTCAGAAAAAACCTTGTGGATTCTCACTGAACACTTTAATATTTTCTTCTCCTACCACCCCCATTCTTTTGTATATATACATATATATATATATATATATATATATATATATATATATATATATATATATATATATATATATATATATATATATATATATATATATATATATATATATATAAAACATACAAGACAAATGCCTAAAGGTTATGGATCTCTTGAAGCTCCTCCGCTTCTGGACAGGAACCGAGGACGCAGCAAGCATTTCCCCTCTGGATCGCCACACTGAGACGCTGAAATAAAAAACTGGAAGCCCTTGGGTCTCTGGTGACGTCAATGAGCTTGGACCCCAATTCCTTGAGAAATCCCAAGGCACTCTTGCCCCAGGGGCCATGCGTCTCAGACGCTATGGGAACAAAGAGGTATTGACCTTCCAGTCGCCTGTACTTGAGTGATTTTGCTGTTTCCCTGTGGTTGGCCGCCCCACCTGCTTGATCAGCTCCCAAGTGTACATAGGTGTCAGCCAGGGTGGATACACATGTGTAGTCCCACACCAACTGTCTACCCTCCTTCCATGAGTATATGGTGATGCCATCAGGGCGAAGTGCTGGGAAATCCGGGTTTTGGACCCCTAGGATGCGAGGTTCTCTCTCCGCTGGGCACCCAGCTGAGACGAGGCTTCTCTTGATGGTGTCATTGACTTCGTTGTGTCTAGCATGCCAGCCCTTTGTGCTTCCGCAATGCAACCCATGCAGTCCGTATTGGTCTGCTTCCACCCTGTTGCAAATACACTTGTATTCAGTGTGAATTGGGGCACCAAGGCGGAGGGCCACTGCTACACGAAGGGATTCTGGATCTAGGCGCGTGCCCATTGCAGACATGGGTACTGCCAGGAGGAAGTCTCCTGCATGGGGGGCACGCACTGCTCTGAGGCGGGCTTTCTCCTTGTCTGATGTTGCGACGCTTAGCATGGCATCAGCTACTTTTTCCACTAGAGGGTGGTATTGGAGGGGACCCACATTCCCTCCAATGCGTTATGTGTGGTTTCCTCCGAGGCTATGGGTCCCCCTTCTTCCAGCCAGAGGTGGTACTCCCTTCCCTTTATATATATATATATATATATATATCTATATATATATATATATATATATATATATATATATATATATATATATATATATATATGGCACAACTCTCCTAAACACGAGAGTCAAGTATACAACTTTAGAACACTTTCCCACCAGGAGACTCGAACCCTAGCCAGCACAGAAGCCTTCCAGCAACTGGCATAACAGGTACGCCTTAACCCTCTCCACCACCTGCTCAGACCCTTAAAAGAGATGGTAATTTCGGAGTATTTAAATACCACAAAGATCACCACCTCCCAAGAGCACTAGAGCAAGTGAGGGGTCATTTAGACATTAATTTCATCAAGTCCCTGTTAATATGGGAAGACACAGTGTCTATGCTTAAGGCACAACTCTCCTAAACACGAGAGTCAAGTATACAACTTTAGAACACTTTCCCACCAGGAGACTCGAACCCTAGCCAGCACAGAAGCCTTCCAGCAACTGGCATAACAGGTACGCCTTAACCCTCTCCACCACCTGCTCAGACCCTTAAAAGAGATGGTAATTTCGGAGTATTTAAATACCACAAAGATCACCACCTCCCAAGAGCACTAGAGCAAGTGAGGGGTCATTTAGACGTTAATTTCATCAAGTCCCTGTTAATATGGGAAGACACAGTGTCTATGCTTAAGGCACAACTCTCCTAAACACGAGAGTCAAGTATACAACTTTAGAACACTTTCCCACCAGGAGACTCGAACCCTAGCCAGCACAGAAGCCTTCCAGCAACTGGCATAACAGGTACGCCTTAACCCTCTCCACCACCTGCTCAGACCCTTAAAAGAGATGGTAATTTCGGAGTATTTAAATACCACAAAGATCACCACCTCCCAAGAGCACTAGAGCAAGTGAGGGGTCATTTAGACGTTAATTTCATCAAGTCCCTGTTAATATGGGAAGACACAGTGTCTATGCTTAAGGCACAACTCTCCTAAACACGAGAGTCAAGTATACAAATATGGTGGGAAATTTGCGACGTATGCGTCGACCGTATGCGTCGACGCATACGGTCGACGCATACGTCGACCGTGCTCTCAGCCACAGCTCAGAATGGAAGCAAGTCGACGAAGAACTCTGTAGGGTAAGGCAGGTCCTAGTCAATAACGGCTTCTCCAATGGTTTCATCGAAGACATCATAAGAAGGAAAGTGAAAAGCCATGCAACCTCTGAAGAGACAACTAACACAACACCTATACCCCCTATTAGACTATTTTACAGGAACTTCTTTTCCACAGCTCATAAAATGGAGGAAAGGGTCCTGAAATATATTGTTAATAGAAACGTTATCCCTACAGACAAAAATCAGAGGATACAACTGACGATTTACTATAAAACCAGAAAAACGGCCAGCCTACTCATGAGAAACTCTCCAGACACAAAACAGAACGCTTTAAAAGAGACTAACGTCGTCTATGCCTTCAAATGCCCACTTGGGGACTGTAAGCTCCAAAAAACCCAGTATATAGGCAAGACAACAACATCTCTTTCTAGGCGTTTAACGATGCATAAGCAACAGGGCTCCATTAAGGAACATATAATCTCTTCCCATAACCAAACCATCGCCAGAAAAATCCTAGTAAACAACACAGAAATCATCGATAGATACAGCGATAGCAGGCGGCTTGACGTTTGCGAGGCACTACACATCAAGAAGTCAACACCAGCAATCAACAGCCAATTATTGCACAACTATATTCTACCCACCTCAAGACTCCGCTCCAATATAGAAGCATCAAGAAATATGGACCAATAGGCTTTCTACAAACACTTCTATTCAATACCCATTGTTTCTGTTCTGTCTTGTGTTGATACTTTTAATACCCTATTAATATCCCCTCCTGTTCTGTCTTGTGTTAATGCCACATCACCCTTCCCACCTCACTCAAATGTAGATATAATATCAGAGAGACGTAAGTTCTAATCAGTTGTGTATTTGTGAAGTCTTTGAAAATGTAATAAGTTTTACGAAACGCGCCCGTGTCGCGTCAGACTAGAAATAAAAATGAATTTTGGAGAAGTGATTTTTGATTTACCTCCAACAGTGAAGCGTAATGTACGAAAGATTGAGAAAATTCGTGTTAGAATTATTAATCTTACTTTTTCGGTCATATTTAATAATATATATATATTGTGACGGTAACGCGTTGGTGTTCGGCTGTTTAAGGCTAGGGGTATGGCCTCGTCACATAGTTATAAAAAAAAATAGAAAACTGGAACTTCGTCTGTGGTAAGGTAAGGAGAAGACACACAAAACACAAGTAAACTTTAACAATGAAATTTTAATTACGTTAAATAAATCAAAACATGAATATAAGGGACAAACAAATTCGTATAATAAAATCAATCAAAATAATAAGAATAATTAAATGAAACAATGAAAAGTTACGTTAAGACAAAATAACAAGAAGTGCAATACAAAAATAAAGGTAAGGTGCTGGAATATTGGCTTTAAGCTACCACCTCTCTCAGTATACGCTAACGTCTAGCCGGGAGGAGTGGTAACCGCGGAAGCACAGAATATTCTGAGGTCTGAGGTCGTGGCGACCCCAGACATCAAGTAGTATGGGGGGGGCGAGTGCAGTTGCAGCCAGACCGGCGACCAATCAGCGAGGAGCTGGCAGCGATCAACAGGTAGTTTGGCGGTTTGAGTCTGAACAGGTGTCCCCGGCTGCATACGTTTTGCGCTCTGGCAAACCTTGGAGATGTTGTTGTCGTTGTTGGACATTTCTTCCATAGAAGTTATATATATTTGTTGTGACGTATTTGTGGAGGGAAGAGCAGGCTCAATCTCTTGAAGGAGATTACCGTCACCTAAGATAGGTTAGGTTAGGTTAGGTAAGGTTGGTTAGGTTCGGTCATATATCTACGTTAATTTGAACTCAAATAAAAAAAAATTGAACTCATACATAATGAAATGGGTAGCTTTATCAGTTCATAAGAAAAAAAATAAAGAAAATCTATTAATTCAGGAAAACTTGGCTTATTAGGCAATTCGGGCCTTGCATAGTAGGCTGAGAAGTGAGTTCTGGCTACTAGGTACGACATATATATATATATATATATATATATATATATATATATATATATATATATATATATATATATATATATATATATATATATATATATATATATATATGTCGTACCTAGTAGCCAGAACGCACTTCGCAGCCTAATATGCAAGGCCCGATTTGCCTAATAAGGCAAATTTTCCTGAATTAATATATTTTCTCTAATTTTTTTCTTATGAAATGATAAAGCTACCCATTTCATTATGTATGAGGTCAATTTTTTTTTATTGGAGTTAAAATTAACGTAGAAATATGACCGAACCTAACCAACCCTACCTAACCTATCTTTATAGGTTAGGTTGGGTTAGATAGCCGAAAAAGTTAGGTTAGGTTAGGTTAGGTAGGTTAGGTAGTCGAAAAACAATTAATTCATGAAAACTTGGCTTATTAGGCAAATCGGGCCTTGCATAGTAGGCTGAGAAGTACGTTCTGGCTACTAGGTACGACATATATATATATATATATATATATATATATATATATATATATATATATATATATATATATATATGTCGTACCTAGTAGCCAGAACTCACTTCTCAGCCTACTATTCAAGGCCCGATTTGCCTAATAAGCCAAGTTTTCCTGAATTAATATATTTACTATAATTTTTTTCTTATGAAATGATAAAGCAACCCTTTTCTCTATGTATGAGGTCAATTTTTTTTTATTGGAGTTAAAATTTACGTAGATATATGACCGAACCTAACCAACCCTACCTGACCTAACCTAACCTATATTTAGAGGTAAGGTTAGGTTAGGTAGCCAAAAAAAGCTAGGTTAGGTTAGGTTAGGTTGGTTAGGTAGACGAAAAAACATTAATTCATGAAAACTTGGCTTATTAGGCAAATCGGGCCTTGAATAGTAGGCTGAGAAGTGCGTTCTGGCTATTAGGTACGACATATATATATATATATATATATATATATATATATATATATATATATATATATATATATATATATATATATATATATATGTCGTACCTAGTAGCCAGAACGCACTTCTCAGCCTACTAAGCAAGGCCCAATTTGCCTAATAAGCCAAGTTTTCATGAATTAATTGTTTTTCGACTACCTAACCTACCTAACCTAACCTAACCTAACTTTTTCGGCCACCTAACCTAACCTAACCTATAAAGATAGGTTAGGTTAGGTTAGGTAGGGTTGGTTAGGTTCGGTCATATATCTACGTTAATTTTAACTCCAATAAAAAAAATTGACCTCATACATAATGAAAAGAGTAGCTTTATCATTTCTTAAGAATAAAAATAGAGAAAATATATTAATTCATGAAAACTTGGGTTATTAGGCAAGTCGGGCCTTGTATAGTAGGCTGAGAAGTGCGTTCTGGCTATTAGGTACGACATATATATATATATATATATATATATATATATATATATATATATATATATATATATATATATATATATATATATATATATATGTGTGTGTGTCGTACCTAGTAGCCAGAACGCACTTCTCAGCCTACTATGCAAGGCCCAATTTGCCTAATAAGCCAAGTTTTCATGAATTAATTGTTTTTCGACTACCTAACCAACCTAACCTAACCTAACTTTTTCGGCTACCTAACCTAACCTATAAAGATAGGTTAGGTTAGGTTAGGAGAGAAGCGATTAACGGGGGTGGAGGTGGCAGGCCTGCCACCTCCACCAGTCACTTCTTCCTCTGCTTGCCGCCCAATTGAAACTGACTCTATGGCGGGCAGGGAAACTCAAATGCCCATATCTCCCCCCCTACTTTGTCTTGACCAATCAGCACGAAGCCGGCACTGTTCCCTCGTGCCGCTCGCAATCACAGCTGTTCGCGCCAAAACACAGCTCAGAGAAGCCGTGCCTAACCCAATCACAGGCCTCACTCACCCTCAGGCGTCCCGTGACGTCACAAGGAGGGGGAGGCCTAACAGCCCGTCCTCCAAAACTGGGGTGGTAAATGTAAGAAGACAAATAAGTGCAATTATGTACTATTCATAGCAGTTAGGAATTGTACTTATTTTCACTTAGTATTAAATCGTACTGTCAGATATATTGTGAATATTTGAGTTTACCTGAAAAACTGAATAGAAAACCACAACCTCACCTAACCGTCTTAGTTTTTGAAGATAATAATTGTATTGCTTCTTAATTACAATTAGTACTTAACCTATAGCTATATTGATATTACAGTTTTATAAAACTAATAAAACAAAACTTAAATATATCAATAAATTGTAAAGTTACTCAGGATATTTTAAAATTTTGTATAAAGTCTATATTGTTTAATTAATCTGAAAAAGAAATTCCTGATATTTAAAACTTGTGTATTGCTAATCGAAATTGAAAACGTCATCCTAAAATTCTGAGTGACTTAACAGAAAACGAGAAGAATTAAAGCGGGGGAGGGAGTTGGGTCAATGTAACAGCCCCATAAGTGCAATTATGCACTGCTTATTACAGTATGAAAGTCTACTTATTACACTTAGTATTAAATCGTACTGTCAATTCGGAGGATGGGTTGCAGCCTAAAGACAAGGGGCGCACTGTCTCACATGGTGGGGGGGGGGGGGGCAACGGTCACCCCTCTGTCTCTCCTGTAAAACCGATGGGAGAGTCAAGTACCTCCCTACACCACTTCACTCTCATCTCCCTATTTCACAGAAACAGGAAAATTTCTTTAACTCTCTCTACGGAGCAATCACAGACCTCTAACCAGTCCCAAACGACAGTCCTTAACATAAGCTTTCATTCAACACCCCACAAGTATATGTTAGTTTGAAAGCTCCAGTTTCTAGAGTACCTAGAGCGGCTAGCCTAATCTAGAAACTAGGAAAACTAGCTGAGGGAATCTAGATTCCCTCACATACAGTGCACAATTGAACAGCCAAAAGGTTGCTATTTAACAGAGGCCGCAGCTCCTTTATATATAAGGATTCCATTACTCTCAAATCTGACTGGCCATTCATACAAGTGTCCAGAATTTTAAAATCAAATTCCAGCAGAGAATGATTAAACTCATAACAATGGTTTCTAATCTCCGAAAATGCTGGTTTATACAATGGTAATCCAGTCCTAAAAGATACTCCCCGGTGTTCAAGTATCCTAATCTTAAAGTTCCGAATGGAACTCCCGATATATCCAGCATTACAGCTGTAACAATTATACATATATACGACATTAGAGCACAGGGGGGTAAGCACTTTATCTTTAAATTTGAAATAAGAGCCTATGTTATTTGTGTTGACAAAAATAAATCTAAAGTCTACTTGAGGATAACAATGCTGCAACAGTTTCCTCAAACGACTCCTTACAGAAAAACTAATATTGCCATAAAATTATTATAAACTTTTTATTTAGAATATATAATACATTTTTTGGAATTTAGTTTTATTTAATATTTGAGTTTTCATAAGATTTTGGTTAGTACTTTATAATTGTCGCTTATTCTGTTTGCATTTTATATACATTTTTTGTAGATTTGTAGTCATTATATAAATATTTATTATAGTGTTTAGTATCTATGTGTTAGTTATCAAGTTTTACGTCCTGTTGATCACTTAATTCGCGTAAGTTAAATAGTATGGTTTGTTTCAGTAGGTATAAAATTTCTCTAGTAATTTAATGGATTTTTTAATTAGCTTTTATCTATGTGACAGTTAATAAGTTTTATTTGTATTGATCACTTTAAGTAAGCTTAAGTGTTTTGTTTTTTAATCATTTTCCTTTCTTTGATAGACAATTATATTCAGTATGAGTTCTTTGTTTACCAGTTATTTGATTATGATTTCTGTTTTTTCTTTTAGATGTGATGATGAATACGAGAAGTATTCAAAACGATATGCATTTTAAAGTAAAGAATCTGAAACAAGATGTTCAGTATATCCCTGGTTTTCCTATTCATCTTTACATATATATATATATATATATATATATATATATATATATATATATATATATATATATATATATATATATATATATATATATATATATTGTGACAGTGTTTCCCCCCCCCCCTCCCTTATATTTCTCCCACGCCAGCTGTAAGAGTCATATCTACTTTACCCGAACGTTCTCTACGTTCCAGGGGACAATTTGACATATGTGGGAGCATTAGGTGTTTTTGCGTTGGCGAGAAATTCGCAAAAGAAGAGTGTTTTGGCCAGTGGTTTAGGCCCTTTAGGATGCCAAGATGGCGCTGGTCCCTACGTTTTCCCGCCAAGACGTTGTGACGTCAGTAGCACCAGATTGGTCAAGAACAGTGACGTAGCACAGGAAGCAAATTAGAAACGCCCCTGGCAAGTATGACGTCATGAGTGCAGGGGGGTCTGGATAGCGCGGGCCATGGCGCCCGGGAGTTTGACACGACACATCGAGGAGGTCAGACGTGCGATAGTGGGTCCTGTCAGTCTGACAAATTTCGCCCCAGCTCCGGTGGATTTACACGTCTCCAGTAGTCTGCAAGCACCCTGTGAGGTCTTCCTGTATTCCATGTGTTAGACAGAAGAAGGAATTGACGAGAAACGAGCAACAAGTGCTCCAGTGACAGGTGCTTTGCAAGAAGTGAAGTCTGAGCAGTGACGTCCGGGACGACTGTGCAGTTTCACCAGTTATGTGATGACGTAGCGCCTGGGTCAATCCACCGTGAGGCAGGAGAAGAGGAAACTAGCTGGGGATCTAAGCAACTGCAGCCGAGAGAAAGGACTGCAGACGTAGTTGTGAGAAGTCGACAGCCAGGAGACCGACTCCAACCCTTCAAGAAGTTGTGGAGGAGCACGGAACCTGCAGAGGGAAGAGCACGGAGACGATGCATTTTTGAGTGTTGATTGGGTTCCTGGAGAGAACATCAGTGTGAGTGTGGGGGAGTTCCTTACAACGAGTCGAGAGCCGGGACCAGGAGTTTCAATTCAACTCTCAACAGAGGGTGAGTCCACGTCATTGATGGTGGAAGTAGGTAATTCAGTTTTCCCTCCCATTCCCCACTAGTTAGCTATTTAGCCAGAGTATCATCTAAGTCGTGAGCAGGGGCTCACCAATGTCTAGTATCATCTATGTCGTGAGCAGGGGCTCACCAATGTCTAGTATCATCTATGTCGTGAGCAGGGGCTCACCAATGTCTATGTCATAGTAAGGCACAGTTGTGAAGAGAGATGTCATAGGTAGCTCTCGTGAGAATATATATGGTGTGTGAGTATGCCTGTGATTTATCGAAGAGATTACTGTGTCGAGGACATTTACATTCATGTGACATTAATATTATAAGTTTGTGCCAGAGAATATATATATATATATATATATATATATATATATATATATATATATATATATATATATATATATATATATATATATGTTGTACCTAATAGCCAGAACGCACTTCTCAGCCTACTATACAAGGCCCGATTTGCCTAATAAGCCAAGTTTTCATGAATTATTTGTTTTTCGACTACCTAACCTACCTAACCTTACCTAACCTAACTTTTTCGGCTACCTAACCAAACCTAACCTATTAAGATAGGTTAGGTTAGGTTAGGTAGGGTTGGTTAGGTTCGATCATATATCTACATTAATTTTAACTCCAATAAAAAAAAGTTGACTCATACATAATGAAATGGGTAGCTTTATCATTTCATAAGAAAAAAATTTGAGAAAATATATTAATTCATGAAAACTTGGCCTATTAGGCAAATCAGGCCTTGCATAGTAGGCTGAAAAGTGCGTTCTGGCTACTAGGTACGACATATATATATATATATATATATATATATATATATATATATATATATATATATATATATATATATATATATATATATATAAATGTACCATTTATTAGTGTAAGGCTGTGTGCCCAGTATTACCACATCATTATAAATATTATTGTAAGGATCTATATATATGCTGGAGTTATTGAATAGTGTATTCATGTGTTTATTGCCAGTACAGTGATTTACTGTGTTTTTTGCCAGTATAGTGATTTACTGTGTTTACTGTCAGTATTGTGATTTACTGTGTTTAATGCCAGTACAGTGATTTACTGTGTTTATCGCCTGTAGAGTGATTTACTGTGTTCAAGCCAGTACTGTGATATACTGTGATCATGAAAAAATAATAGGCGCTTCACGCCACGATAGTAAGTACAGTGAGCAGCAAGTACAGAGAGCATATAGTGAGGGGGGCGTGGCCTCTCGCGAGTTGCCAAGCGCTCGATAATACTTTATTTGGAGCGTGGGAATAGGCACGACTGAAGGGGAGTGTTGCCATCGTGTAGCATTCCAGATTTGTGAAGAGGGAGTGACACCTGTTCCTGTACTTCGTTGCCTTGTTGCTGATCCAGTGTTATAATACTTTAATCTTTTAAGTAAAATACAAAACCACCTTAGTGTTTATATTATCCCTCCATTTGCTTTGTTGCTATTGAGTCCATTGAAAAGAGTGATTGAGACGTACGCTTACCTGATACCAATTTGAGTAATGTTCTATTGAGCCATTATCTATCACTACTATATTACTATTCCACTGAAGTGTTACTGGACACGGGAAACACCAGTTGGCGACCTTTTAGTTAGCAGTAGAGCCCTTTGTCGGGGCGGGCACATGATCTAGAAAGAAGTGATCGTGTTCCCAGTCGCCTTCAGGCTATGAGACCGGCCGGAGGTAGACTGGGAGACTCTCCAGGTGAACAGAGGCACCTTGAAGATGGAGTGAAGACCCGCAGGGCTACAGTAAATAACAGTTATCACTACTAGTACTTGGTGGTGACTTGTGAGAGGTAGAGTAACTTCGACATTGGCGATATTGCCAGGATATTAAATCCGAGATTTAGAGTAACCCCGGCATTGGCGACCTTGCCAGGATTTTAAGTACAGTTACTCGAAACCCCGACATTGGCGACCTTGCCAGGATTACGATCAGGATATCGATCAGGATAACGAGCAGCATAACGATCAAGGATAACGATTAAGATTGTGGTGTTTAATAGTGGCCAGAGGTATCAGGTACAGGTAATAGATATTCACTCATAGCACAAGTATGGAGGACGATAAGATGGCAAAGTTTATTCATACCAGAGATGAGCAGGTGCTAGAGATTGCACTAAGGCGCAGCTGCAGTTGATAGCTTACCACTTTGGGATACAGTTGAGATCCTCCAAAGTGGGAGAGAGGAGGCTTGAGATTGTGGCACAGCTCAGGACCCGAGATGAGGCTTAGAGGGAGGAATGGCCACAGACACCTGCCAATGCGGGGGAGAACTTGAGCATTGGTGGAAGCAGTAGGGGATCCAGCGGCAGCCGGCGCAGCGTTAAGCTGGAGATAATGAAGCTGCAAATGGAGGCACAGCTGAAGCGTGAAGAATGAGAAGCACAGCTGAAGCGTGAAGAGGTACAGCTGAAGCATGAAGAACGAGAGGCACAGCTGAGATGGGAAGAGCGTGAGCTCGAAGCACAGCTGAGGCGTGAAGAGCGAGAAACAGAAGCACAGCTGAAGCGTGAAGAAGCACAGCTGAGACGGGAGGAGCGCGAGGTGGAAGCCAAGCTGAAGCAGCAAGAGTTTGAAGCTAACAGAGAGGTTGAGCTGAAGCTGGCTGAACTAGGGCCCACCTGCACCCCCACAGCAGGAAGACCGCCGGGTGAGAGAGCGAGATTTACCAGTCTTTCTGCCTAATGAAGCTGAGGGCTTCTTTTACCATTTAAAGAGGGTCGCTACCTTAAAGAAGTGGCCAAGAGCAGAGTGGGCGGAGCTGGTTCAGGGTAGGCTCACTGGTGAAGCTCGCGAGGCTTACAATATGCTTGACCTCAAGGAATGCACCAATTATGAGGCTGTGAAGAGAGCAGTGCTCCACTCTTTCAAGCTGACATCAGAATGTTATAGGAAAAGATTCCGAGAATGTGCCCATTCGCCAGGTAAATCTTATGCAGAGACGGCGAGGGACATGGAGAGAAAATTCCTGAAGTGGTTGGAATCTGAAAAGGCTAAGTCAGCTGAGGACGTCAAAAGGCTGATGGTCATGGATAAATTTATGTCCGTGCTCTCTCCTGAGATCAGGATTAGAGTCAAGAAGGCGGACATAAAGGACCTGAGGGCTGCTGCTGACAGAGCTGACATGTTGGAGGAAGCCTTGCGACCACGCAGAGAGGGACCGCACCGACCGCCAGTATATTCCGGATATGGGAGCAGTTTCATGAAGACGGACGGATGGAGGACAAGAACGAGTTCTCCCAAGTCCCACCTCTCGAGTGGAGACGGTAGGGGATCGAAGAGTTCTGTGGAACTGGCCAAGAAGCCTTTAGCTGAGAGTGCAGGAGTTGTTGCTGTGATGAGAAATGCTACGAAGGAGACGATGGAAGGTGCAAGGAAGACTCATGGAGCGACGGCCTCTGGAGGCGTTGCCAGGGCGAGCGGTGGTGGAAGGTCGCCGTCAAGAAGGATCCGCTGCTACAATTGTGGAGGATTTGGACACGTCGCGCGGGAATACAGACGCCCTAAGCAGCGGGGGAACGTTGCTTTTATGAGGGTGGAGGACCAAGAGGCCGAGAGCGTGCGGGATGAGCCCGTACTAAGCGTCTAAGCGTGGAGAAAAGAGTTTACCCGTTCGTGTGTTAGGGGACAGTAAGGATGGGGGAGGCAGACCCCATTCCTGTGAAGATATTGAGAGACACCGGGGCTGATTTTACCCTGGTGAGTAGAACCCTGTTCCCCGAGGGTTACGAGAGTACCAATGTGGGGGTGGCAGTTGTGACCACTGTGGGATGCCCAGTGAGGATGCCCCTGCACAAGGTGACTTTAGATTCTGATTATGGCTACCAGACCCTAGTGGTAGGGGTCTGCGCCTCGATGCCCAAGATGGAGACGCTAGTCATTCTTTGAAATGACGCCTGTGGAGGATGTGTCCTCCCTAACCTCGTGAAGAGCGAAGAGTGCTTGGAGCACTACAAAGAGAGAGGCGGAGTATTAGACGCCTGTGGGGACGAGAAGGAAATCGCCGAGGTGGCGTTTCCTGTATGTGCTGTGATCCCAAGACGGTGCAACGAGCACGGAGTGAGTGGATCTGATGGGGCTGAAGAAGAGTCGTCTGACAGCCTGGGAGTCGATCACCTCTTCGTGGAACCCGGAGAACGAGTGGAGGGCGAAGGCATCCCGGATGGTGAGCTACAGGTGACCCTCGCCAGTTCTCTTGGGGTGGACCGCGCTCGTCTGGGGGAGTTACAGCAGGTGGAGTTCCCAGATTTGATTCAGGAGGCCAAAGGGGACGTGTTAGTCCCGAGAGGGCCACTCATTTTTATATGCTGGAGGGAATGCTGAAGAGACAATGGAGGCCTGTGAGAATGGAGGCCAGAGAAGAATCACTAGGTACGAGGCACCAGGTAGTGTTGCCGGCCCAGTGCAGAGCGGCGGTGCTGGATATGTCGCACTCCGTGGATTCTGCAGGTCACCTGGTAGTGACCAAGACTTTACCTAAGATCAGGGACCATTTCTACTGGCCGGGTATGGTCGCCGATGTGAGGCGTCACTGTAAGACTTGCTTGTCTTGCCAGAGGGCAGGGAAGAGCCAACCCGCAATACCAAAGGCCCCGTTGGTCCCTGTTCCTGCATTTGTGCCTGCGTTTGAGCGTCTGTTGGTCGACGGGGTAGGACCGTTGCCATGGACGAGGATGGGAAATACCTACCTGATGACCATCATGTGTGTGGCAACAAGGTTCCCGGAAGCTGTCCCGATGCGGCGTTTGACATCAAAAGGTGTAGCCGGGAAGTTGCAGCAATTTTTCTCTTGGGTGGGAATGCCCAGGGAAATCCAGACGGACTGTGGGAGCGTATTCCAGTCCAAGAAGTTCAGACAAACCGTGACAAATTGGGGAGTGACTCAGATTCGGTCGTCGCCTTACCGACCGCAGTCGCAAGGGGCGATCGAAAGGTTTCACTCCACACTGAAAACCATTCTGAGAGTGTTCGGTGTAGAACAAGGAGCCAAGTGGGCAGGGTACACTGATGAGGCAGTGTACCCTGCGTTGTTTGCCATACGGAACGCTGTGGTGGAGTTGTTGGGTTTCTCACCATTCCAGCTGGTATATGGACATGAAGTACGAAGTCCTCTGTCCATGCTGAGAGAAGTATGGGCGCCAAGAGTGACAGTGGGAACGGTCAACGAATACGCAAGGAGCATCTCGCATTGGCGGCAGGAATACTGGTTGGAAATTAAGCTCATCAGAGGGAAGGACAACGTGGTAGCGGATGCCCTGTCCCGTGTACACTAAACCGATATGACTCTTATTTTAAGGGGAGGGGTATGTGACTGTGTTCCCCCCCCCCCTTATATTTCTCCCACGCCAGCTGTAAGAGTCATATCCACTTTACCCGAACGTTCTCTACATTCCAGGGGACAATTTGACATATGTGGGAGCATTAGGTGTTCTCGCGTTGGCGAGAAAGTCACAAAAGAAGAGTGTTTTGGCCAGTGGTTTAGGCCCTTTA
This sequence comes from Procambarus clarkii, assembly GCF_040958095.1. Taxonomy (NCBI): domain Eukaryota; kingdom Metazoa; phylum Arthropoda; class Malacostraca; order Decapoda; family Cambaridae; genus Procambarus; species Procambarus clarkii. The sequence goes on from NC_091207.1 coordinate 32,262,999, forward strand.
GGACGCCAAGATGGCGCCAGCCCCTACGTTTTCCCGCCAAGACGTTGTGACGTCAGTGGCACCAGATTGGTCAAGAACAGTGACGTGGCACAGGGAGCCAATGAGAAACGCCCCTGGCAAGTATGACGTCATGAGTGCAGAGGGTTCCGGATGGCGCGGGCCGTGGCGCCCAGGAGTTTGACACGACATGTCGAGGAGGTCGGACCTGCAATAGGGGGTTCTGTCAGTCTGACAGTTTTCGCCCCAGCTCCGGTGGATTTACGCGTCTCCTGTAGTCTGCAAGCACCCTATGAGGTCTTCCTGTATTCCATGTGTTAGACAGAAGGAATTGACGAGAAACGAGCAACAAGTGCTCCAGTGACAGGTGCTTTGCAAGAAGTGAAGTCTGAGCAGTGACGTCCGGGACGACTGTGCAGTTTCACCAGTTATGTGATGACGTAGCGGCTGGGTCAATCCACCGTGAGGCAGGAGAAGAGGAAACTAGCTGGGGATCTAAGCGACTGCAGCCGAGAGAAAGGACTGCAGACGTAGTTGTGAGAAGTCGACGGCCAGAAGACCGACTCCAACCCTTCAAGAAATTGTGGAGGAGCACGGAACCTGCAGAGGGAAGAGCACGGAGACGACGCGTTTTTGAGTGTTGATTGGGTTCCTGGAGAGAGCATCAGTGTGTGTGTAGGGGCGTTCCCTACAACGAGTCGAGAGCTGGGACCAGGAGCTTCAATTCAACTCTCAACAGAGGGCGAGTCCACGTCATTGATGGTGGAAGTAGGTAATTCAGTTTTCCCTCCCATTCCCCATTAGTTAGCTATTTAGCAAGAGTATCTTCTATGTCGTGAGCAGGGCTCACCAATGTCTGTCATAGTTAGGCACAGTTGTGAAGAGAGATGCCATAGGGAACTCTCGTGAGAATACATATGGTGTGTGAGTGCGCCTGTGATTTATCGAAGAGATTCCTGTGTCGAAGACATTTACATTCATGTGACAATAATATTATAAGTTTGTGCCAGAGAATATATATATATATATATTGTGACGGTAAAGCGTTGGTGTTCGGCTGTTTCAAAAGCTAGGGGCAGGGCCTCGTCACATGACAAAAAAAAAAGAGAAAAGTTGGTCCTTTCGTCTGTGATAAGGTAATGGGAAGACACACAAAACACAAGTATATAAACAATGAAATTTTAATTACTCTAGAAAACAAGACATGAATAAAGGCAATCTCATAATATTTGCAGGACAAATCAACAAACAAAATAACATGAATAATCACTGGCAAATGAAAAGTTACGCTAAGACAAGTAAGTTACAGTGATAGCAAAATAAAATATGAGTGCTGGAATACTGGCTTCGAGCTGCCACCTCCCTTAGTACACGAAAGCCAAGGCTTAGTCTACCAGCGAGAGATGTCAGCTGCATGGAGCACTGAGATATTCTGACGAGACTGGCGCACTGCAGCCCAGAGGTCGACTTGTGGTGGTGGCGGAGAGCAGGTGCGACGAGACACCAGCCAATCAGCAACAGGCAGGCAGAGGATGAGCAGTTAGCTGGTTACGGCGGTGGCCAGGTGTGCTGGGTACGTTTTGCTCTCTGGGCAAAACGTTTGGCGATACTTGGTGAACGTATCTTGTATTTTGACGTAATTATGTAGGGAAGAGCAGGCTCAATCTCTCTTGAAAGAGATTATCGTCACAACTCTCCCCCGAAGCCTGCGGTTCTGGAAGAAGTTACGTCTTCATGTGGTGGAGTAATAGTTGGAGTTGCTTCTACTTCATAGACTCTGGAGAGGGCGTCGGCTAAGATGTTGTCAGAACCCTTGATATAGCGGATCTCCAGGTTGAAATCTTGCAGATATAAAGCCCATCGTAGAAGACGCTGGTTATTGAATTGGGCTTGATGTAAGAAGCGGAGAGGATTGTGGTCTGAGAAGATGGTGGTAGACCTGGCACCTTGTAGGTATGGAGCAAAGTGCTGGAGATTCAGGACGATGGAGAGTAGCTCCTATTCAATAGTGCTGTAGTTCCTCTGGTGGGGTTTCAACTTGTAGCTGTAGTAGCTGACAGGTAGAACCTCCTCGCCTCGTTGCTGCATCAGGACACCACCGGTGCCGGTACCACTGGCGTCGACATGAAGGACGAAAGGCTTTGTGATATCTGGCGAGGCGAGAATGGGATTAGAACAGAGGAGGAATTTGAGTTGTTCGAAAGCAACGGTTTGCTGCATGGTCCAATTATACCGTTGCTTGGGACTGGTTAAAATGATTAATGGTGTGGCGACTGTACTAAAATTTCTCACAAACCTACGGTAGTAGGAGGCAAGACCAAGGAAGCGCAGGAGCTGCTTCCTGGTGGTAGGCTGTGGATAATGCTGGATGGCTTGAGTGTGTGTGTCTAACGGAGCTAGGCTGCCACTCCCAATTACATGACCCAGATAACGCACTTTACCTTTGGCGAAGGTGGACTTGCCCAGGTTGATGGTGAGGCCGGCTGTCAGGAGCTTGGCGAACAGTCGTTGCAGCTGGAGCAGATGTTCGCTCCAGGTGTTGGATGCTACGACGATATCATCCAAATAGGCGTAGGTGTTATCCAAGCCCTGGATGACGCGGTTGACAGCTCTCTGAAAAGTGGCCGGGGCATTACATAGTCCGAAAGGAAGGCGTTCATATCTGAAAAGTCCAAAGGGAGTGATAAAGGCAGATATTTCTTTGGCTCGCTCTGTTAGACACACTTGGTAATACCCCTTAAGCAAGTCCACTTGGGACAAGTACTGGGCATTACCAATGGCGTCAAGAATGTCATCTATCCTTGGCAAGGGGTATGCATCCTTGACAGTCACATTATTTAACTTACGGAAATCCGTGCACAGTCTCACCTTACCTTGGGGTTTTGGCACCAAGATACAGGGTGAGGCCCAGGGGGACTCACAAGGTGTAGCCAGTCCATGATCCAAGAGGTACTGCACCTCAGCACGCATGACTTCCTTCTTGCTAGGGATGATTCGGTAGAAGGGTTGACGAATCGGCCGGGTGTCAGGGAGCAGTTGGATGTCGTGCTGGGTAACATTACACTCTTGGGGGTCATCTCGGAACAACTCTTGATGTTCTTTGAAGATCTTGACGAGAGGTGCACTATGATTGTCCTGAAAATAGTTGGGAAGATCAGTTAGGATTTCCGAATTAGAAAGCGCTGACTCCTTGTCAGTGCTTTCGGGAGGAGAAGCAGGGAAGGTCTCACTGTGGATGTATGGCTCTTTAAATGAAGAGTAATTAATCATGACAGTGGGAGGAGTACCGTTATATAGCTTCAGGAGGTTGACGTGGCACAACTGGGTCTTTCGCCGCCTATCTGGAGTCTCTAGAACGTAGTTATGGTTGTTTCTGCACTCCTTGATGCGGTAGGGTCCTGAAAACCTGTTTTGTAAAGGAGAACCTGGGATAGGGAAATAAGCAAGTACGAAGTCTCCCGGTTTAAATTTCCTTACTTTGCTGGTCTGGTCGTAATGAGTCTTCATCCTCTCCTGTGCTTTCAATAGATTATCCTGGGCAAAACTGTGAACCCTCTCTAGAATGTGTTGTAGGTTTTGAAGAAACTGGGGCACATTCTGATGCTCACTGAAGGTGGCATCACGTAGAGAGTCTTTGAAAGCCTTGAGAGGAGTACGGCACTTACGTCCGTAGAGCATCTCATAAGGAGATACTCCTAGGGACTCATTGGGAAGACTTCTAAAGATACACATTATCAGGTCTATTTGCTTATCCCAATCCTTAGAGGTTTCATTACAAAACTTCTTCAGGAGTGCTTTAATAGTCTGATGACTACGCTCAAGAGAACCCTGTGAACCCTGTTCGTTTGAAACGAACATAGGAATGTGCCTAAATGCCAACAGCGACTGCCCAGACAGGTACAAGAGGAGTGTTGTTAACGCATATGTCGACCGTGCTCTCAGCCACAGCTCAGAATGGAAGCAAGTCGACGAAGAACTCTGTAGGGTAAGGCAGGTCCTAGTCAACAACGGCTTCTCCAATGGTTTCGTCGAAGACATCATAAGAAGGAAAGTGAAACGCCATGCAACCTCTGAAGAGACAACTAACACAACACCTATACCCCCTATTAGACTATTTTACAGGAACTTCTTTTCCACAGCTCATAAAACGGAGGAAAGGGTCCTGAAAGATATTGTTAATAGAAACGTTATCCCTACAGACGAAAATCAGAGGATACAACTGACGATTTACTATAAAACCAGAAAAACGGCCAGCCTACTCATGAGAAACTCTCCAGACACAAAACAGAACGCTTTAAAAGAGACTAACGTCGTCTATGCCTTCAAATGCCCTCTTGGGGACTGTAAGCTCCAAAAAACCCAGTATATAGGCAAGACAACAACATCTCTTTCTAGGCGTTTAACAATGCATAAGCAACAGGGCTCCATTAAAGAACATATAATCTCTTCCCTCAACCAAACCATCGCCAGAGAAATCCTAGTAAACAACACAGAAATCATCGATAGATACAGCGATAGCAGGCGGCTTGACGTTTGCGAGGCACTACACATCAAGAAGTCAACACCAGCAATCAACAGCCAATTAATGCACAACTATATTCTACCCACCTCAAGTCTCCGCTCCAATATAGAAGCATCAAGAAATATGGACCAATAGGCTTTCTACAAACACTTTTATTCAATACCCATTGTTTCGTGTTCCGTCTTGTGTTGATGAAATTAATACCCTATTAATGCCACCTCTTGTTCTGTCTTGTGTTGATGAAATTAATACCCTATTAATGCCACCTCACCCCATCCACCTCACTCAAATGTAGATATAAAATCGGAGATGCGTAAGTTCTATTCAGTTGTGTATTTGTAAACTAAAGTCTTTGAAAATGTAATAAGTTTTACGAAACGCGCTCGTGTCGCGTCAGACTAGAAATAAAAATGAATTTTGGAGAATTGATTTTTGATTTACCTCCAACAGTGAAAAGAAATGTACGAAAGATTGAGAAAATTCGTGTTAGAATTATTAATCTTACTTTTTCGGTCATATTTAATAATATATGTCTACAGGAAAGACTGCTACCAAAATATACTAATATATAATATAATCATATAATATAATCATTATATACATCATTAAAAGAAGCCTTGCCTCTGCTCAGTGTCCAGCGGAGAAAGAGCCCCGCAACCTACTGAACCTTGACTCTGTTAGCTTTGCCGGCCGACCAGACGGAATCACACTGTGACCGTGGAAGGGTGGCAGACAATTGGCATGGGACTATACTTGTGTATCCACCCTGGCAAACACATACATCAACCTCTCTGCCGGCACAGCAGGAGCCGCGGCGACACGCAGAGAAAGAGACAAGTCAGCCAAGTACAGGCAATTAGATCATCAGTACAACTTCCTTCCAATAGGGTCTGAGACCCTAGGCCCATGGAAAGTAAGTGCAAGAAGGTTTCTTAAGGATATTGGTTCCAAGCTCATTGACACCACAAGAGACCCTAGAGCAGCAAGTTTTCTTTTTCAGCGCCTCAGTGTCGCGATCCAGAGGGGAAATGCTCGCTGTATCCTCGGTTCCTGCCCGGCGTCGGAGGAGTTCGAGGAAATCTACAGCCTCTAGGAAGCGAACATTTTTTTTGTGCCTTAATGTTAATTTTTTGTATAAAATCAGATATGTAACTGTATAACCTTGCATAATAAAGTGTACACCATAAAAAAAAGGGAGGGTGGTAGGAGAAGCGAACACTCTTACGTATTCAGAGTTAAATGGCAAGTTTTTCCCGGAATGCTCTGTGTTCCCTTCTCTGAGGCTGTGGGTCCCTATAATTGCACCAGAGGTGGTACCCGCTATATATATATAGGGTGTGTATATATATATATATATATATATATATATATATATATATATATATATATATATATATATATATAAATATATATATATATATATATATATGTATATATATATATATATATATATATATATATATATATATATATATATATATATATATATATATTAGTATATTTTGGTAGCAGTCTTTCCTGTAGACATATATTATTAAATATGACCGAAAAAGTAAGATTAATAATTCTAACACGAATTTTCTCAATCTTTCGTACATTTCTTTTCACTGTTGGAGGTAAATCAAAAATCAATTCTCCAAAATTCATTTTTATTTCTAGTCTGACGCGACACGAGCGCGTTTCGTAAAACTTATTACATTTTCAAAGACTTTAGTTTACAAATACACAACTGAATAGAACTTACGCATCTCCGATTTTATATCTACATTTGAGTGAGGTGGATGGGGTGAGGTGGCATTAATAGGGTATTAATTTCATCAACACAAGACAGAACAAGAGGTGGCATTAATAGGGTATTAATTTCATCAACACAAGACAGAACAAGAGTATTAATAGGGGTATTAATTTCATCAACACAAGACAGAACACGAAACAATGGATATTGAATAGAAGTGTTTGTAGAAAGCCTATTGGTCCATATTTCTTGATGCTTCTATATTGGAGCGGAGTCTTGAGGTGGGTAGAATATAGTTGTGCAATAATTGGCTGTTGATTGCTGGTGTTGATTTCTTGATGTGTAGTGCCTCGCAAACGTCAAGCCGCCTGCTATCGCTGTATCTATCGATGATTTCTGTGTTGTTTACTAGGATTTCTCTGGCGATGGTTTGGTTGTGGGAAGAGATTATATGTTCCTTAATGGAGCCCTGTTGCTTATGCATCGTTAAACGCCTAGAAAGAGATGTTGTTGTCTTGCCTATATACTGGGTTTTTTGGAGCTTACAGTCCCCAAGAGGGCATTTGAAGGCATAGACGACGTTAGTCTCTTTTAAAGCGTTCTGTTTTGTGTCTGGAGAGTTTCTCATGAGTAGGCTGGCCGTTTTTCTGGTTTTATAGTAAATCGTCAGTTGTATCCTCTGATTTTTGTCTGTAGGGATAACGTTTCTATTAACAATATCTTTCAGGACCCTTTCCTCCGTTTTATGAGCTGTGGAAAAGAAGTTCCTGTAAAATAGTCTAATAGGGGGTATAGGTGTTGTGTTAGTTGTCTCTTCAGAGGTTGCATGGCTTTTCACTTTCCTTCTTATGATGTCTTCGACGAAACCATTGGAGAAGCCGTTATTGACTAGGACCTGCCTTACCCTACAGAGTTCTTCGTCGACTTGCTTCCATTCTGAGCTGTGGCTGAGAGCACGGTCGACATATGCGTTAACAACACTCCTCTTGTACCTGTCTGGGCAGTCGCTGTTGGCATTTAGGCACATTCCTATGTTTGTTTCCTTAGTGTAGACTGCAGTGTGGAAACCTCCGCCCTTTTCCATGACTGTTACATCTAGAAAGGGCAGCTTCCCATCCTTTTCCATCTCGTAAGTGAAACGCAGCACGGAACTCTGCTCAAATGCCTCCTTCAGCTCCTGCAGATGTCTGACATCAGGTACCTGTGTAAAAATGTCGTCAACATACCTGCAGTATATGGCCAGTTTCAAGTTCATGTCGACTAAGACTTTTTGCTCGATGGTACCCATGTAGAAGTTTGCAAACAGGACACCTAGGGGAGAACCCATGGCGACCCCATCTACTTGCTTATACATGTGCCCATCCGGGCTCAAGAAGGGTGCCTCTTTAGTACAAGCTTGGAGTAGTTTCCTCAGAATATTTTCTGGTATGTCAAGCGGAGTACAGGCTGGATCACGATACACTCTGTCGGCTATCATTCCGATTGTCTCGTCCACAGGTACGTTGGTAAACAGCGATTCTACGTCCAACGAGGCTCTTATCCCTGTGGCCCGTGAGCCCCGCAGTAAGTCAACAAATTCCTTTGGAGACTTCAGGCTGAAGGCGCAAGGAACATAAGGAGTCAGCAGGCCGTTGAGTCGCTTCGCCAGTCTGTACGTGGGTGTGGGTATCTGGCTAATGATTGGCCGAAGTGGGTTTCCAGGCTTGTGCGTCTTGACATTTCCATACGCATATCCAGGTTTATATTCCCCAATGATCTTTGGCAGGTGGAGTCCGGATTTCTTGGCGTTTACAGTTTCGATCAGTTTGTTGACCTTTGCTTTTAATTCGGCTGTAGTGTCCTTCGTTACCCTTTGGAACTTAGTTTGGTCAGAGAGTATGATGTTCATTTTCGCCAGATATTCGTCTTTTTTAAGAATGACATATATTGGCGACTTGTCACCTCTTCTGACAACTATCTCCTTGTTCTCACGAAGGCTTTTAGCTGCCGCTTTAAGCTCGGGGGACAGTACGGTGCTTCTGTAGTTGCCTCGATTCTTTCCTCCTTCTGCAATAAGTTCTGCTTGTAAGGTATCTTACAGTGACCTTCTTTTGTGTCTCGAGGTCGAATATGTCGTCCAACAGAATTTCCAACTCTACTTTCCGGGCCATCTCACTCGGTCTGGACATAACATGACAGTTTATGCCCAGATTTAGGAGAGTGACTTGGTCCTCAGTGAGGTTAATTCCTGCAAGGTTCAGGAAGCCATCTCTTGGTTGTGGAATTGCCATAGGTCCTCCATATAATGTTGTTAGTTTCTTGATAATCCTTGTTTCAGTGCTGAGGTGATGTTGGTCTGTGAGGATGTCGAGGTGTTGTTCAATCGGGTACGGATACTATCGTCGATGTTGCTATTTCTCCACTCGTTTGTAGCATGAAGTAGTTGCGTTTTGTTGTCTTTGATTTCATTCTCTGCCTTGTATATCTGATCACGAATCAGATCCTGGCGATATTTTATCGTGAAGGCTTGATTCCTTGCTGCTGGGTCGTGCGTTTTAATATTAGTATATTTTGGTAGCAGTCTTTCCTGTAGACATATATTATTAAATATGACCGAAAAAGTAAGATTAATAATTCTAACACGAATTTTCTCAATCTTTCGTACATTTCGTTTCACTGTTGGAGGTAAATCAAAAATCAATTCTCCAAAATTCATTTTTATTTCTAGTCTGACGCGACACGAGCGCATTTCGTAAAACTTATTACATTTTCAAAGACTTTAGTTCACAAATACACAACTGAATAGAACTTACGCATCTCCGAATTTATATCTACATTTGAGTGAGGTGGAAGGGGTGATGTGGCATTAACACAAGACAGAACAAGATGTGGTATTAATAGGGTATTAATTTCATCAACACAAGACAGAACAAGAGTATTAATAGGGTATTAATTTCATCAACACAAGACAGAACACGAAACAATGGATATTGAATAGAAGTGTTTGTAGAAAGCCTATTGGTCCATATTTCTTGATGCTTCTATATTGGAGCGAAGTCTTGAGGTGGGTAGAATATAGTTGTGCAATAATTGGCTGTTGATTGCTGGTGTTGACTTCTTGATGTGTAGTGCCTCGCAAACGTCAAGCCGCCTGCTATCGCTGTATCTATCGATGATTTCTGTGTTGTTTACTAGGATTTCTCTGGCGATGGTTTGGTTGTGGGAAGAGATTATATGTTCCTTAATGGAGCCCTGATATATATATATATATATATATATATATATATATATATATATATATATATATATATATTGTGACGATAATCTCTTTCAAGAGAGATTGAGCCTGCTCTTCCCTACACAATTTACATCATTCAAGTACAAGATACTATATTGAAGATACGTCCACCAGTATTGCCAAACGTTTTGCCCAGGAACCAAAGCATACCTTGCACCACCAGACACACCGGCTCCCGCCCGCCGTCAAACCAGCAAACTACTCATTCTCCGCCTGCCTGTTCCTGATTGGCTGGTGTGTCGCCGCACCTGCACTCACGCCACTACCTGAGTCGACGTCTGGGCCAGCAGCACGCCTTACTCCTCAGAATATCCATGTGCTCCTTGGAGTTGACATCTCTCTATAGTAGACAAAGCTCTGACTGTCGTGTACTAAGGGAGGTGGCAGCTTGAAGCCAGTATTCTCAGCACCTGATTTGATTTATATTACCTGCACTTTATTGTCTTTGAGTAAATTTTTCACTGCCAGTAATTATTCATGTTGTTTTGTTTGTTGACTTGTTTTGAATTTTATGTAAGCGAAGAGATTGTCTTTATTCATATCTTGTTTTCTAGAGTAATTAAAATTTCATTATTTATACTTTGTGTTTTGTGTGTCTTCCCATTACCTTACCACAGACAAAAGGGCAAACGATTTTTTTTTTTGTTATGTGACGAGGCCCTGCCCCCAGCTATTGAAACAGCCGAACACCAACGCTTTACCGGCACAATATATATATATATATATATATATATATATATATATATATATATATATATATATATATATATATTTATGTATATATATATATATATATATATATATATATATATATATTATATATATATATATATATATATATATATATATATATATATATATATATATATATATATATATATATATATATATATATATATATATATATATATATGGACCATGGAGGTTCGAATCGTTGTGCAAATTGTATAAATAAGTGTAATACATTCTATAGTAAATTACTTCTTTTCTTCACCTTAAAAGTACGAAAATGAGTTTTGGAGAACTCCTATTTCAACTAAGCCCTGATGCTAAAAAATAGTTAGAGGGATAGAAGCCCTAAACCAGAAAATAATAAATACAGAATATGCGGTCATATTCAATGAAACATGTTTGAAAGAAAACCTGCTGCCAGTATACACCAATATATATATATATATATATATATATATATATATATATATATATATATATATATATATATATATATATATATATATATATATATATATATAATGTCGTACCTAGTAGCCAGAACGCACTTCTCAGCCTACTATGCAAGGCCCGATTTGCCTAATAAGCCAAGTTCTCATGAATTAATATATTTTCTATAATTTTTTTCTTTTGAAATGATAAAGCTACCCATTTCATTATGTATGAGGTCAATTTTTTTTTAATTGGAGTTAAAATTAACGTAGATATATGACCGAACCTAACCAACCCTACCTAACCTAACCTAACCTATCTCTATAGGTTAGGTTAGGTTAGGTAACCGAAAAAGTTAGGTTAGGTTAGGTTAGGTAGGTTAGGTAGCCGAAAAACAATTCATTCATGAAAACTTGGCTTATTAGGCAAATCGGGCCTTGCATAGTAGGCTCAGAAGTGCATTCTGGCTACTAGGTACGACATTATATATATATATATATATATATATATATATATATATATATATATATATATATATATATATATATATATATATATATATATATATATATATATATAATATATATATATATGTCGTACCTAGTAGCCAGAACGCACTTCTCAGCCTACTATGCAAGGCCATTTTTGCCTAATAAGCCAAGTTTTCATGAATTAATTGTTTTTCGACGACCTAACCTACCTAACCTAACCTAACCTAACTTTTTTGGCTACCTAACCTAACCTAACCTATAAAGATAGGTTAGGTTAGGTTAGGTAGGGTTGGTTAGGTTTGGTCATATATCTACGTTAATTTTAACTACAATAAAAAAAAATTAACCTCATACATAATGAAATGGGTAGCTTTATCTTTTCATAAGAAAAAAATTTGAGAAAATATATTAATTCAGGAAAACTTGGCTTATTAGGCAAATTTGGCCTTGCATAGTAGGCTGACAAGTGCGTTCTGGCTACTAGGTACGACATATATATATATATATATATATATATATGTCGTACCTAGTAGCCAGAACGCACTTGTCAGCCTACTATGCAAGGCCAAATTTGCCTAATAAGCCAAGTTTTCCTGAATTAATATATTTTCTCAATTTTTTTTCTTATGAAAAGATAAAGCTACCCATTTCATTATGTATGAGGTTAATTTTTTTTTATTGTAGTTAAAATTAACGTAGATATATGACCAAACCTAACCAACCCTACCTAACCTAACCTAACCTATCTTTATAGGTTAGGTTAGGTTAGGTAGCCAAAAAAGTTAGGTTAGGTTAGGTTAGGTAGGTTAGGTCGTCGAAAAACAATTAATTCATGAAAACTTGGCTTATTAGGCAAAAATGGCCTTGCATAGTAGGCTGAGAAGTGCGTTCTGGCTACTAGGTACGACATATATATATATATTATATATATATATATATATATATATATATATATATATATATATATATATATATATATATATATATATATATATATATATATATATATATTGGTGTATACTGGCAGCAGGTTTTCTTTCAAACATGTTTCATTGAATATGACCGCATATTCTGTATTTATTATTTTCTGGTTTAGGGCTTCTATCCCTCTAACTATTTTTTAGCATCAGGGCTTAGTTGAAATAGGAGTTCTCCAAAACTCATTTTCGTACTTTTAAGGTGAAGAAAAGAAGTAATTTAATATAGAATGTATTACACTTATTTATACAATTTGCACAACGATTCGAACCTCCATGGTCCATATATATATATATATATATATATATATATATATATATATATATATATATATATATATATATATATATATATATATATAATATATATATATATATATATATATATATATATACATAAATATATATATATATATATATATACATAAATATATATATATATATATATATGTCGTACCTAGTAGCCAGAACTCACTTTTTGGCCTACTATTCTAGGCCCGATTTGCCTAATAAGCCAAGTTTTCCTGAATTAATATATTTTTTCTAATTTTTTTCTTATGAAATGATAAAGCTACCCATTTTATTATGTATGAGGTAAATTTTTGTTTATTGAAGTTAAAATTAACGTAGATATATGACCGAACCTAACCAACCCTACCTAACCTAACCTAACCTATCTTTATAGGTTAGGTTTGGTTAGGTAGCCGAAAAAGTTAGGTTAGGTTAGGTTAGGTAGGTTAGGTAGTCGAAAAACAATTAATTCATGAAAACTTGGCTTATTAGGCAAATCGGGCCTTGCATAGTAGGCTGAGAAGTGCGTTCTGGCTACTAGGTACGACATATATATATATATATATATATATATATATATATATATATATATATATATATATATATATATATATATATATATATATGCGAACAAGCCAGAATGGTCCCCAAGACAATATGCAACTGAAAACTCACACCCCAGAAGTGACTCGAACCCATACTCCCAGAAGCAACGCAACTGGTATGTACAAGACGCCTTAATCCACTTGACCATCACGACCGGACATAATGAGGTGAGAGCCTAAGGTATTTGAACCACCCCACCGCCGGCACTCGGATAGTAATCTTGGGCATAGCATTTTACCAAATCACCTCATTCTTTGGGGCACACGTGAGGAACACAAATGCAAACAAGCCTGAATGGTCCCCAGGACAATATGCAACTGAAAACTCACACCCCAGAAGTGACTCGAATCCATACTCCCAGAAGCAACGCAACTGGTATGTACAAGACGCCTTAATCCACTTGACCATCACGACCGGACATAATGAGGTGATAGCCTAAGCTATTTGAACCACCCCACCGCCGGCACTCGGATAGTAATCTTGGGCATAGCATTTTACCAAATCACCTCATTCTTTGGGGCACACGTGAGGAACACAAATGCGAACAAGCCTGAATGGTCCCCAGGACAATATGCAACTGAAAACTCACACCCCAGAAGTGACTCGAACCCATACTCCCAGAAGCAACGCAACTGGTATGTACAAGACGCCTTAATCCACTTGACCATCACGACCGGACATAATGAGGTGATAGCCTAAGCTATTTGAACCACCCCACCGCCGGCACTCGGATAGTAATCTTGGGCATAGCATTTTACCAAATCACCTCATTCTTTGGGGCACACGTGAGGAACACAAATGCGAACAAGCCTGAATGGTCCCCAGGACAATATGCAACTGAAAACTCACACCCCAGAAGTGACTCGAACCCATACTCCCAGAAGCAACGCAACTGGTATGTACAAGACGCCTTAATCCACTTGACCATCACGACCGGACATAATGAGGTGATAGCCTAAGCTATTTGAACCACCCCACCGCCGGCACTCGGATAGTAATCTTGGGCTGTATCTATCGATGATTTCTGTGTTGTTTACTAGGATTTCTCTGGCTCCATTAAGGAACATATAATCTCTTCCCACAACCAAACCATCGCCAGAGAAATCCTAGTAAACAACACAGAAATCATCGATAGATACAGCGATAGCAGGCGGCTTGACGTTTGCGAGGCACTACACATCAAGAAGTCAACACCAACAATCAACAGCCAATTATTGCACAACTATATTCTACCCACCTCAAGACTCCGCTCCAATATAGAAGCATCAAGAAATATGGCCCAATAGGCTTTCTACAAACACTTCTATTCAATACCCATTGTTTGTGTTCTGTCTTGTGTTGATACTTTTAATACCCTATTAATATCCCCTCTTGTTCTGTCTTGTGTTAATGCCACATCACCCCTCCCACCTCACTCAAATGTAGATATAAAATCGGAGATACGTAAGTTCTATTCAGTTGTGTATTTGTGAAGTAAAGTCTTTGAAAATGTAATTAGTTTTACGAAACGCGCCCGTGTCGCGTCAGACTAGAAATAAAAATGAATTTTGGAGAATTAATTTTTGATTTACCTCCAACAGTGAAGCGTAATGTACGAAAGATTGAGAAAATTCGTGTTAGAATTATTAATCTTACTTTTTCGGTCATATTTAATAATATATATATATATATATATATATATATATATATATATATATATATATATATATATATATATATATATATATATATATATATATATATATATGTCGTACCTAGTAGCCAGAACGCATTTCTCAGCCTACTATACAAGGCCCGATTTGCCTAATAAGCCTAGTTTTCCTGAATTAATGTTTTTTCGACAACCTAACCTACCTAACCTAACCTAACCTAACTTTTTCGGCTACCTAACCCAACCTAACCTATAAAGATAGGCTAGGTTAGGCTAGGTAGCGTTGGTTAGGTTCGGTCATATATCTACGTTAATTTTAACTACAATAAAAAAAAATTGACATCATACATAATGAAATGGGTAGCTTTGTCATTTCATAAGAAAAAAATTAGAGAAAATATATTAATTCAGGAAAACTTGGATTATTAGGCAAATCGGGCCTTGCATAGTAGGCTGAGAAGTGCGTTCTGGCTACTAGGTACGACATTATATATATATATATATATATATATATATATATATATATATATATATATATATATATATATATATATATATATATATATATATATGTATATATGTCGTACCTAGTAGCCAGAACGCACTTCTCTGCCTACTATGCAAGGCCCGATTTGCCTAATAAGCCAAGTTTTTCAGAATTAATATATTTTCTCTTATTTTTTTTATGAAATGATAAAGCTACCCATTTCATTATGTTTGAGGTCAATTTTTTTTTATTGGAGTTAAAATTAACGTAGATATATGACCGAACCTAACCAACCCTACCTAACCTAACCTAACCTATCTTTATAGGTTAGGTTAGGTTAGGTAGCCAAAAAAGTTAGGTTAGGTTAGGTTAGGTAGGTTAGGTAGTCGAAAAACAATTAATTCATGAAAACTTGGCTTATTAGGCAAATCGGGCCTTGCATAGTAGGCAGAGAAGTGCGTTCTGGCTACTAGGTACGACATATATATATATATATATATATATATATATATATATATATATATATATATATATATATATATATATATATAAATATATATATATATATATATATATATATATATATATATATATATTGTGACGGTAACGCGTTGGTGTTCGGCTGTTCAAAGCTATGGGTATGGCCTCGTCACATAGTATTAAAAAAAATAGAAAATCTGGAACTTCGTCTGTGGTAAGGTAAGGAGAAGACACACAAAACACAAGTAAATTTTAACAATGGAATTTTAATTACGTTAAATAAACAAAACATGAATAAAATGGACAAACAAATTCGTATAATAAAATCAATCAAAATAATAAGAATAATTAAATGACACAATGAAAAGTTACGTTAAGACAAAATAACAAGAAGTGCAATATACAAGTAAATGAAAGGTGCTGGAATATTGGCTTTAAGCTATCACCTCTCTTAGTACACGTACGCCAAAGCTTACGTCTAGCAGGGAGAAGTGTTAACTGTGAAAGCACGGAATATTCTGAGGACTGAGGTCGTGGCGGCCCCAGACATCAAGTAGTATGGGGGGGTGGAGTGCAGTTGCAGCCCGACCGGCGACCAATCAGAGGAGCCGGCAGCAAGACAGGTAGTTTGGCGGTTTGAGTCTGAGCAGGTGTCCCTGGCTGCATACGTTTTGCGCTCTGGCAAACCTTGCTGGTGTTGTTGTCGTTGTTGGACATTTCTTCCCTAGTAGTTTTATGTAGTTTGTTACGACGTAATTGTGGAGGGAAGAGCAGGCTCAATCTCTTGAAGGAGATTATCGTCACAACTCTCCCCCGAAGCCTGCGGTTCTGGAAGAAGTACGTCGTTATGTGGTGGAGTATTAGATGGAGTTGCTTCTACTTCATAAACTCTGGAGAGATCATGGGCTAAGATGTTGTCAGACTCTTGGTATAGCGTGTCTCCAGGTTGAATTTCTGCAGTTAGCAAGCCCATAGTAGAAGACGTTGAGATGAGAAGTGGGCGTGCTGCAGGTGGTGTAGGGTGGTGTGGTCCGTATTGATGGTGGACCGAGCACTTTTCAGGTGTGGAGTGAAGTGCTGAAGCTTCAGGATGAGGAAGAGTAGCTCCTTGCCAATTGTTCCGTAGTTCCTTGTAGCAGTAGTCGCTGACAGGTGTATTCTTCTCGCCTCGTTGCTGCATCACGACACCACCATCGTCGGTACCATTGGCGTCGACATGGAGGATGAAGGGCTTATCTGACGAGGTGAGAGTGGAATTAGAAGAGGGCAAAGGAGCACGATTATTATCCTGAAAGCATTTGGGAAGATCATTAAGGATTTTGGAATTAGAAAGCGCCGACTCTTTGTCAGTGCTTTCGGAAGGAGAAGCTGGGATGGTCTCACTGTGGATGTAGGGTTCTGTGAAGGTGGAATAATTAGTCAGGACAGTGGGAGGAGTACCATTATATTGCTTCAGGAGGTTGACGTGGCACAGCTGGGTCTTCCGCCGCCTATCTGGAGTCTCTATTACGTAGTTGTTATTATTCCTGCACTCTTTGACGCAGTAGGGTCCTGAAAACCTGTTTTGTAAAGGTGAACCTGGGATAGGGAAGTAGGCAAGGACGAAGTCTCCCGGCTTGAATTTTCTTACCTTGCTGGTCTGGTCGTAATGAGTCTTCATTCTCACCTGGGCTTTCAATAGATTATCATGGGCAAAACGGTGGACTCTCTCTAGAATGTGTTGAAGGTTTTGAAGAAACTGGGGCACATTCTGATGCTCACTGAAGGTGGCATCTCGGAGAGAGTCTTTGAAAGCCTTAAGGGGAGTACGGCACTTACGGCCGTTGAGCATCTCATAAGGAGATACTCCTAGGGACTCATTGGGGAGACTTCTGAAAATACACATTATAAGGTCAATCTGCTTATCCCAATCCTTCGAGGTTTCACTACAAAACTTTTTCAAGAGTGCTTTGATGGTCTGATGACTACGTTCAAGAGAACCCTGTGAAGCAGGATGATAGGGGCTGGACAATACCTGTTTGATGCTGAACTCCTCCAGTGTCCTTTTGAAGAGATCACTGGTGAAGTTGGTACCACAGTCACTTTGAATCTCCCTGGGAAATCCGTATTGAGTGAAGATCATCAATAGATGTTTGATAACCGTAGCAGCCGTGATGTTCTTCACTGGAACTGCTATGGGAAATCTGGTGGTAGGACACAGGATGGTTAGGATGTAGGCGTTACCTGAACTGGTCCGAGGTAAAGGACCGACACAGTCTATTATGAGTCTGTGGAAAGGTTCCGCAGGCACCTGTATGGGAATCAGTGGCGCTCTGGGAATGGAGATGTTCGGTTTGCCTGCCATCTGACATGTATGACACTGTTTTACGTACTGTTTGACGTTATTTACCATACCTGGCCAGTAGTAGTCTTGACGAATCCCATGGTAAGTCTTGTTGAAGCCGTAGTGGAAGAATGCTCCATGGGCCAGGTGTAGAATAGTGGGCCGCAGGCTGGTGGGAATCACAAGTTGTTCGATGTTGGCCCAATCGTCCTCCTCCTTCAGTTTACTGGGTCTATATCTGCGGTAGAGTAAGTCGTTCTCTAGGAAGAACCCAGGAATACTGTCGGGTTGAGTCTCAGCCTGGAAAAACAATGGTGTTAAAGTAAGATCTTCCCTCTGCAACTTACGGAACTCCAACTTGGTCAGATGCGGGGGGAGTTTCTGAGGGTCTTGAGGGACAGCGGTAGCAGTAGAGTCAGCTGGCTGTGGACGTGCGGCTTGTGCACGGGTGGTCACGAGAACCGGAGGAGAAACTTCATCACTCTCTTGAACCTCTGCTGGAACATACTCTAGAATAGGGTTTAGTGGCACAGAGTTACACACCTGGGGTTTGTCCATGACGATCAGGTTGGTCGGTTGCAGGTCTTCTGCCAAGTCGTTGCCTAGGAGAAGTTGCACTCCAGGCATGGGAAAAGGCTTTTCCCTGACGGCGACTTGGACTTCCCCGTTCACGTAGGGACAATCCAGGTGGACTCTGGCGAGAGGGTATGGAGTGGTAGCAGTGAGGTCAGTGATGAAGACAGTTTCTCCGGTGTAGACGATGTTGGGCACAGCCGACTTCAAGATGATCGATTGAAGAGCCGCTGTGTCCCTCAAGATCTTCAATTTGAAACGTCCCTCCGGATTTGAACCGTTGGCAGAGACAGTTCCAGTATACAGGTGGTTACTGAAAAGAGAAAGATCATTAACATCAACACCAACATTCATCACAGGCTTACCGGACTTAGGAGGAGTTGGTTTGGGTTTTTGTTGGTCAGTGGTTCCCTTGTATTGAGACTTACCACACTTGTCTATGGTATGTCCATAGAGTCTACAATACTTGCAGTACAGTTGTGAACCAGCTTGATCGGGGCTCACCTTCTCGTAACTGTACCACGACTTCTTACTGGAGGATGGTTCAGGTGTCAGCCGGTGGATGAGGCTGTAAGTGTCAGCCGACTTAGCACACTTCAGGTAGTCGGTTTCTTCTTTATCTGCTAAGTAGAGGCGGACAGGAGGCGGCACACGTCTCAAGAATTCTTCAACAAGCATCAGGTTGACGAGTTCTGTAAAAGTAGAGACATGTGCTGCTTCCAGCCATTTCATGAAATACCTCCGTTTCGTGTTAGCAAACTCAAGGAAGGTAGTGGTACTTGCCTTCAGGTGGTCACGGAATTTCCTTCTATAACTTTCGGTGGAAAGTAGGTAGGCGTCCAACACTGCTTGTTTCAGAGTGTGGTAGTCATTCTCAGACGCCAGAGTACTGAGTGTGACTGCAGCTCTACCTGTAAGATGGACTCTGAGAAGTGTGGCCCATTGGTCGACAGGCCAACTGAGTTGATTAGCAAGGGTTTCAAAGGTGGTGAAAAACACATCAACTTCTGCTTCTACAAAGGATGGCATTAACTTACTTGCATGTGATATATTAAAACTGACGGGAAGATTGGCAGTAGCTTGCTGGCGTTGAGTGAAGTGTGAAGTTTCCAAGGCGATTTCGCGTTGACGACACTCTAGAGCCAGAGTCGCTTGTTGCTTGTCATGTTCGCGTTGCATCTCCAACTCGCGTTGTTTGGTTTCAAGCTGTACGCGTTCCCGCTCCTGGAGCATTGCAACCTCACGTTCCTTGTGGGCGATTTCTCGTTCTTGTTCTTCTCTCCTCAAGGCAGCTTCGCGTTCTTGTTCTTCCCTTCGTATGGCAGCAGCTCGTTCTTGTTGTTCGAGGGCTTCCCTTTGCTGCTCACGTTCAATCTTGGCCAGCTCTAGTTTGAGTTTCATCGTTGCCAAGTCAGTTTTATCTGCAATATAGTAAGTTTCATGAGTTTCAGAGTCTATCTTACCTTGCTCTAAATAGTAATCCAGCAACAGGTTGTATAGGTCATTTTTGTTGGCTTGGTAGGGAACTTCTAGTTGATACTCATGTGCAAGAGTTTGTAATTCAGTCCTCTTGGCACGACTTAAAGTCCCTATTTCACCTGCTGGATTTGTACGGAAAGCTTGGAGACGAAACATGGTGAAATTAGCAAATAAAGGTACACGAATATTCAATAGTGAATGTCAGAAACAGGACAACGTGGCAACTGGTACCTATCCTGTGAGATCTTTAACAATTAAAGTTAAGTAAAAGATATTAAATGATTAAATTAAATCAAAGGCGCAGGAAATCTTGTACCCGGTACTCATGTAAGAGGATAAGGGCAAGAAAATCCTACTAACAAATGAAACAGAGTTTCGAAAACAAATGAAACAGTTAAATGCTTCAAAAGTAAAATTGGTAGTCCAAGGATGTAGGCATACCTTGCCAAGTCTCTATAGGACATAAAGCAAGTTTTTCCTACTGAATTTAATATGATACTTACAGAATTAGCGAACTTTTGTGCTCTGAAAAAGTAAGCTAATTCCCTACCGTTGTATGTATCATCATCTCTGACTGACGTGTAGGGGTGCGAGGTGTCAACTGGTGACGAGAACTGCTGCTGAGGTCCCAATTCAGCAACTAAAGTTCGAGCTAGAGGAACTATGGCCCTCTTTGTCCTCCTACAGTCAGATTGCAGAAGATTGGGTACTCTTGACCCGGGGCAGACCACAGTACCAGGGTACCAATATGATGATCTGTCAGAATGAGAAATATTCAAGGGACATAGATGGTAAACACGAGTAATAACAAGGAGGGAGAGATGACCAATTAAGAGTATGACTGAGGCCTACAGTCACCACGTAATCCAAAGTTGTCTCACCTTCACTATATGTTACTCTCGTAATGCACAATACACCGCACCTTATAAAAAATGAAATTAAATATGAAAAATAGTAAAACTACGTTAACAAAGTTAAATACGCTTACCATAAATTACCACTTGGCACCAGTACCTGAGTGAAGCTCCTAGGACAGGCCCCCATATAACTTGTGACGGTAACGCGTTGGTGTTCGGCTGTTTAAGGCTAGGGGTATGGCCTCGTCACATAGTTATAAAAAAAAAATAGAAAAGCTGGAACTTCGTCTGTGGTAAGGTAAGGAGAAGACACACAAAACACAAGTAAATTTTAACAATGAAATTTTAATTACGTTAAATAAATCAAAACATGAAAAAAATGGACAAACAAATTCTTATAATAAAATCAATCAATCAAAATAATAAGAATAATTAAATGACACAATGAAAAGTTACGTTAAGATAAAATAACAAGAAGTGCAACACAAAATTAAAGGGAGGTGCTGGAATATTGGCTTTAAGCTACCACCTCTCTCAGTACACGCTAACGTCTAGCCGGGAGGAGTGGTAACTGCGAAAGCACAAAATATTCTGAGGTCTGAGGTCGTGGCGACCCCAGACATCAAGTAGTATGGGGGGGTGGAGTGCAGTTGCAGCCCGGCCGGCGACCAATCAGCGGAGCCGGTAGCGATCAACAGGTAGTTTGGCGGTTTGAGTCTGAACAGGTGTCTCTGGCTGCAACGTTTTGCGCTCTGGCAAACCTTGGAGATGTTGTTGTCGTTGTTGGACATTTCTTCCCTAGTAGTTTTATATAGTTTGTTACGACGTAATTGTGGAGGGAAGAGCAGGCTCAATCTCTTGAAGGAGATTATCGTCACAATATATATATATATATATATATATATATATATATATATATATATATATATATGTATGTATGTATGTATGTATGTATGTATGTATGTATGTATGTATGTATGTATGTATGTATGTATGTATTGTTGGGGTTTCACGTCTCTATTATTCTCTACCCTTACTCTGGGGTGAGCAATAGTTACGCTCAAGGTAACTCACCGTAGCCCTGCGGGTCTTCCCTCGATCCTCACGGCGCCACTGCACACCAGGAGAGTCTCCCAGTCAATCTTAACGGCCTCTTATTAAGAAAGAGTGAGAACACGACTCGTTCACATCGACTGTCGTGTGCCCTCCCCAACAATGGGGGCTCTACGGTTAAATACAAGGTCGCCAACTGGTGTTTTTAGGTGGCCAGTAACACCATCAGTGGACTGGTGTATTTAGTGGTAGCCTTGGCAAGGTCACACTCAAAGATCAGGAATCAGGCAGGTACTTATTGTTATCACTCTATGTTTACCAGTATAATATAGCCACAAGATCAATGGAGGGGATGATAAAAACACAAAGAGAGTTTTGTATTTTACTTAAAATGTATGAAAGATGTCACAAGGCCACACAATAATCGATAAATCAACTGATCCTGACTCGGCCGGTAATTCCCACGGATATTATGCGATCACTAGAGGGCAACATTCTCCCCTCCTCATCAAGTGTCAAGAACAGCTGATCGCAATGGCCTCTCCGCGCGAACTTTGCTTGTTTTCTAGATTCACGCGCGCTGTTTCGTTAAATTCTCCAATATTACTAGAAACTCGCACACTCGATATTGGCTAAATAAACCGGATTACTCAGTTACACTGTACTCAGGCTCAAACAGTCTTTTCTACAATCAATGCTATAATGATTCACTGTAATGGCTTTACATTGTTCTTTACTCAACCATATATTATGAAATATTAACACTGGCGTTTTCAGTACTTTCTCTCGTGGGCGATAACGCAATAATTCACTGTACTCACAAATGATTATTCACTGAATGAACATAGACATATATATGGTATATAAATCAATCATCAATACATGGAAAATAAATAGTTTCTGGGCACATAGCCTAACCTCCAAATACTGGCATAATATTATATACTGCCCGAAACGCTTTGCGTAATAGTGGCTTTAGGCATTGTATGTACTAGCTCCTATCTATAAAGCCAACAAACTTTGTAAAATCTCTTTATGTATGTACCTTTGCCTAAATAAAAATTATTATTATTATTATTATTATTATATAATTTACCACTATATGTTCATATCAAAAATCTATAGAAAGATATACACAACACAGTAAATTTATCACTGGTTCCTGGTGCCTGTACACACCAATAATCAACATGAATATTACAAGTACTCTTGATAGTGCTGTCTAGCACACTGGTGCTTTATCGTGACATGGGTGAGACTTGCTCACGACATATAAAATCCTCAGGCTAGAAAATATAGCCAAATAACATAGCTAACTAAAGGGGAATGGGGAGGGAACTAGAACCACCTACTTCACCCTATCCTCCGATGAGAGTCGAGATGTAGCTCCTGGTCCTCGTGTCGGGAACGCCCCCATACTACACGTCGTCGTGTCCTACCAGAGCCTCTCGTCGTCCCACCGTTTAGCGCGTCGTCTCCGTGCCTCCTCACTGCAGGTCCGTCCTCCTCCTTGACTTCTTGAAGGTTGGAGTCGGTCTCCTGGCCGTCGTCTTCTCCCAGCAACGGCTGTCGCCTACGTCTCAGCTACAGTCGTCCGGTTTCCCCAAATAGTCCTCTCTTCCTCAGCTACCCAGTGGCTCTGTCAGCCACTACGCTGTCACGAACTGGTGAATTGCCATAGACGCCACATACGTCACTGCACGGCTTCACTGCTACTGGCACAGTACCTGACTGGAGCACTTGTTGCTCAAATAACCGTCAATTCCCTCTTCTGGTTCAACACATGAACTAGGGAAGACTTCTCAGAGTACTGGCGGACTTCCGGTGACGCGTAAATCCACGGTAGTGGGAAACAGCTGTCCGACAGACAGGACCACTCGTCGCACGTCCGACCTCTATGACGTGTCGTGTCTGACTGCTGGCGCCAGCCCGGCCCGCTGGCCGGACCCCCTTCCTTCGTGACGTCACTTTCGCCACGGGAGGTTTTCATTGGCTCCCGGTGCCACACTGCTGTCGGTGACCAATCCGGTGCCACACTGCTGTCGGTGACCAATCCGGTGCCACTGACGTCACACGGTTTTGGCGGGAGATCAGGGAGGTAAGCGCCATCTTGGCTCCCTAAAGGGCCTATACCATAGGCCAAAATATTACTATTTCACAAATTTCTCGGCTCTCCGAGAACACTTCACTCTCTCCCATATATCAAATTGCAGCCTGCAACGTAGAGAACGCTTGGGAAAAGTAGACATGACTCTTACTGCAGGCGTGGGAGAATTATAAGGGGGGGAACTCCGTCACATACCCCCCCCTTAAAATAAGAGTCATGTCTGGTTAGTGCATGAGGGATAGGGCGTCCGCTACTGCGTCGTCCTTCCCCTTGATGTGCTTGACCTTGATCCTTGTCAGACTCTCAGTGCCGGTGAGACTGGTGCCGTCTGCCCCGGACCACTTACTTTCCTCCTCCGGGAGTTCTCGGTACCTCTGTACACTCAGACCCGTCTTCCGCTGGGTTTCTCGGGTATTCGTTCCGTCCTGCTTGGCGGCTCTACCTTCCACAGTGAAGAAAGGTCTCAGGCGGCCTGCGTGACACACCTGTTTCTTCCGGGGTCCATCCGGCTTCCCAATCTCGTACGACACTGGACCCAACCGTCGCAGCACTCGGTATGGTCTCTTGAACCGCGACCTGGTCACTCTACCTTTACCTGGCAGCACAACCATTACTTGGGATCCGACCTGAAAATCCCTCTGCGCAGCTCTCCTGTCGTACCACTCCGACATCTTACGTTGCGCCTTCTTCAGGAGTTTCCTAGCCAGTTTCTTCGCTCTAGTGAGACGTTCTTTGAACTTCTGGACATATTTATTCACCGTTCCCACGGTCGCTCCTGGTGTCCATCGTTCCTTCATCATGAATAGCATGGCATATATAAGATAGATAAATGGAAAGTAAGCCTTCTCAGGACCCACACGTCCTCCTTCGGCCTTACTAACCAATTCGGGGAACTCCTCCTGCTGTAACTCTCCGAGACGAGTGCGGTTTACCCCTGGAGAACTGGTGAGTGTCACCTGCAACTCACCATTCGGGCTACTCTCGCCCTCCACTCGTTCTCTGGGTCCTACGCAGAGGTGATCTGTTCCCAGGCTGTCAATCGACTCCTCAGCCCCATCAGATCCACAACCTCCTTGTTCTTCGCGTTGTCTCGGTGTCACAGTACAAACTGGGATCGCCACCGGTGCGATTCCCTTCTCGTCCCCACAGGCGTTCAACTCTTCACCTGTCTCCTTGTATTGTTCTGGGCACCCTTCGCCTTTCACGAGATGCGGAAGGACATATCCTCCACACGCGTCATTCCCCAAGATGACCTGTGCCTCCATCTTGGGCATTGATGTACAGACTCCCACCACAAGGGTCTGGCATCCATATTCGGAATTTAAAGTTACCTGGTGTAGGGGCACACTCACCGGGCCTCCCACAGTGGTCACACTTGCCACCCCCACACTAGTACTTTCGTAACCCTCGGGGAACAGGGTTTCACTTACCAGGGTAAAGTCAGCCCCGGTGTCTCTTAGCATCTTCACTGGGATGGGGTCTGCGACCCCCATCCTTACGGTTCCTTGACACATGAATGGGTGAACTTTCTTCTCCCCATTCAGCACGGGTTCATCCCGCACTCCCTCGGCCCTCTGGTCCTCGAACATCACTAAAGCAACGTGTCCCCGCTGCTTAGGGCGTCTGCATTCCCGCGCGACGTGTCCGATTATTCCGCAGTTGTAGCAGCGGCCCCTCGGCGGAGACCATCCGCCACCGCTCGCCTTAGCACTGCCTCCAGAGACCGTCACACCCTGTGTCCTTCTCGCCTCACTTGTCGTTTCCTTCGTTGCAGTAACAACTTCCGGGCTCTCATCTTGGCTCTCCTCTGTCGGCTCTGCAGCTCCTTTTGTTCCTCTGTCGTCCCATCTCGCGCGGTGGGACCTGGGAGAACTCGCCTCTGTCCTCCATCCATTCGTCCTCCTATAATTCCGACTGCTTCCGGAGTATGCGGGTGATCGATGCTGTCCCTCTCGGCTTGGGCGTAGTACTTCCTCTAACATGTCGGCTCGGTCGGCTGCGGCCCTTAGGTTCTTTATGTCCGCCTCCTTTATCCTCATCCTGATCTCAGGAGAGAGCACGGACATAAACTTTTCCATGGCCATTAGTTCCTTGATCTCTTCGGCCGACCTCGCTTCCTCGGAGTCCAGCCTCTTAAGGAGCTTTCTTTCTATGTCCCTCGCCGTCTCCGCATACGACTTTCCTGGCAACCGGGTACATTCTCTAAACCTCTTCCGGTAACACTCTGGCGTGAATTTAAAGGAACGGAGCACAGCTCGTTTTACCACATCGTAGTTAGTGCATTCTTGGAAGTCGAGCATAGTGAAGGCTTCACGAGCTTCACCTGTGAGTCTCCCTTGGACCAACTCCGCCCACTCCGCCCTCGGCCACCTCTTCATAGCCGTAACTCTCTCAAAGTGATCGAAGAAACTTTCGGCTTCACTAGGCACAAAAACCGGCAGGTCTCGTTCCCTCACTCGTCGGTCTTCCTGTGGCGGCGGAGCAGGTGCAACTAGTCCTAGTTCAGCTCGCTTCAGCTCTACCTCCTTGTTGGCTTCTATTTCCAGTTGTCTCAGCCCTCGCTCTTCGCTGCGCTGCTGTGCTTCTCGCTCTTCACGCTTCATCTGTGCTTCTGCTTCTCGCTCCTCTTTGCGCTGCTGTGCCTCTCGCTCTTCTTTGCGATGCTGTGCCTCTGCTTCTCGCTCTTCTTTGCGCTGCTGTGCCTCTGCTTCTCGCTCTTCTTTGCGCTGCTGTGCCTCTGCTTCTCGCTCTTCTTTGCGCTGCTGTGCCTCTGCTTCTCGCTCTTCTTTGCGCTGCTGTGCCTCTCGCTCTTCTTTGCGCTGCTGTGCCTCTCGCTCTTCTTTGCGCTGCTGTGCCTCTAGCTGCAGCTTCATTATTTCCAGCTTAATGCTGTGCCTGCTGCCGCTGGATCCCCTGCTGCTTCCACCAATACTCAAGTGTTCACCCTCACTGGCAGGTGTTTGGGGCCGTTCCTCCCCCAAAGCTTCGTCTCGAGCCTTTAGCTGAGCCATTATCTCTAGTCTTCTTTCACCAACTCGGGCAGATTTCAGCTTTATTCCAAAATGATCCACTATAGCCTGTAACTGTGCCTTGGTGCACTCTTCCAGCACCTGTTCGTCTCTAGAGTCAATAAACCTCGCTACTTTATCATCCTCCATCTTGTGCTATGAGTGGTAACCTGCGCCTGATCTCTAACACCACTGCCAAGTACCACTGCAACCTTTACTTCGATCGATATCCTGGCGAGGTCGCCAATGTTGGGGTTTCACCTCTCTATTATTCTCTACCCTTACTCTGGGGTGAGCAATAGTTACGCTCAAGGTAACTCACCGTAGCCCTGTGGGTCTTCCCTCGATCCTCACGGCGCCACTGCACGCCAGGAGAGTCTCCCAGTCAATCTTAACGGCCTCTTATTAAGAAAGAGTGAGAACA
This sequence comes from Procambarus clarkii, assembly GCF_040958095.1. Classification (NCBI taxonomy): domain Eukaryota; kingdom Metazoa; phylum Arthropoda; class Malacostraca; order Decapoda; family Cambaridae; genus Procambarus; species Procambarus clarkii. Next base: position 32,290,501 of record NC_091207.1, read on the forward strand.
CGACTCGTTCACATCGACTGTCGTGTGCCCTCCCCAACAATAGGGCTCTACGGTTAAACACAAGGTCGCCAACTGGTGTTTTTAGGTGGCCAGTAACACCATCAGTGGACTGGTGTATTTAGTGGTAGCCTTGGCAAGGTCACACTCAAAGATCAGGAATCAGGCAGGTACTTATTGTTATCACTCTATGTTTACCAGTATAATATAGCCACAAGATCAATGGAGGGGATGATAAAAACACAATGAGAGTTTTGTATTTTACTTAAAATGTATGAAAGATGTCACAAGGCCACACAATAATCGATAAATCAACTGATCCTGACTCGGCCGGTAATTCCCACGGATATTATGCGATCACTAGAGGGCAACATTCTCCCCTCCTCATCAAGTGTCAAGAACAGCTGATCGCAATGGCCTCTCCGCGCGAACTTTGCTTGTTTTCTAGATTCACGCGCGCTGTTTCGTTAAATTCTCCAATATTACTAGAAACTCGCACACTCGATATTGGCTAAATAAACCGGATTACTCAGTTACACTGTACTCAGGCTCAAACAGTCTTTTCTACAATCAATGCTATAATGATTCACTGTAATGGCTTTACATTGTTCTTTACTCAACCATATATTATGAAATATTAACACTGGAGTTTTCAGTACTTTCTCTCGTGGGCGATAACGCAATAATTCACTGTACTCACAAATGATTATTCACTGAATGAACATAGACATATATATGGTATATAAATCAATCATCAATACATGGAAAATAAATAGTTTCTGGGCACATAGCCTAACCTCCAAATACTGGCATAATATTATATATAATTTACCACTATATGTTCATATCAAAAATCTATAGAAAGATATACACAACACAGTAAATTTATCACTGGTTCCTGGTGCCTGTACACACCAATAATCAACATGAATATTACAAGTACTCTTGATAGTACTGTCTAGCACACTGGTGCTTTATCATGACATGGGTGAGACTTGCTCACGACATATAAAATCCTCAGGCTAGAAAATATAGCCAAATAACATAGCTAACTAAAGGGGAATGGGGAGGGAACTAGAACCACCTACTTCACCCTATCCTCCGATGAGAGTCGAGATGTAGCTCCTGGTCCTCGTGTCGGGAACGCCCCCACACTACACGTCGTCGTGTCCTACCAGAGCCTCTCGTCGTCCCACCGTTTAGCGCATCGTCTCCGTGCCTCCTCACTGCAGGTCCGTCCTCCTCCTTGACTTCTTGAAGGTTGGAGTCGGTCTCCTGGCCGTCGTCTTCTCCCAGCAACGGCTGTCGCCTACGTCTCAGCTACAGTCGTCCGGTTTCCCCAAATAGTCCTCTCTTCCTCAGCTACCCAGTGGCTCTGTCAGCCACTACGCTGTCACGAACTGGTGAATTGCCATAGACGCCACATACGTCACTGCACGGCTTCACTGCTACTGGCACAGTACCTGACTGGAGCACTTGTTGCTCAAATAACCGTCAATTCCCTCTTCTGGTTCAACACATGAACTAGGGAAGACTTCTCAGAGTACTGGCGGACTTCCGGTGACGCGTAAATCCACGGTAGTGGGAAACAGCTGTCCGACAGACAGGACCACTCGTCGCACGTCCGACCTCTATGACGTGTCGTGTCTGACTGCTGGCGCCAGCCCGGCGCGCTGGCCGGACCTCCTTCCTTCGTGACGTCACTTTCGCCACGGGAGGTTTTCATTGGCTCCCGGTGCCACACTGCTGTCAGTGACCAATCCGGTGCCACACTGCTGTCGGTGACCAATCCGGTGCCACTGACGTCACACGGTTTTGGCGGGAGATCAGGGAGGTAAGCGCCATCTTGGCTCCCTAAAGGGCCTATACCATAGGCCAAAATATTACTATTTCACAAATTTCTCGGCTCTCCGAGAACACTTCACTCTCTCCCATATATCAAATTGCAGCCTGCAACGTAGAGAACGCTTGGGAAAAGTAGACATGACTCTTACTGCAGGCGTGGGAGAATTATAAGGGGGGAAACTCCGTCACAGTATGTATGTATGTATGTATGTGATGGTCAAGCGGATTAAGGCGCCCTGTAGTTACCAGTTGCGTTGCTCCTGGGAGTATGGGTTCGAGTCACTTCTGGGGTCTGAGTTTTCAGTCGCATATAGTCCTGGGGACCATTCAGGCTTGTTTGCATATATATATATATATATATATATATATATATATATATATATATATATATATATATATATATATATATATATATATATATATATATATATATATACTGGAATTATTGAATAGTGTATTCATATGAATGGTGATTTATTGTGTTAATGCCAGAGTAGTGAGATACTATGATCATGAAAGGAAAATAGGCGCCTCACGCCAATATTTAAGAGTCTCCGAGTCTCAATATTTAAGCAGTCTCCGTGGTGTAGTGGTAAGACACTCGCCTGGCGTTCCGCGAGCGCTATGTCATGGGTTCGTATCCTGGCCGGGGAGGATTTACTGGGCGCAATTCCTTAACTGTAGCCTCTGTTTAACGCAACAGTAAAATGTGTACTTGGATGAAAAAACGATTCTTCGCGGCAGGGGATCGTATTCCAGGGACCATAGGATTAAGGACTTGCCCGAAACGCTACACGTACTAGTGGCTGTACAAGAATGTATCAACTCTTGTATATATCTCAAAAAAAAAAAAAAAAAAAAAAAAAAAAAAAAAAAAAAAAAAAAAAAAAAAAAAAAAAAAAAAAAAAAAAAGAGTATAGTGAGCAGTGTCAGTACAATGAATATTGTGAGTGGGCGTGGCACATCGCGAGTTGCCAAACGTTTGATAATACTGCATTCGGAGCGTGGGAAACGCGTGACAGTTGTAGTGCTGCCATCTTGGAGGTTCCAGAATTATGAAGAGACAGAGAGAGAAGGCTGTTCATTTGTTCCTTTGAGAGGTGTTGTTCCAGGGATATGATTCTTTAATCTTTTAAGTAAACTACAAAACCACCTTCGTGTTTGTGTTTTCCCTCCATTACTAAGTTGCTATTGAGACTATATAAGAGAGAGAGTGACTTAAACAAATACTTACCTGATACCAAATTTGAATAGTGTTCTATTGGGACACTACTATCACTACTATATTACTATTCCACTGAGGTGTTACTGGACACGGTAAACACCAGTTGGCGACCTTTTGTGAGTGGTAGAGCCTTCTGTCGGGGCGGGCACATGATCAATCACATGAGTGATCGTGTTCTCACTCGTTTTTGGCTATTAGGCCGGCTGGAGATAGACTGGGAGACTCTCCGGGTGAACAGTGGAACCGTGGGGATTGAGTGAAGACATGTGGGGCTACGGTAAGTCACGTTCATCACTAATAATACTTGGTGGTGACTGGCCAGAGAGGGTGACACCTCGACAATGGCGACCTCGCCAGGATTTAAGTCTGAGAGAAACCCCAACAATAACTAATCAATCATTGACTTTAACATTAGTAGCCCGACGTCTATAAGGATGATAAGTTGATTTATGAGCGCCGGGCACTCAAAACTAGCTAGCCTAATTTGCTACTTTTTTATTTATATATACAAGAGTTCTTACATTCTTGTAAAGTCACTACCACGCATAGCATTTCGGGCATGTCCTTAATCCTAATTTTGACCCCGGAATACGACCCTCCAAATCGTTTAACAACAGTACCCATTCACTGCTTGGTGAACAGAGCTAGGCTGCTGTTAAGAATTGGCACCTGGTCAATCCTCCCCGATAGATACAAACTAGTGCTTTACCACTATGCCACGGGGACTGCTTTTTTAACCCAATCTGGCAACAAGACTCGAGAGAGAGACCATCCAGATGTGCTGCTTTTAAACAGCACATACATAATCACTAAAAAACTTCTCTAAATATCTTTCCGGCAGAACAATTCAAATAAAAATCGTTCAACAACTTGAATTTTTGTATTAAGCTCTTGGGGTAAAGCGTTTGAACCTAAGAATTATCTCAGTCATTCTCTGTTTTATTGTTATTAAACATATATTAAACTCAAGCCAAACAAATCACCAGACGAAGTATTTGCCAGTTGTGCTTAAAGAATGTTGGTAATAAAACACCTGGTGTTATTCTTCACCTATATCTTTTTCTGGTTAGTCCCCTATTTACATTATGCAGCTCAGTTTTCGTCACCATACTATAGTTTTTAGTTTAGTTAATTTATTAACAAAGCTTAAGTTGCATTCACTGGAAAGGCGAAGAGTTAGGGGTGACATGATAGAGGTTTACAAGTGGGTGAATGGCCATAACAAATGGGATATTAATAGGGTATTAAAAGTATCAACACAAGACAGAACACGAAACAATGGGTATAAATTGGATAAGTTTAGATTTAGGAAAGACTTGGGTAAATACTGGTTCAGTAACAGGGTTGTTGATTTGTGGAACCAATTACCGCGTAACGTGCTGGAGGTGGGGTCCCTCGATTGTTTCAAGCGCGGGTTGGACAAGTATATGAGTGGGATTGGGTGGTTATAAATAGGAGCTGCCTCGTATGGGCCAATAGGCCTTCTGCAGTTACCTTGTTCTTCTGTTCTTATTATGCACCCCATACCCATCTTGTGGGCAGTAGTGGAAAAGGTTAAAAACGCACATAATGGGCTCAGGGACCGAACCCACAATTTATTTAACTAAGGTCTGATTAAGTCTGATATCCACTGAGGTCTGATTAAGTCCTTTTGGGGACCTTAATCATTAGGACGTCCAATGATGAACGCAAAGTGAGGCGTATCCAGATGGTATATTGACAACATTCAGCATATCTCATAATGACCTAGTAGTACTTGGTGCACAAGTACCTTTTCCAAAGGAATTGCGAAACATAATTAAACACAACTGTGCTGTACAGAGTTAAATATTTATTTCAGTTTGAACAATTTTTAACATTAAATGATACATCCTCTAATTGGTTAAAATTGGTTTTAACATTCGAAATCTAATTTGTTGATGTTAAATAAAATAAGGTTCAAATTTATTAAGATATTCATACTTTAAAAACTATTTCTATTTGAAATTTAAATAACATAAAAGGAGTACACAATATAACAAATACCGACTATATAAAAGACCTGACACTTTCAGCACTTAATTATGCTATTGTAACACAATGAAAGTAATAATATTATTTGATTCAGCAAAGCATTTGGTAAGATAATAATAATAATAATAATGCATAAATTAAGTATTTTACATTAATTTTTAAAATATAATTCACAACTTGCTAGCGCACAAGAAACGAATCCACGAATCATCATTACATTCTGTAACACCTACACATGATCCATGGTGCCAAATATTGTAAGAGTCACAGCATACCATCAGCTTCAAATCATTTGGCTTTCTGCAAATGCAGTACACTTCCATCGAGCATGACTAGTTGATTCATTTTCTTCTCAGTGTCTGAGCTGTAGGGAATGAGGTGAGACACTTTCCTTTAAAGTTCTCTTGTAGATGTTGTCTCATATTTTGCACATCATATACAAGGTTCACCGAATCTTAAGAACATAAGAACATAAGAACAAAGGTAACTGCAGAAGGCCTATTGGCCCATACGAGGCAGCTCCTATTCTATAACCACCCAATCCCACTCATATACTTGTCCAACCCGTGCTTGAAACAATCGAGGGACCCCACCTCCACAATGTTACGCGGCAATTGGTTCCACAAATCAACAACCCTGTTACTGAACCAGTATTTACCCAAGTCTTTCCTAAATCTAAACTTATCCAATTTATATCCATTGTTTCGTGTTCTGTCCTGTGTTGATACTTTTAATACCCTATTAATATCCCCCCGGTTATGTCCATTCATCCACTTGTAAACCTCTATCATGTCACCCCTAACTCTTCGCCTTTCCAGTGAATGCAACTTAAGCTTTGTTAATCTTTCTTCATATGAAAGATTTCTAATTTGGGGAATTAACTTAGTCATCCTACGCTGGACACGTTCAAGTGAATTTATATCCATTCTATAATATGGCGACCAAAACTGAACTGCATAATCTAAATGGGGCCTAACTAGAGCAAGATATAGCTTGAGAACCACACCAGGTGTCTTGTTACTAACGCTGCGATTAATAAATCCAAGTGTCCGATTTGCCTTATTACGAACATTTATGCATTGATCCTTTTGTTTTAAATTCTTACTAATCATAACTCCCAGATCCCTTTCGCAATCCGACTTCGCAATCACAACACCATCTAGCTCGTATCTTGTAACTCTATCATCATTACCTAACCTCAGAACTTTACATTTATCAGCATTAAACTGCATCTGCCAATCCTTTGACCATTTCAAAACCCTATCTAGATCAACTTGAAGTGATAGTGAGTCCTCCTCCGAATTAATTTCCCTACCGATTTTCGTATCATCGGCAAATTTGCAAATGTTGCTACTCAAACCTGAATCTAAATCATTTATATATATTATAAACAACAGAGGTCCCAGGACAGAGCCTTGAGGCACTCCACTTACAACATTTTCCCACTCTGACTTGATTCCATTTATACTAACTCTCTGTTTCCTTTGGTATAGCCATGCCCTAATCCAGCTTAATATAGCACCCCCAATACCATGAGACTCTATTTTTTTAATCAGTCTTTCATGTGGCACTGTATCAAAAGCTTTGCTAAAGTCAAGGTATACAACATCGCAATCCTTACCACTATCAACTGCCTCAACAATGCTAGAATAAAAAGATAACAAATTTGTTAAACATGAACGGCCATTTATAAAACCATGTTGCGACTCAATTATTAATTTATGTTTTTCAAGATGAAGACGAATTTTATTTGCTATTATAGATTCGAGTAACTTTCCCACAATAGACGTTAGGCTAATTGGTCGATAGTTAGACGCAAGTGATCTATCTCCTTTCTTAAAAACTGGTATCACATTAGCAACTTTCCAAAACTCTGGCACTCTGCCTGACTCTATTGATTTATTAAATATGGTTGACAGTGGGTCACAAAGCTCCTCTTTGCATTCTTTAAGCACCCTAGCAAACACTTCATCCGGCCCTGGGGATTTGTTTGGTTTGAGTTTTACTATTTGTTTAAGAACATCCTCCCTGGTAACTGCTAAACTCGTCAACCTGTCCTCGTCCCCACCCACATAGACTTGTTCTCTTCACCATTTTCAGGTGATGCAGCAAACGCCACAGCATACACAACACTCATACTTGAGTCCCTGTGTCTGCTGACATTCCTTATATTGCAAATCAGCTTATCATCCTGGCAATTAGCAAGAGCACACAAGAAAACTTCAGTAGATTTGGATGGTAATTTATGCCTGGTGTCGTATATGTTAATTTGTCCAGTTTCTCCAGTGTTGGAAACGGTGACCCAGTGACAACCGTCAACTTGAATTATTTGAATAAATTCACCTAATACAGCTGGCCAGGAGAGGTCCCGCTGCAACACTGGGTCATGAAGACCTTCTACGCTTGGCATAGTTTGTTTGATGAGGTCACATGCAGCCTTTATATGAATGTCAGAGAGCTGTTCATTTGTTCCAATGTTTATGATCTCATCATCTGTTAAATAATTTAACATTGTCGAATGTGAAGCACTGCTATCAATCTCCGTATTATTGCATTGGTGTGAGTAGTGGCAGTGATTGGTGCAGTTTATTCATCACCAGCTACCTCTACCACATCATCACCAGCGACTTTTAGCACATCATCACCAGCTGCCGCTAGCACATCATCACCAGCTACCTCCAACTGAGAACATTTTCTGTATCCTCGTCAATATTAACTCCAGTAATTTTTTCCTCATCTATTACTCCAATACGTGCCTCCTAGAATATTTCCTCTAGCATGCATGCCAATACTACTTCATATGGCGATAATGTTGTAGTCTCTGAAGTCGTGATATTCATGGCATACATAACCTTTGGTAACAATGATGGCCAAAGAAAGCTTGAGTCGTCATTTTAAACCTGAATCGATCTTCAACTTGCGGAGTTTGTCCTGAATGACTTTGTTGCCATTTTCGACACATCCTAGGACTGGAAGTGACGGGGTCTTCCAGTCAAAAATTTTTTTATCCCCCCCCCCCACTGATCAAAAAGACATTTCAGCATTAGGTTTACAATATCTTTGCCATTGAATGGAAAATTCTCGAGAGTCCTAAATATGCTAAAATGCGCTCCTCCAGCATTAAAACAACTTCCCTGGCAGTTTTAGATTTTAAATTAAAAACAATATGATATTTGCTGAAATGATCTACCACATGGCAAATATAGTTATAGACTCCGTCTGGAGAATTTCTCATGTTTATCAGGTCTACTTGTATGCGATGCATAAACTCTGTTTCGACGATCGGTTTCAGAAGGGGGGGGGGCATGTCTGGGGCTGTGTCTTTTCACAAGTTGGGCAAGATTTACAAAATTCTTGCACTAATTGCGTAGGAACTAGGCAACAGAATAACCACAAGTGATTTGTGGTTTAAGCAGGTACGGGCTTATAGCATGGACACGAGTTCTCCCACATTAACAGTGGCTTGATGAAAACCGTATAGTAACCCCTCACTAGTCTCGTGCCCTTGGGAAGTGGGGATATTTGAGGTATATATATACCTCGAAATCTCTACTTCTTTTAAGGGTCTGAGTGGTGTAGTGGGTTAAGGTGTACTAGTTATGGCAGCTACTGGAAGGTAGTTGTGCTTTCTGGGTTCGAGGCCCACTGGAGGGTGTTGTCCAAATATATATATATATATATATATATATATATATATATATATATATATATATATATATATATATATATATATATATATATATATATATATATATATATATATATATATATATATATATATATATATATATCTCGGCGTCCTCGGTTCCTGTCCAGAAGCGGAGGAGCTTCAAGAGATCCATAACCTTTAGGCATTTGTCTTGTATGTTTTGTAACCTTTAAATACACAATAAAGGAAAAAAAAAAAAAGGGAAGGGGGTGGTAGGAGAAAAGCACACAGAAACTGTATTGGAGGGGACCCACATTCCCTCCAATGCGTTATGTGTGGTTTCCTCCGAGGCTATGGGTCCCCCTTCTTCCAGCCAGAGGTGGTACTCCCTTCCCTATATATTTATAAAAAAAAAAAAAAAAAAAAAAAAAAAAAAAAAAAATATATATATATATATATATATATATATATATATATATATATATATATATATATATGTATTATATAAGATTAATAATTCTAACATATATACTAATATATGAAAACTAATATATAATATATATATACATATATATATATATATATATATATATATATATATATATATATATATATATATATATATATATATATATATATATATATATATGGCACAACTCTCCTAAACACGAGAGTCAAGTATACAACTTTAGAACACTTTCCCACCAGGAGACTCGAACCCTAGCCAGCACAGAAGCCTTCCAGCAACTGGCATAACAGGTACGCCTTAACCCTCTCCACCACCTGCTCAGACCCTTAAAAGAGATGGTAATTTCGGAGTATTTAAATACCACAAAGATCACCACCTTCCAAGAGCACTAGAGCAAGTGAGGGGTCATTTAGACGTTAATTTCATCAAGTCCCTGTTAATATGGGAAGACACAGTGTCTATGCTTAAGGCACAACTCTCCTAAACACGAGAGTCAAGTATACAACTTTAGAACACTTTCCCACCAGGAGACTCGAACCCTAGCCAGCACAGAAGCCTTCCAGCAACTGGCATAACAGGTACGCCTTAACCCTCTCCACCACCTGCTCAGACCCTTAAAAGAGATGGTAATTTCGGAGTATTTAAATACCACAAAGATCACCACCTCCCAAGAGCACTAGAGCAAGTGAGGGGTCATTTAGACGTTAATTTCATCAAGTCCCTGTTACTTGCTCTAGTGCTCTTGGGAGGTGGTGATCTTTGTGGTATTTAAATACTCCGAAATTACCATCTCTTTTAAGGGTCTGAGCAGGTGGTGGAGAGGGTTAAGGCGTACCTGTTATGCCAGTTGCTGGAAGGCTTCTGTGCTGGCTAGGGTTCGAGTCTCCTGGTGGGAAAGTGTTCTAAAGTTGTATACTTGACTCTCGTGTTTAGGAGAGTTGTGCCTTAAGCATAGACACTGTGTCTTCCCATATTAACAGGGACTTGATGAAATTAACGTCTAAATGACCCCTCACTTGCTCTAGTGCTCTTGGGAGGTGGTGATCTTTGTGGTATTTAAATACTCCGAAATTACCATCTCTTTTAAGGGTCTGAGCAGGTGGTGGAGAGGGTTAAGGCGTACCTGTTATGCCAGTTGCTGGAAGGCTTCTGTGCTGGCTAGGGTTCGAGTCTCCTGGTGGGAAAGTGTTCTAAAGTTGTATACTTGACTCTCGTGTTTAGGAGAGTTGTGCCTTAAGCATAGACACTGTGTCTTCCCATATTAACAGGGACTTGATGAAATTAACGTCTAAATGACCCCTCACTTGCTCTAGTGCTCTTGGGAGGTGGTGATCTTTGTGGTATTTAAATACTCCGAAATTACCATCTCTTTTAAGGGTCTGAACAGGTGGTGGAGAGGGTTAAGGCGTACCTGTTATGCCAGTTGCTGGAAGGCTTCTGTGCTGGCTAGGGTTCGAGTCTCCTGGTGGGAAAGTGTTCTAAAGTTGTATATATATATATATATATATATATATATATATGTATATATATATATATATATGTATATATATATATATATATATATATATATATTTATATATATATATATATATATATATATATATATAAATATATATATATATATATATATATATATATATATATATATATATATATATGTATATATATATTATATATTAGTTTTCATATATTAGTATATATGTTAGAATTATTAATCTTATATAATACATATATATATATATATATATATATATATATATATATATATATATATATATATATATATATATATATATATATATATATATATATATATATATATATATATATATATATATATATATATATATATATATATATGTGGTGGAGAGGGTTAAGGCGTACCTGTTATGCCAGTTGCTGGAAGGCTTCTGTGCTGGCTAGGGTTCGAGTCTCCTGGTGGGAAAGTGTTCTAAAGTTGTATACTTGACTCTCGTGTTTAGGAGAGTTGTGCCTTAAGCATAGACACTGTGTCTTCCCATATTAACAGGGACTTGATGAAATTAACGTCTAAATGACCCCTCACTTGCTCTAGTGCTCTTGGGAGGTGGTGATCTTTGTGGTATTTAAATACTCCGAAATTACCATCTCTTTTAAGGGTCTGAGCAGGTGGTGGAGAGGGTTAAGGCGTACCTGTTATGCCAGTTGCTGGAAGGCTTCTGTGCTGGCTAGGGTTCGAGTCTCCTGGTGGGAAAGTGTTCTAAAGTTGTATACTTGACTCTCGTGTTTAGGAGAGTTGTGCCTTAAGCATAGACACTGTGTCTTCCCATATTAACAGGGACTTGATGAAATTAACGTCTAAATGACCCCTCACTTGCTCTAGTGCTCTTGGGAGGTGGTGATCTTTGTGGTATTTAAATACTCCGAAATTACCATCTCTTTTAAGGGTCTGAGCAGGTGGTGGAGAGGGTTAAGGCGTACCTGTTATGCCAGTTGCTGGAAGGCTTCTGTGCTGGCTAGGGTTCGAGTCTCCTGGTGGGAAAGTGTTCTAAAGTTGTATACTTGACTCTCGTGTTTAGGAGAGTTGTGCCTTAAGCATAGACACTGTGTCTTCCCATATTAACAGGGACTTGATGAAATTAACGTCTAAATGACCCCTCACTTGCTCTAGTGCTCTTGGGAGGTGGTGATCTTTGTGGTATTTAAATACTCCGAAATTACCATCTCTTTTAAGGGTCTGAGCAGGTGGTGGAGAGGGTTAAGGCGTACCTGTTATGCCAGTTGCTGGAAGGCTTCTGTGCTGGCTAGGGTTCGAGTCTCCTGGTGGGAAAGTGTTCTAAAGTTGTATACTTGACTCTCGTGTTTAGGAGAGTTGTGCCTTAAGCATAGACACTGTGTCTTCCCATATTAACAGGGACTTGATGAAATTAACGTCTAAATGACCCCTCACTTGCTCTAGTGCTCTTGGGAGGTGGTGATCTTTGTGGTATTTAAATACTCCCAAATTACCATCTCTTTTAAGGGTCTGAGCAGGTGGTGGAGAGGGTTAAGGCGTACCTGTTATGCCAGTTGCTGGAAGGCTTCTGTGCTGGCTAGGGTTCGAGTCTCCTGGTGGGAAAGTGTTCTAAAGTTGTAAACTAGACTCTCGTGTTTAGTAGAGTGGTGCCTTAAGCATAGACACTGTGTCTTCCCATATTAACAGGGACTTGATGAAATTAACGTCTAAATGACCCCTCACTTGCTCTAGTGCTCTTGGGAGGTGGTGATCTTTGTGGTATTTAAATACTCCAAAATTACCATCTCTTTTAAGGGTCTGAGCAGGTGGTGGAGAGGGTTAAGGCGTACCTGTTATGCCAGTTGCTGGAAGGCTTCTGTGCTGGCTAGGGTTCGAGTCTCCTGGTGGGAAAGTGTTCTAAAGTTGTATATATATATATATATATATATATATATATATATATATATATATATATATATATATATATATATATGTATATATATATATATATATGTATATATATATATATATATATATATATTTATATATATATATAAATATATATATATATATATATATATATATATATATATATATATATATATATATATGTATATATATATTATATATTAGTTTTCATATATTAGTATATATGTTAGAATTATTAATCTTATATAATACATATATATATATATATATATATATATATATATATATATATATATATATATATATATATATATATATATATATATATATGTGGTGGAGAGGGTTAAGGCGTACCTGTTATGCCAGTTGCTGGAAGGCTTCTGTGCTGGCTAGGGTTCGAGTCTCCTGGTGGGAAAGTGTTCTAAAGTTGTATACTTGACTCTCGTGTTTAGGAGAGTTGTGCCTTAAGCATAGACACTGTGTCTTCCCATATTAACAGGGACTTGATGAAATTAACGTCTAAATGACCCCTCACTTGCTCTAGTGCTCTTGGGAGGTGGTGATCTTTGTGGTATTTAAATACTCCGAAATTACCATCTCTTTTAAGGGTCTGAGCAGGTGGTGGAGAGGGTTAAGGCGTACCTGTTATGCCAGTTGCTGGAAGGCTTCTGTGCTGGCTAGGGTTCGAGTCTCCTGGTGGGAAAGTGTTCTAAAGTTGTATACTTGACTCTCGTGTTTTGGAGAGTTGTGCCTTAAGCATAGACACTGTGTCTTCCCATATTAACAGGGACTTGATGAAATTAACGTCTAATTGACCCCTCACTTGCTCTAGTGCTCTTGGGAGGTGGTGATCTTTGTGGTATTTAAATACTCCGAAATTACCACCTCTTTTAAGGGTCTGAGCAGGTGGTGGAGAGTGTTAAGGCATACCTGTTATGCCAGTTGCTGGAAGGCTTCTGTGCTGGCTAGGGTTCGAGTCTCCTGGTGGGAAAGTGTTCTAAAGTTGTATACTTGACTCTCGTGTTTAGGAGAGTTGTGCCTTAAGCATAGACACTGTGTCTTCCCATATTAACAGGGACTTGATGAAATTAACGTCTAAATGACCCCTCACTTGCTCTAGTGCTCTTGGGAGGTGGTGATCTTTGTGGTATTTAAATACTCCGAAATTACGATCTCTTTTAAGGGTCTGAGCAGGTGGTGGAGAGGGTTAAGGCGTACCTGTTATGCCAGTTGCTGGAAGGCTTCTGTGCTGGCTAGGGTTCGAGTCTCCTGGTGGGAAAGTGTTCTAAAGTTGTATACTTGACTCTCGTGTTTAGGAGAGTTGTGCCTTAAGCATAGACACTGTGTCTTCCCATATTAACAGGGACTTGATGAAATTAACGTCTAAATGACCCCTCACTTGCTCTAGTGCTCTTGGGAGGTGGTGATCTTTGTGGTATTTAAATACTCCGAAATTACCATCTCTTTTAAGGGTCTGAGCAGGTGGTGGAGAGGGTTAAGGCGTACCTGTTATGCCAGTTGCTGGAAGGCTTCTGTGCTGGCTAGGGTTCGAGTCTCCTGGTGGGAAAGTGTTCTAAAGTTGTATACTTGACTCTCATGTTTAGGAGAGTTGTGCCTTAAGCATAGACACTGTGTCTTCCCATATTAACAGGGACTTGATGAAATTAACGTCTAAATGACCCCTCACTTGCTCTAGTGCTCTTGGGAGGTGGTGATCTTTGTGGTATTTAAATACTCCGAAATTACCATCTCTTTTAAGGGTCTGAGCAGGTGGTGGAGAGGGTTAAGGCGTACCTGTTATGCCAGTTGCTGGAAGGCTTCTGTGCTGGCTAGGGTTCGAGTCTCCTGGTGGGAAAGTGTTCTAAAGTTGTATACTTGACTCTCGTGTTTAGGAGAGTTGTGCCTTAAGCATAGACACTGTGTCTTCCCATATTAACAGGGACTTGATGAAATTAACGTCTAAATGACCCCTCACTTGCTCTAGTGCTCTTGGGAGGTGGTGATCTTTGTGGTATTTAAATACTCCGAAATTACCATCTCTTTTAAGGGTCTGAGCAGGTGGTGGAGAGGGTTAAGGCGTACCTGTTATGCCAGTTGCTGGAAGGCTTCTGTGCTGGCTAGGGTTCGAGTCTCCTGGTGGGAAAGTGTTCTAAAGTTGTATACTTGACTCTCGTGTTTAGGAGAGTTGTGCCTTAAGCATAGACACTGTGTCTTCCCATATTAACAGGGACTTGATGAAATTAACGTCTAAATGACCCCTCACTTGCTCTAGTGCTCTTGGGAGGTGGTGATCTTTGTGGTATTTAAATACTCCAAAATTACCATCTCTTTTAAGGGTCTGAGCAGGTGGTGGAGAGGGTTAAGGCGTACCTGTTATGCCAGTTGCTGGAAGGCTTCTGTGCTGGCTAGGGTTCGAGTCTCCTGGTGGGAAAGTGTTCTAAAGTTGTATACTTGACTCTCGTGTTTAGGAGAGTTGTGCCTTAAGCATAGACACTGTGTCTTCCCATATTAACAGGGACTTGATGAAATTAACGTCTAAATGACCCCTCACTTGCTCTAGTGCTCTTGGGAGGTGGTGATCTTTGTGGTATTTAAATACTCCGAAATTACCATCTCTTTTAAGGGTCTGAGCAGGTGGTGGAGAGGGTTAAGGCGTACCTGTTATGCCAGTTGCTGGAAGGCTTCTGTGCTGGCTAGGGTTCGAGTCTCCTGGTGGGAAAGTGTTCTAAAGTTGTATATATACATATATATTTAAATATATATATATATATATATATATATATATATATATATATATATATACATATATATATATATTTAATATGTTTATATAAATAAAAATGGAAATGTTCGTTTGTTCAAAATCGCTAATCTCCGAAAGTTCTTCACCGATTGCTTTTGTGGGAACCGACCTGAGAGATTTATATTTATTTAATTTATATGAATTTATATTTACGTTAATTTATATACTTCGATAGCAATTTGTATAATGATAAGTGGACTGTATTTCTGCAATAATCTCTTAATCTCACAAATCGATCCTCTACACATTAGGGGGGTTTATTAAATTTATATATATGCAGCCAATCAAACTACAGTAATAGACTACATACATTGAAGAGGTTCCTTATCTTATAGTACAGCAGGTTAGTCCACCAGGTATAACTAGGGTGTAGACACCACATTTTCCCTCTTTGAGGTAGCTTCCATCACCCAGTAACTGGTGCACAAAGTCTTGCTTCCTCGTCTTGACCTGTCAAAAGGACGCTAGCTGTAAAGCCAGAATCCTATATATGACAGGTATATCAGAGAAAATACTGTACATGGAACAATGAAGACCTGGCTTAATTACCTTTAGTTTGAGGCTATCTCGTGCTCTAACCGGCTAACCCTACCCAATGACATTAATGGCCACTAATGATAGATAATGGGTTTCGGAAGGAACACTTAACTTGATTTGATGACAGCGTGTTGATAATGGTACACCTTTGGTTTCCATAACACTACGTCCAAGTAAAATTAACAGGAGCCGAATTTGCTCCCGAGAGCCTCTGGTCTAGTCTCAACAATGGCTGCCCCTCTTCCCTCACTGACGCCTGGCCTACATTGTCCAGATGTCAAAAAGTGATAGAAGGGTCACATTTACTCTACTTTAATATTGATAATTAAGTTAATTTATATAAGATGTTTTATGATGGTAAAGTCCTAAGACTAATGTATTTAAGAATAATTCCCACCATAATAGGTGGTGGATATAATAGTATGTATTGATGATATCCCATTTTCTTTAGATGGTAATTCCACTACAAGTTACGTTTTCTATGGGTTAACTTGTTTATACAACACAGCTATTATTATCTGTCTGTATGATATATTAAATGGTGTCGGATTTTCCGACATAATTCCCCAGGGGCTGCTCACAGGTCGAAGTCCTAATTAGAACTGACGAACACCGATACTCCTCCTTCGAATTATTACATTAATTTGATGTTAGTAGTTAGTAATCACACATTTGTGCGTCTGTTCATACAGGACGGATGTCCCATACTAGAGTTGCAGGGGTTAGAAGTCTAATGCGATTTCATTTCCCTGTCAACTCTTGAAAGGCTAATATTCAAGCCTAAATACATATTATTTAACCCAGAAGACTGAATGTGATCAAGTGCTACAGTCAAGTATGATTCAGGGACTGCAGTGAGATCAGTGACATTAGATATAACTTGAAGTTTCTTCAGGTTACTGGTCACTGATATATAAACACTGAGGCCCATGGAATACATCTTGATTAAATAATAAATGTATCAAATCAGTCATCAGATTTATTGGGGTTTAATTTAGTTAATTGATTCAGAAGATTGAATAGCTCATCATTAAAGTAAAGTATGGTTCTGAGACTGCAGTGGGTTCAGTGACATTGGTCGCAGTGACTTGTAGCTGTTTAGGCTACTGTTCAATGATTTGCCACTGAGGCCTCATGGAATACTTCAGCTTTAAATGATGATACTAACATCAACCTCTGTTGGTATAGTCAGCTGTAATCTCCTTAGTATAATGCTACTGGAGAAATATAATCAGCTGACAAATTTAGATTTCTACTGGTATTGTTTATCTGCAGGCATAGGTCTCCTCAGGCTTGATACTGGGCCTGAGAGTAATTTACCTCCTGCAGACTTTAACATGGTTATGCCCTGATATTTAGTAGGGCTATCGATGAATCGATGGCAATAGTCTGTCCCTACAAGGAGATCGAAGTCGGTGAGGTGATCAGACTTAATATTATCTGCCAATTTTATTCCTCTATTTCTCAGGAATTTGGCTGTTGCTCTCAGACCTTGAACTTGTAGGTCTACTGGTATTTTGTCCACCACAATGGCTTGTACTCGACAGACGTACCTGCCTAAGCGTACTGATGGTTGTACCACCTGGTAGACTTGAGGTCCTGCATCTGTTACAAACCGTGAGATATTGAATGACATCTGGGCTGCAGGCCTTAATTGTAGTTCATCTGCCAACTTTTTAGTGACATATATTATCTGGGATCCTTGGTCAAACAACCCACAGGTATGGACCTTGGCCCTCTTATTCTGGATGGTAATTTGGGCAGTAGGCAAAGTCGTATTACCTTTAGACTTTGCCGATTGGGCACTCTTTGTTTGTTGCACCTTGCAGCACTGTACTGTGGTGGGAATGCTATCTTCCACCTTGGGTCTTGAATACGTTAATTTCGTATATTTGCACAGTGCTGCATGGTGCCTACCCCTTCTACACCTGTTGCAGGTGTTGAATTGGGTATCACAATAGTCTATGTTGTGTGACTTGAGACACCTTGCACATCTCCCTAATTCCTGGAGTCGCTCAATACGAGTGTCTCTGGTTGGATAATTAGCACAACAGTATGTTGAATGTTTCTTTTTGCAGAACATACATGTCCCCCAGCCTACTGCACGTTTGGAAGTTACCGGTTTGGGTGAACTAGTAACAGTAGGCTTGGAGGATGCTGCTGCATTGTCAGATTTTCTGCAACTTGATGTTTGAGTAATTGACTGATGTTTATTTGGGGTAGTTGTTTTACCCTTTAAATGACTATTATTTCCTATTTCTGAAGGCTTGCATGAGGCTTTAACTTCCTCATTTGCTCGTCGTTTGTTTATGATGGAATGTAAACCTTCAGTGATGTCCTGTACTGTCAGGATGGTGTTATATTGATGTGAATATAATTCATCTAGTATATCGCTGGACAATTTTCGTTGAAGGACTACTTTGGTCATCCATTCACTAGTAGTTATATCAACCTTAAGACTGAATGTTCTTAGTAGTGACTCAAACTCCATGCTGAAGGATTGTAATGAGTCAGCAGTCTGATCAGGTTGAGGTAAATCCAGCAATTGTAGTACTAGATGTATGACAGTTTTCTCATTGCCAGCATTATCCATACTAGCTAGTTGGTGAAGCCTTGTGGGGCTTGTACTTGGGCTGCTCATAATACTGAACAAGCACTGATGGTAGCCTAGGGTAAATTTTGCACTCACTAGGCAATAATCCTACCTCTACTAGAGGTTAGCACTTAAAATTAATACACATTATATATATACAATCATACACACTAATGATTTGAGTGATAAACCAGTGTCACTGGAAGTACCTTTAGGTTAGCTCTTCTATATCACCCTAGGATGGAATTGACACTAATTAATCACTCAAAGGTGTAATGATCATAAGTAAATTATTATATATACAACTCAACTCGAGTTGATAAAAATTACACCCAAAATAGGGTCTGAACCATTCATTAATGGTGTTAGGTTGATCAATATAGTACAACTGACTATGGTAATAATGGGACTAGGATGAGCAATAATAGTTCAACTAGTCAATGTTAATATCCTACCCTGTTGTGGGTTGGCAATTAGTAAATATTATACTGTGATCACTAGTGCAATATATTAAATGATTCTCTATTTTGGAGAAATAATATACACAATTATTGATAATAGCCTCTTAATTAGCCTCTATGAAACTTCTAATATTATCTAGAAGTATTAAATATTATTAGTGACCTCGCGAAATAAACTACACAAAATTCGTAGATAATCTCTCGCGAAATTTAACACCACGAAATCCGTGAACAATCTCGCGACACAGTCACTAATTTGGCTGGCTTCTATATTAGCGCTGTCATTTCACAGAATAACACGCCACCAAATATCTGTGGGGGTGCATGAAACCGCTGACTAAGGCTGATCTGAACTGAGGGAGGCTCCTGAGCTCCCTCGAGGCTACGCTTCCGTCTTTGGCTGCTGGCCTTGTTTAAATCACACTGCACTAGTTTATTTAATGAATCCACTGGTTAACTGGTTTATCCGGTACTAAGATGACCAAATGTGGGTTCAAAGGACCGAATATTCCGGTTCTGAAGGTCCAAATAATTCGGTTTCGAAGGACCAAATAATGTGTGAACCGACCTGTGAGATTTATATTTATTTAATTTATATGAATTTATATTTACGTTAATTTATATACTTCGATAGCAATTTGTATAATGATAAGTGGACTGTATTTCTGCAATAATCTCTTAATCTCACAAATCGATCCTCTACACATTAGGGGGGTTTATTAAATTTATATATATGCAGCCAATCAAACTACAGTAATAGACTACATACATTGAAGAGGTTCCTTATCTTATAGTACAGCAGGTTAGTCCACCAGGTATAACTAGGGTGTAGACACCACATTTTCCCTCTTTGAGGTAGCTTCCATCACCCAGTAACTGGTGCACAAAGTCTTGCTTCCTCGTCTTGACCTGTCAAAAGGACGCTAGCTGTAAAGCCAGAATCCTATATATGACAGGTATATCAGAGAAAATACTGTACATGGAACAATGAAGACCTGGCTTAATTACCTTTAGTTTGAGGCTATCTCGTGCTCTAACCGGTTAACCCTACCCAATGACATTAATGGCTGTTATAAATATATGTGTGGTGGGGCTTCTATGGGGTACTGGTACTATTAAGGGGTAAGGGTAGTTAGAAGACAAGAGTATCAAAGATGGGAGAGCTAAAAGGCCCGGCCCCCAAAATAAACTATCCACAGTAGTAATAACTTGCTACTAGACCATATATGTTAGTCTAAGGGTTGATCAATGCGCTCCCACATAGGAAGAAGGGATACTCTGTAATTCATGTACTTATTTATTAACCCCTTAACAACCCCCCCATATACACTCACACCAATAACAATAATAATAATAACTTTACCACACTATCTTACGTTAAAAGCCTTGGTCCACTTAAGCAGGATACAAGGTTTACACTAATAACAAGCTAGGGTAAAGTACTACTGGATAAGCACTGAAGCTGGATGCAGCTTAGGGTAATGAAACCACGTGGGACCCTAATACAAAACACAACACTTAGGGGTACCCAAAACACTGGCAAATACTATCCCCAGGTCTCACCGATATTACTACCAGAGTAGGTACATTTTGAAATCATACAATACTTAACTTTAGGGTACAGGAACTTAAAGTAAGGGAAATAAGTAAGAGGAGAAGGGAGGAGATGAGGGGGTGCAGCCACAGAGTAGGTCTCGTCCGCACGAACGCCAGCCAGAGAAGAGACCGCTCCTAGCGACCAGCTAGCCTCCCTCATCTCGTGGTGCCGGAAGGAGCCCAATTGATCGTGCAGCTAAGCACATTAAAGATCTTCCCCTATGCAATGTATTGTTACTTTACAAATGATTAGAAAGTATTAGTAAGCAAAGTTGGTGCCTATGTTATTATTTAATAATCAACCCCCAGCTCAGTCTTTAAATGCTCTTTGAGAAACAATAATAGTCTTACGTCTGGCAGGGAAGATACAAACAATTGCCGCTCGCGATGCACTCAACTGTACTACTAGAAAGTTTAATAGCTCAATTTTGACCTCTGGTTTCCACTGGAGAACCCAGGGTCGTAACAATGGCCACTAATGATAGATAATGGGTTTCGGAAAGAACACTTAACTTGATTTGATGACAGCGTGTTGATAATGGTACACCTTTGGTTTACATAACACTACGTCCAAGTAAAATTAACAGGAGCCGAATTTGCTCCCGAGAGCCTCTGGTCTAGTCTCAACAATGGCTGCCCCTCCTCCCTCACTGATGCTTGGCCTACATTGTCTTGATGTCAAAAAGTGATAGAAGGGTCACATTTACTCTACTTTAATATTGATAATTAAGTTAATTTATATGAGATGTTTTATGATGGTAAAGTCCTAAGACTAATGTATTTAAGAATAATTCCCACCATAATAGGTGGTGGATATAATAGTATGTGGAAGAGAATTTTTAAATCATTTACATTTTGTCTGCAACATGAGCAGGGATCTGATTGATGCGCATCTCTGTAGTGTGGCGTGATGCTGGTGTTTGTGTTGTTTGTCGCTCAAGTTTTGTGTTACTTGGATCTAACACAGTAACATACTCAGCTATATTTTTCTTAATAAATTCGCCATCAGAATATGGGCGTTTAGCATGAGCAATATTCCATGATACAACAAAACTGGCTTTTGTCGTTGTATCGGCTTCCTTACTGAACAACGTAAACAGTATCTGCTGGCTATTTAGTGATGATTTAAACTCATTTAACTTATTTATTCGTAATAATAATAATTATATATTACCTTGTAGAGATTGAAATGAAGTCTATGTGGGGGAAACAAAACGAAAACTTGAGAACAGAATTGAAGAAGATAAGAAAGCATGTTGTGACGATAATCTCCTTCAAGAGAGATTTGGCCTGCTCTTTCCTTCATCATATTATTTCAGTACATCTACAACATCTAGATACTACAATCAAGAGTAGTATATATTTAGTAGAATACGTTTCGACAGGGGGTATACGTACCCTACACTCGCTCTCCATCTCCCCCTCCTCGCTGTCGCCACGCCACCCTCGTCGATCACCAAACTACCACTTCCAGCCAGCACGCTTACCATTGGTGAATCGGCGACTCCACTCGACTTCAGTGCCATCTGCATAGCCGATGACTAAGCGTGCACGAGCATTTGGATTTAGAATATTCTGTGCTCTCAAGGCTGATATATCTATCTAGTATATGCTCTGTGTAATAGTGGAGGTTTTCAGCCAGCCAATAATCTCAGCACCTTTTTAATTCATTTTTTGTCTTGTTCATTGTAGAGTAACGTAACCATTGTTTTATTTTATATTATTTTTTGACTTTGTAATTTTGTTTATTCGCACTGTACACAGCCAAGGGATTATCTTTGTTCATATTTGTTTTCAAGTCAATTAAGTTTCATTGTTCATACGATTTGTTTTGCATGTTTTTCCCTTTTACTTGACCACAGGAGGCAACAGCCATGCAGTCAACTTTTCTTTTTTTTTTTTTTTTGTAAATGTGATTTGCTTTGACACCAGCCATTGGGAGGACTGCCGTACACCTACATTTTTTTCCATCACATATAATGGGGGCCTGTCCTAGAAGCCTCACTCAGGTACTAACACTAGAACATCAATTTGTGGTAAGTGTACTTGGCTTTGATACAGTTGCTTTTCAATATTTTCATAACTCTTAATATTTATATGGTGCTGTGTATTTTGTGCCTTCCGAGGGTAACATACTGTGAGTGTTGGATAACTGTGGATTACGTGGTGACTAGTGGCCAAAATCATTCTCTTAAACCTTTTTCGTCCCTAGAATATTTCTCAATTACGACAGATCATCACTTTGGTACCCTAGTACTTTGGTTTGTCTTCGGGCCACGTACCCTATCTTCTGCAATCCGACCGAAGGAGGATAAAGAGGGCCATAGTTCCTCTAACGCGGACTACGCTGTTCATTTGGGAACTCAACCACAGTTCTCGTCACCAGTTGACATTCGCACCCCTACACGTTGGTCAGAGATTATGATATTTACTCAGGTAGGGAATTAGCTTTCTTTTTCAGAGCACAAAGAACGCTAATTTTGTAAGTATCATCTAGTTAAGTAGGGAACCCCTTGCTTCTGTCCAATAGAGACCCGGTAAGGTATCCATACATTCTTGGACTACCCTTTCACGTTTGAAACAATCAAAATTTTAATTTGTTTTTGAAACTATCAGTTTCATTTATTTAGTAGGATTATCTTGCCCTTATTCTCGTATATTGAGTGCCGGGTACAAGATTTCCTGCGATTTTGATCAAATTATCACTTAACATCTAATATTAACGTTAATTGTTTTCACATTAGAGATTGAATTTCCACAGGATAGTCACCAGTTGCCACGTCATCCTGTTACTGACACTTTTAATATCACAGGTATATTCGCTGTACAAATATTTATTTGCTATGTAGCTGCATTACGACGACCTGAGTAGAGATCTTTGGCAGAAACGTAGGCTTCAGCATTTGAGTAGTTATCAGGAAGAGGTGCACCTGCATATTCATTAACAGGTTCATCACCAATAGGACGGTAATAGAGGGACACAGGCCCTCACCCTATAGTGGTTGTGGTGGGCACGCAGGCCCGGACCCTACAGGGTATGTGGTGGGCATGCAGGCCCGGACCCTATAGGGGTTGTGGTGGGCACACAGGCCCTCACCCTATAGTGGTTGTGGTGGGCACGCAGGGCCGGACCCTACAGGGTATGAGGTGGGCACGCAGGCCCGGACCCTATAGGGGTTGTGGTGGGCACGCAGGCCCGGACCCTATAGGGGTTGTGGTGGGCACGCAGGCCCGAACCCTATAGTGGTTGTGGTGGGCACGCAGGCCCGAACCCTATAGAGGTTGTGGTGGGCACGCAGGCCCGGACCCTATTGGGGTTGTGGTAGGCACGCAGGCCCTCACCCTACAGGGGATGTGGTGGGCACGCAGGCCCAGACCCTATAGAGGTTGTGGTGGGCACGCAGACCCGGACCCTATAGAGGTTGTGGTGGGCACGCAGGCCCGGACCCTACAGGGGTTGTGGTGGGCACGCAGGCCCTCACCCTACAGGGGTTGTGGTGGGCACGCAGGCCCTCACCCTACAGGGGTTGTGGTGGGCACGCAGACCCGGACCCTATAGAGGTTGTGGTGGGCACGCAGGCCCGGACCCTACAGGGGTTGTGGTGGGCACGCAAGCCCTGACCCTATAGGGGTTGTGGTGGGCACGCAGGCCCGGACCCTATAGGGGTTGTGGGGGGCACGCAGGCCCGGACCCTATAGGGGTTGTGGGGGGCACGCAGGCCCGGACCCTATAGGGGATGTGGTGGGCATGCAAGCAAGGACCCAATAGGGGTTGTGGTGGGCATGCAGGTCCTCATCCTTCAGGTTTTTTTTTGGGCACGCATGCCCTGACCCTATAGGGGTTGTTGTGGGCACGCAGGCCCGGACCCTTATAGGAGTTGTGGGGGGCACGCAGGCCCGGACCCTATAGGAGTTGTGGTGGGCACGCAGGCCTGGACCCTATAGGAGTTGTGGTGGGCACGCAGGCCTGGACCCTATAGGGGTTGTGGTGGGGACGCAAGCCCGGACCCTATAGGGGTTGTGGTGGGCACGCAGGCCCGGACCCTTTAGGGGTTGTGGTGGGCACGCAGACCCAGACCCTATAGGGGTTGTGGTGGGCACGCAGGCCCTCACCCTACTGGGGTTGTGGTGGGCACGTAGGCCCGGACCCTTTAGAGGTTGTTGTGGGCATGCAGGCCCTCACCCAACAGGGGTTGTTGTGGGCACGCAGGCCCTCACCCTACAGGGGTTGTAGGAGGCTCGCACGCCCTCACCCTACAGGTGATGTGGTGGGCACGCAGGCCCTCACCCTACAGGGGATGTGGTGGGCACGCAGGCCCAGACCCTATAGAGGTTGTAATGGGCACGCAGACCCAGACCCTATAGGGGTTGTGATGGGCACGCAGGCCCGGACCCTATAAGAGTTGTGTTGGGCACGCAGGTAAGGATCCTATAGGGGTTGTGGTGGGCACGCAGGTCCGGATCCTATAGTGGTTGTGGTGGGCACGCAGGTCCTCACCCTACAGGGGTTTTGGTGGGCACGCAGGCCCTCACCCTACAGGTGATGTGGTGGGCACGCAGGCCCTCACCCTACAGGGGTTTTGGTGGGCACGCAGGCCCTCACCCTACAGGTGATGTGGTGGGCACGCAGGCCCTCACCCTACAGGGGATGTGGTGGGCACGCAGGCCCAGATCCTATAGAGGTTGTGGTGGGCACGCAGACCCAGACCCTATAGGGGTTGTGATGGGCACGCAGGCCCGGACCCTATAAGAGTTGTGTTGGGCACGCAGGTAAGGATCCTATAGGGGTTGTGGTGGGCACGCAGGTCCGGATCCTATAGTGGTTGTGGTGGGCACTCAGGCCCTCACCCTACAGGGGATGTGGTGGGCACGCAGGCCCTCACCCTACAGGGGATGTGGTTGCACGCAGACCCAGACCCTATAGGGGTTGTGATGGGCACGCAGGCCTGGACCCTATAAGAGTTGTGGTGGGTACGCAGGTCCGGATCCTATAGGGGTTGTGGTGGGCACGCAGGCCCGGACCCTATAGGAGTTGTGGTGGGCACGCAGGTCCGGATCCCATAGTGGTTTTGGTGGGTACGCAGGCCCTCACCCTACAGGGGTTGTGGTGGGCATGCAGGCCCAGACCCTATAGGGGTTGTGGTGGGTATGCAGGCCCTCACCCTACAGGGGTTGTGGTGGGCACGCCGGCCCGGACCCTACAGGGGTTGTGGTGGGCACGCAGGCCCGGATCCTATAGGGGTTGTGGTGGGCACGCACCAGCCTCCAGGTTCGGGGATGTGTAGAAGTACATGTACTTACCTAGTTGTACTCACCTAGTTGTGCTTGCGGGGGGTTGAGCTTTAGCTAATTGACCCCGCTTCCCAACCGTCATTGTCCTGGTGTAGAGACATCGTGAGTGTGGAGCCTCACTGAAGAACTGGTACACCGCGCCACACTTGGACGCCCTCTGAACTGTCTTCAACACATCCTCCCTGGCTAATGTTTGCTGCCATGGCTCATCATAGTTTGTGGTTGTCTTGTGTGGCCAGGTCATGCCGTTCACCACACACTGTGTACAGTCCGCTCACCACACACTGTGTACAGTCCGCTCACCACACACTGTGTACAGTCCGCTCACCGCACACTGTGTACAGTCCGCTCACCACACACTGTGTACAGTCCGCTCACCACACACTGTGTACAGTCCGCTCACCACACACTGTGTACAGTCCGCTCACCACACACTGTGTACAGTCCGCTCACCACACACTATGTACAGTCCGCTCACCACACACCGTGTACAGTCCCCTCACCACACACTGTGTACAGTCCGCTCACCACACACTGTGTACAGTCCGCTCACCACACACTGTGTACAGTCCGCTCACCACACACTGTGTACAGTCCGCTCACCACACACTGTGTACAGTCCGCTCACCACACACTGTTTACAGTCTGCTCACCACACACTGTGTACAGTCTGCTCACCACACACTGTGTACAGTCCGCTCACCACACACTGTGTACAGTCCGCTCACCAAACATTGTGTACAGTCCGCTCACCACCACACACTCCACCAAACCTTAAACCGATTCGGTAAATTTGAACCATAAAAAAAACTCAAAAAATACATGATGAAGCCAGATAACATCGGTCTAATATCTTAGATACAATTTAATTAGTCAGGCCTAAATTATTATACTAGCAAGATATTAGCCCAACTACTAGGATTGGACAGTAGAGCGACAGTCTCGCTTCGTGCAGGTCAGAGTTCAATCCCCGACAGTCCAAGTGGTTGGGCACCAATCCTTCCCCCCCGTGCCATCCCAAACCCTTATCCTGACCCCTTCCACTTGTCATACAGGCGTAATGGCTTCGGGGTTTCACTATTGTCTAGGGGCTAGTGTATTGTTGTCATTGTCTTCTGTATAGTGAATAGTAGACATTGTCTTTTAACTAGAGTAGAGTGGACATTGTCTTGTGTCTAGTGTATAGTGGACATTGTCTAGTGTATAGTGGTCATTGTCTTGAGTATAGTGAATAGTGGACATTGTCTTGTGACTAGTGTATAGTGGTCATTTTCTTGTAACTAGTGTATAGTGGCCATTGTCTTGTGTCTAGTGTACAGTGGTGCAGGTCACCACTGTACACTAGACACAAGACAGTGTACAGTCTAGTGTACAGTGGTGCAGGTCACTACTCTGTCTTGTGTTCAGTGTAAAGTGAACATTGTCTTGTGTCTAGTGTATAGTGGTCATTGTCTTGTGTCAAGTGTATATTGGACATTGTCTTGTGACTAGTGCATAGTGGTCATTGTCTTGTGTCTAGTGTAGAGTGGACATTGTCTGGTCACTAGTGCATAGAGATCGTTGTCTTGTGACTAATATATAGTGGTCATTGTCTTGTGTCTAGTGTATAGTGGTTATTATCTTGTGACTAGTGTATAGGTGTCATTGTCTTATGTATAGTGTATAGTGAACATTGTCTTGTGTCTAGTGAATATTGGACATTGTCTTGCGTCTAGTGTATAGTGGTCATTGTCTTGTAACTATTGTATAGTGGTCATTGTCTTTTGTCTAGTGCATAGTGGACATTGTCTTCTGTCTAGTGTATAGTGGACATTGTGTTGTGACTAGTGTATAGTGGTCATTGTCTTGTGACTAGTGTATAGTGGTATTTGTCTTTTGACTAGTGTATAGTGGTAATTGTCTTGTGTCTAGTGTATAGTGGACATTGTCTTGTGACTAGTGTATTGTGGTCATTGTCTTGTGTTTAGTGTATAGTGGTCATTGTCTTGTGTCTAGTGTATAGTGGTCATTGTCATGTGCCAAGTATATTGTGGTCATTGTCTTGTGTCTAGTGTATAGTGGTCATTGTCTTGTAACTAGTGTATAATGGGCATTGTCTTGTGTATAGTGGACATTGTCATGTGTCTAGTGTATAGTGGTCATAGTCTTGTGTTTAGTGTATAGTGGTCATTGTCTTGTGTCTAGTGTATAGTGGTCATTGTCATGTGCCAAGTATATTGTGGTCATTGTCTTGTGTCTAGTGTATAGTGGTCATTGTCTTGTAACTAGTGTATAATGGGCATTGTCTTGTGTATAGTGGACATTGTCTTGTGTCTAGTGTATAGTGTATAGTGGACATTGTCTTGTGTCTAGTGTATAGTGGTCATTGTTTTGTGTCAAGTGAATAGTTGACTTTGTCTTGTGACTAATGTATAGTGGTCATTGTCTTGTGTCTAGTGTATAGTGGTCATTGTCTTGAAACTAGTATATAGTGGTCATTGTCTTGTGTCTAGTTAATATTGGACATTGTCTTGTGCCTTGTGTATAGTGGTCATTGTCTTGTGACTAGTGTATAGTTGTCATTGTCTTGTGTCTAGTATATTATGGTCATTGTCTTATGTCTAGTTTATAGTGGACATTGTCTTGTGACTAGTGTATAATGGTCATTGTCTTGTGTCTAGTGTATAGTGGACATTGTCTTGTGGCTAGTGTATAGTGGACATTGCCTTGTGTCTAGTGTATAGTGGTCATTGTCTTAAGTCTAGTATATAGTGGTCATTGTCTTGTGACTAATGTATAGTGGTCATTGTTTTGTGTCTAGTGTATAGTGGACATTTCCTTGTGTCTTGTGTATAGTGGTCATTGTCTTGTGTCTAGTGTATAGTGGTCATTGTCTTGAAACTAGTGTATAGTGGACATTATCTTGTGTCTAGTGTTTAGTGGACATTGTCGTGTGTGTAGTGTATAGTGGTCATAGTCTTGTGTTTAGTGTATAGTGGTCATTGTCTTGTGTCTAGTGTATAGTGGACATTGTTATGTGTCTAGTGTATAGTGGTCATTGTCTTGTGTCTAGTGAATAGTGGACATTGTCTTGTGTCTAGTGTAGTGTGGTCATTGTCTTGTGTCTAGTGTACAGTGGTCATTGTCTTGTGTCAGGTGTATAGTGGTCATTGTCTTGTGACTAGTGTATAGTTGTCATTGTCTTGTGTCTAGTATATTATGGTCATTGTCCTATGTCTAGTGTATAGTGGACATTGTCTTGTGACTAGTGTATAGTGGTCATTGTCTTATGTCTAGTGTATAGTGGACATTGTCTTGTGACTAGTGTATAGTGGTCATTGTCTTGTGTCTAGTGTATAGTGGACATTGTCTTGTGACTAGTGTATAGTGGACATTGCCTTGTGTCTAGTGTATAGTGGTCATTGTCTTAAGTCTAGTATATAGTGGTCATTGTCTTGTGACTAATGTATAGTGGTCATTGTTTGTGTCTAGTGTATAGTGGACATTTCCTTGTGTCTAGTGTATAGTGGTCATTGTCTTGTGTCTAGTGTATAGTGGTCATTGTCTTGTAACTAGTGTATAGTGGACATTATCTTGTGTCTAGTGTTTAGTGGACATTGTCGTGTGTGTAGTGTATAGTGGTCATAATCTTGTGTTTAGTGTATAGTGGTCATTGTCTTATGTCTAGTGAATAGTGGACATTGTCTTGTGTCTAGTGTATAGTGGACATCGTCTTGTGTCTAGTGTATAGTGGTCATTGGCTTGTGTCTAGTGTATAGTGGACATTATCTTGTGTCTAGTGTATAGTGGTCATTGTCTTGTGTGAAATGTATAGTGTCGGAAAATCCGACAGCATTTAATATATCATACAGACAGATAATAGCTGTATTGTACCAACAAGTTACCCATAGAAAACGTAACTTGTAGTGGAATTACCGTCTAAAGAAAACGGGATATCATCACCACATACTATTATAATTCACCAGCTATTTTGCTGGGAATTATTCTTAAATACATTAGTCTTTGGACTTTACCATCATAAAACATCTTATATAAATTAACTTAATTATCAATATTAAAGTAGAGTAAATGTGACCCTTCTATCACTTTCTGACATGTGGACAAGTAAGCCAGGCGTCAGAGTGGGGAAGGAGACAGCCATTGTTGTGTCACCTCCGAGACGTGTGGAGCAAATTCGGCTCCTATCATTCTGGACAATGTCGGCCAGTAACGTCAATAGTATGGAGTGTTAAACAGCCATTGTTTATATTGAGACCAGAGGCTCACATGGGAGCAAATTCGGCTCCTGTTAAATTTACTTGGACGTAGTGTTATGGAAACCAAAGGTGTACCATTGTCAACACGCTGTCTACAAATCCAAGTTAAGTGTCTATCCGAAACCCGTTTATCATTCATTTATGGCCATTAATGTCAGGATATAGGGTGACCCGGTTAGATCACGTGGAAGCCTCAAACTAAAGGTAATTAAGCCAGGTCTTCAATGTTCCATGTACAGTTTTCTCTGATATACTTGTCATATATAGGTATCTGGCTTCACAGCTAGCGCACTTTTGACAGGTCAAGACGAGGATGCAAGATTTGTGCACCAGTTACTGGGTGATGGAAGCTGCCTCAAAGAGGATAATTTGGTGTCTACACCCTAGTTATACCTGGTGGACTAACCTGCTGTACTATAAGATAAGGAACCTCATCAATGTATGTAGCTATTACTGTAGTTTGATTGGCTGCATATACATTAATTTAATAACCCCCCCCTAATGTGTAGAGGATCGATTTGTGAGATTATAAGATTATTGCAGAAATACAGTCCACTTAACATTATACAAATTGCTATCGAAGTATATAAATTAACGTAAATATAAATTCATATAAATTAAATAAATATAAATCTCACAGGTCGGTTCCCACATTATTTGGTCATCTTCGAACCGGATGACGGAATATTTGATCCTTTGAACCCACATTTGGTCATCTTAGTACCGGATGAACCAGTTATCCAGTGGATTCATTAAATATACTAGTGCAGTGTTATTTAAACAAGGCTAGCCAGTCAAAGACAGCGGCGAAGCCTCGTGGGAGCTCAGGAGCCTCCCTCAGCCCAGTTCAGCTTCGTCAGCGGTTTCATGCACACCCACAGAGATTTGGTGGCGTGTTATTCTGTGAAATGACAGCGCTAATATAGAAGCCAGCCTAATTAGTGACTGTGTCTTCGCGATATTGTTCACGGATTTCGTGGTGTTACATTTTGCGAGAGATTATCTACGAATTTTGTGGACTTTATTTCGCGAGGTCACTAATAATATTTAATACTTCTAGATAATATTAGAAGTTTCATAGAGGCTAATTAAGAGGCTATTATCAATAATTGTGTATATTATTTCTCCAAATAGAGAATTATTTAATATATATTGCACTAGTGATCACAGTATAATATTTACTAATTGCCAACCCACAACAGGGTAGGATACTGACTAGTTGAACTATTATCGTTCATCCTAGTCCCATTATTACTATAGTCAGTTGTACTATATTCAATAATCTAACACCATTAATGAATGGTGCAGACCCTATTTTGGGTGTAATTTTTATCAACTCGAGTTGAGTTGTGTATATATAATAATTTACTTATGATCATTACACCTTTGAGTGATTAATTAGTGTCTCTACCATCCTAGGGTGATATAGAAGAGCTAACCTAAAGGTACTTCCAGTGACACTGGTTTATCACTCAAATCATTAGTGTGGATGATTGTATATATATAATGTGTATTAATTTTAAGTGCTAACCTCTAGTAGAGGTAGGATTATTGCCTAGTGAGTGCATTTTACCCTAGGCTACCATTAGAGCTTGTTCAGTATTATGAGCAGCCCAAGTACAAGTCCCACAAGGCTTTACCAACTAGCCAGTATGGATAATGCAGGGAGAATGAAAAGAACCCTTGCAGGTCTTAAAGGCCACTTAACAAGACAGATCAAGAAATGTGAAGATTTGTCACAACAATGTCAAGTTGATTATGCTGACCTGGAAAGCTATTATCAAGCAGCTGCAGGTAAATTTGAGCAAATCAAATGCCAAATGGCTGTCCTTGTGGGGACAGACTACTACCATCAATTCATTGGTAGCCCTACTAAATATCAGGGTATAACCATGTTAAACTCTGCAGGAGGTAAATTACTCTCAGGCCCAGTATCAAGCCTGAGGAGACCTATGCCTGCAGATAAACAATACCAGTAGAAACCTAAATTTGTCAGCTGATTATATTTCTCCAGTAGCATTATACTAAGGAGATTACAGCTGACTATACCAACAGAGGTTGATGTTAGTATCATCATTTAAAGCTGAAGATGAGTTCATGAGGCTTCAGTGGCAAATCAGTGAACAGTAGCCTAAAACAGCTACAAGTCACTGCGACCAATGTCACTGAACCCACTGCAGTCTCAGAACCATACTTTACTTTAATGATGAGCTATTCAATCTTCTGAATCAATTAACTAAATTAAACCCCAATGAATCTGATGACTGATTTGATACATTTATTATTTAATCAAGATGTATTCCATGGGCCTCAGTGTTTATATATCAGTGTCCAGTTACCTGAAGAAACTTCAAGTTATATCTAATGTCACTGATCTCACTGCAGTCCCTGAATCATACTTGACTGTAGTACTTGATCACATCCAGTCTTCTGGGTTAAATAATATGTAATAAGGCTTGAATATTAGCCTTTCAAGAGTTAACAGGGAAATGAAATCGCATTAGACTTCTAAACCCTGCTACTCTAGTACGGGACATCCGTCCTGTACGAACAGACACACAAATGTGTGATTACTAACTACTAACAGATAAATTAATCTAATAATTCGAAGGAGGAGTATCGGTGTTCGTCTGTTCTAAACAGGACTTCGACCCGTGAGCAGCCCCCTGGGGAATTATGTCGGAAAATCCGACAGCATTTAATATATCATACAGACAGATAATAGCTGTATTGTACCAACAAGTTACCCATAGAAAACGTAACTTGTAGTGGAATTACCGTCTAAAGAAAACGGGATATCATCACCACATACTATTATAATTCACCAGCTATTTTGCTGGGAATTATTCTTAAATACATTAGTCTTTGGACTTTACCATCATAAAACATCTTATATAAATTAACTTAATTATCAATATTAAAGTAGAGTAAATGTGACCCTTCTATCACTTTCTGACATGTGGACAAGTAAGCTAGGCGTCAGAGTGGGGAAGGAGACAGCCATTGTTGTGTCACCTCCGAGACGTGTGGAGCAAATTCGGCTCCTATCATTCTGGACAATGTCGGCCAGTAACGTCAATAGTATGGAGTGTTAAACAGCCATTGTTTATATTGAGACCAGAGGCTCACACGGGAGCAAATTCGGCTCCTGTTAAATTTACTTGGACGTAGTGTTATGGAAACCAAAGGTGTACCATTGTCAACACGCTGTCTACAAATCCAAGTTAAGTGTCTATCCGAAACCCGTTTATCATTCATTTATGGCCATTAATGTCAGGATATAGGGTGATCCGGTTAGATCACGTGGAAGCCTCAAACTAAAGGTAATTAAGCCAGGTCTTCAATGTTCCATGTACAGTTTTCTCTGATATACTTGTCATATATAGGTATCTGGCTTCACAGCTAGCGCACTTTTGACAGGTCAAGACGAGGATGCAAGATTTGTGCACCAGTTACTGGGTGATGGAAGCTGCCTCAAAGAGGATAATTTGGTGTCTACACCCTAGTTATACCTGGTGGACTAACCTGCTGTACTATAAGATAAGGAACCTCATCAATGTATGTAGCTATTACTGTAGTTTGATTGGCTGCATATATATTAATTTAATAACCCCCCCCTAATGTGTAGAGGATCGATTTGTGAGATTATAAGATTATTGCAGAAATACAGTCCACTTAACATTATACAAATTGCTATCGAAGTATATAAATTAACGTAAATATAAATTCATATAAATTAAATAAATATAAATCTCACAGGTCGGTTCCCACATATAGTGGTCATTGTCTTGTGTCTAGTGTATAGTGGTCATTGTCTTGTGTCTAGTGTATAGTGGACATTGTCTTGTGACTAGTGTATAGTGGTCATTGTCTTGTGTCTAGTGTATAGTGGTCATTGTCTTGTGTCTAGTGTATAGTGGTCATTGTCATGAGCCAAGTATATTGTGGTCATTGTCTTGTGTCTAGTGTATAGTGGTCATTTTCTTGTGTATAGTGTATAGTGGTCATTGTCTTGTAACTAGTGTATAATGGTCATTGTCTTGTGTATAGTGGACATTGTCATGTGTCTTGTGTATAGTGGTCATAGTCTTGTGCCTAGTGTATAGTGGACATTGTCTTGTGTCTAGTGTATAGTGTATAGTGGACATTGTCTTGTGTCTAGTGTATAGTGGTCATTGTTTTGTGTCAAGTGAATAGTTGACTTTGTCTTGTGACTAATGTATAGTGGTCATTGTCTTGTGTCTAGTGTATAGTGGTCATTGTCTTGAAACTAGAATATAGTGGTCATTGTCTTGTGTCTAGTTAATATTGGACATTGTCTTGTGCCTTGTGTATAGTGGTCATTGTCTTGTGACTAGTGTATAGTTGTCATTGTCTTGTGTCTAGTATATTATGGTCATTGTCTTATGTCTAGTGTATAGTGGTCATTGTCTTGTGTCAAGTGTATAGTGGTCATTGTCTTGTGTCTAGTGTAGTGTGGTCATTGTCTTGTGTCTAGTGTACAGTGGTCATTGTCTTGTGTCAGGTGTATAGTGGTCATTGTCTTGTGACTAGTGTATAGTTGTCATTGTCTTGTGTCTAGTATATTATGGTCATTGTCTTATGTTTAGTGTATAGTGGACATTGTCTTGTGACTAGTGTATAGTGGTCATTGTCTTATGTCTAGTGTATAGTGGACATTGTCTTGTGACTAGTGTATAGTGGACATTGCCTAGTGTCTAGTGTATAGTGGTCATTGTCTTTAGTCTAGTATATAGTGGTCATTGTCTTGTGACTAATGTATAGTGGTCATTGTTTTGTGTCTAGTGTATAGTGGACATTTCCTTGTGTCTAGTGTATAGTGGTCATTGTTTTGTGACTAGTGTATAGTGGTCATTGTCTTGTAACTAGTGTATAGTGGTCATTGTCATGTAACTAGTGTATAGTGGACATTATCTTGTGTCTAGTGTTTAGTGGACATTGTCGTGTGTGTAGTAAATAGTAGTCATAGTCTTGTGTTTAGTGTATAGTGGTCATTGTCTTGTGTCTAGTGTATAGTGGACATTGTCGTGTGTCTAGTGTATAGTGGTCATTGTCTTGTGTCTAGTGAATAGTGGACATTGTCTTGTGTCTAGTGTATAGTGGACATTGGCTTGTGTCTAGTGTATAGTGGTCATTGTCTTGTGACTAGTGTATAGTTGTCATTGTCTTGTGTCTAGTATATTATGGTCATTGTCTTATGTCTAGTGTATAGTGGACATTGTCTTGTGACTAGTGTATAGTGGTCATTGTCTTGTGTCTAGTGTATAGTGGACATTGTCTTGTGACTAGTGTATAGTGGACATTGCCTTGTGTCTAGTGTATAGTGGTCATTGTCTTAAGTCTAGTATATAGTGGTCATTGTCTTGTGACTAATGTATAGTGGTCATTGTTTTGTGTCTAGTGTATAGTGGACATTTCCTTGTGTCTAGTGTATAGTGGTCATTGTCTTGTGTCTAGTGTATAGTGGTCATTGTCTTGAAACTAGTGTATAGTGGACATTATCTTGTGTCTAGTGTTTAGTGGACATTGTCGTGTGTGTAGTGTATAGTGGTCATAGTCTTGTGTTTAGTGTATAGTGGTCATTGTCTTGTGTCTAGTGTATAGTGGACATTGTCATGTGTCTAGTGTATAGTGGTCATTGTCTTGTGTCTAGTGAATAGTGGACATTGTCTTGTGTCTAGTGTAGTGTGATCATTGTCTTGTGTCTAGTGTACAGTGGTCATTGTCTTGTGTCAGGTGTATAGTGGTCATTGTCTTGTGACTAGTGTATAGTTGTCATTGTCTTGTGTCTAGTATATTATGGTCATTGTCCTATGTCTAGTGTATAGTGGACATTGTCTTGTGACTAGTGTATAGTGGTCATTGTTTTATGTCTAGTGTATAGTGGACATTGTCTTGTGACTAGTGTATAGTGGTCATTGTCTTGTGTCTAGTGTATAGTGGACATTGTCTTGTGACTAGTGTATAGTGGACATTGCCTTATGTCTAGTGTATAGTGGTCATTGTCTTAAGTCTAGTATATAGTGGTCATTGTCTTGTGACTAATGTATAGTGGTCATTGTTTTGTGTCTAGTGTATAGTGGACATTTCCTTGTGTCTAGTGTATAGTGGTCATTGTCTTGTGTCTAGTGTATAGTGGTCATTGTCTTGTAACTAGTGTATAGTGGACATTATCTTGTGTCTAGTGTTTAGTGGACATTGTCGTGTGTGTAGTGTATAGTGGTCATTGTCTTGTGTCTAGTGTATAGTGGAGATTGTCGTGTGTCTAGTGTATAGTGGTCATTGTCTTGTGTCTAGTGAATAGTGGACATTGTCTTGTGTCTAGTGTATAGTGGACATCGTCTTGTGTCTAGTGTATAGTGGACATTGTCCTGTGACTAGTGTATAGTGGTCATTGTCTTGTGTGAAATGTATAGTGGTCATTGTCTTGTGTCTAGTGTATAGTGGTCATTGTCTTGTGTCTAGTGTATAGTGGACATTGTCTTGTGACTAGTGTATAGTGGTCATTGTCTTGTGTCTAGTGTATAGTGGTCATTGTCTTGTGTTTAGTGTATAGTGGTCATTGTCATGATCCAGGTATATTGTGGTCATTGTCTTGTGTCTAGTGTATAGTGGTCATTGTCTTGCTTCTAGTGTATAGTGGTCATTGTCTTGTGACTAATGTATAGTGGTCATTGTTTTGTGTCTAGTGTATAGTGGACATTTCCTTGTGTCTAGTGTATAGTGGTCATTGTCTTGTGTCTAGTGTATAGTGGTCATTGTCTTGTAACTAGTGTATAGTGGACATTATCTTGTGTCTAGTGTTTAGTGGACATTGTCGTGTGTGTAGTGTATAGTGGTCATAGTCTTGTGTTTAGTGTATAGTGGTCATTGTCTTGTGTCTAGTGTATAGTGGACATTGTCATGTGTCTAGTGTATAGTGGTCATTGTCTTGTGTCTAGTGAATAGTGGACATTGTCTTGTGTCTAGTTTATAGTGGACATCGTCTTGTGTCTAGTGTATAATGGTCATTTTCTTGTGTCTAGTGTATAGTGGTCATTGTCTTGTGTCAAGTGTATAGTGGGCATTGTCTTGTGACTAATGTATAGTGGTCATTGTCTTGTGTCTAGTGTATAGTGGTCATTGTCTTGTGTCTAGTGTATAGTGGTCATTGAGTTCTGTATAATGGACATTGTCTTGTCACTAGTGTATAGTGGTCATTGTCTTGTGACTACTGTATAGTGGACATTGTCTTGTGTCTAGTGTATAGTGGTCATTGTCTTGTGTCTAGTGTACAGTGAACATTATCTTATCACTAGTGTATGGTAGTCATTGTCTTGTATCTAGTGTAAAGTGGTCATTATTTTGTGACTAGTGTATAGTGGTCATTGTCTTGTGTATAGTGGACATTGTCTTGTGACTTGTGTATAGTGTACATTGCCTTGTGTCTAGTGTATAGTGGTCATTGTATTGTGTCTAGTGTATAGTGGTCATTGTCTTGTGACTACTGTATAGTGGTCATTGTCTTGTGTCTAGTGTATAGTGGTCATTATTTTGTGACTAGTGTATAGTAGTCATTGTCTTATGTATAGTGTATAGTGAACATTGTCTTGTGTCTAGTGTATAGTTGTCATTGTCTTGTAACTATTGTATAGTGGTCATTGTCTTATGTCTAGTGCATAGTGGACATTGTCTTCTGTCTATTGTATAGTGGACATTGTGCTGTGACTAGTGTATAGGGATCATTGTCTTGTGACTAGTGTATAGTGGTATTTGTCTTTTGACTAGTGTATAGTGGTCATTCTTTTGTTTCTAGTGTATAGTGGTCATTGTCTTGTGTCTAGTGTATAGTGGTCATTGTCATGTGCCTAGTATATTGTGGTCATTGTCTTGTGTCTAGTGTATAATGGTCATTGTCTTGTGTCTAGTGTATAGTGGTCATTGTCTTGTGTCTAGTGTATAGTGGTCATTTTCTTGTGTATAGTGTATAGTGGTCATTGTCTTGTAACTAGTGTATAATGGTCATTGTCTTGTGTAGAGTGGACATTGTCATGTGTCTAGTGTACAGTGGTCATTGTCTTGTGTCTAGTGTATAGTGGACATTGTCTTGTGTCTAGTGTATAGTGGACATTGTCTTGTGTCTAGTGTATAGTGGACATTGTCTTGTGTCTAGTGTATAGTGGTCATTGTTTTGTGTCAAATGAATAGTTGACGTTGTCTTGTGACTAATGTATAGTGGTCATTGTCTTGTGTCTAGTGTATAGTGGTCATTGTCTTGAAACTAGTATATAGTGGTCATTGTCTTGTGTCTAGTTACTATTGGACATTGTCTTGTGCCTTGTGTGTAGTGGTCATTGTCTTGTGACTAGTGAATAGTTGTCATTGTCTTGTGTCTAGTGTATTATGGTTATTGTCTTATGTCTAGTGTATAGTGGTCATTGTCTTGTGTCAAGTGTATAGTGGTCATTGTCTTGTGTCTAGTGTATTGTGGTCATTGTCTTGTGTATAGTGTACAGTGGTCATTGTCTTGTGTCAAGTGTATAGTGGTCATTGTCTTGTGACTAGTGTATAGTTGTCATTGTCTTGTGTCTAGTATATTATGGTCATTGTCTTGTGTCTAGTGTATAGTGGTCATTGTCTTGTGGCAAGTGTATAGTGGTCATTGTCTTGTGTCTAGTGTATAGGGGTCATTGTCTTGTGTCTAGTGTATAGTGGACATTGTCATGTGACTAGTGTATAGTGGTCATTGTCTTGTGTGTAGTGTATAGTGGACATTGTCTTGTGACTAGTGTATAGTGGACATTTCATTGTGTCTAGTGTATAGTGGTCATTGTCTTGTGTCTAGTGTATAGTGGTCATTGTCTTGTAACTAGTGTATAGTGGTCATTGTCTTGTAACTAGTGTATAGTGGACATTATCTTGTGTCAAGTGTTTAGTGGACATTGTCGTGTGTGTAGTGTATAGTGGTCATTGTCTTGTGTTTAGTGTATAGTGGTCATTGTCTTGTGTCTAGTGTATAGTGGACATTGTCATGTGTCTAGTGTATAGTGGTCATTGTCTTGTGTGTAGTGAATAGTGGACATTGTCTTTTGTCTAGTGTATAGTGGACATCGTCTTGTGTCTAGTGTATAGTGGTAATTGGCTTGTGTCTAGTGTATAGTGGACATTGTCCTGTGACTAGTGTATAGTGGTCATTGTCTTGTGTGAAATGTATAGTGGTCATTGTCTTGTGTCTAGTGTATAGTGGTCATTGTTTTGTGTCTAGTGTATAGTGGTCATTGCCTTGTGTCTAGTGTATAATTGTTATTGTCTTGTGTCAAATGTATAGTGGACATTGTCTTGTGACTAGTGTATAGTGGTCATTGTCTTGTGTCTAGTGTATGGTGGTCATTGTCTTGTGTCTAGTGTATAGCGGTCATTGTCATGTGCCTAGTGTATAATGGACATTGTCCTGTGACTAGTGTATAGTGGTCATTGTCTTGATTCTAGTGTATAATGGTCATTGTCTTGTGTCTAGTGTATACTGAACATTGTCTTGTGACTAGTATATAGTGGTCATTGTCTTGTGTCTAGTGTATAGTGGACATTGTCTTGTGACTAGTGTATAGTGGACATTGCCTTGTGTCTAGTGTATAGTGTTCATTGTCTTAAGTCTAGTGTATAGTGGTCATTGTCTTGTGACTAATGTATAGTGGTCATTGTTTTGTGTCTGGTGTATAGTGGACATTTCCTTTTGTCTTTTGTATACTGGTCATTGTCTTGTGTCTAGTGTATAGTGGTGATTGTCTTGTAACTAGTGTATAGTGGTCATTGTCTTGTAACTAGTGAATAGTGGACATTATCTTGTGTTTAGTGTTTAGTGGACATTGTCGTGTGTGTAGTGTATAGTGGTCATTGCCTTTTGTTTAGTGTATAATGGTCAGTGTCTTGTGTCTAGTGTATAGTGGACATTGTCATGTGTCTAGTGTATAGTGGTCATTGTCTTGTGTCTAGTGAATAGTGGACATTGTGTTTTGTCTAGTGTATAGTGGACATCGTCTTGTGTCTAGTGTATAGTGGTCATTGGCTTGTGTCTAGTGTATAGTGGACATTGTCCTGTGACTAGTGTATAGTGGTCATTGTCTTGTGTGAAATGTATAGTGGTCATTGTCTTGTGTCTAGTGTATAGTGGTCATTGTCTTGTGTCTAGTGTATAGTGGTCATTGCCTTGTGTCTAGTGTATAATTGTTATTGTCTTGTGTCAAATGTATAGTGGACATTGTCTTGTGACTAGTGTATAGTGGTCATTGTCTTGTGTATAGTGGTTATTGTCATGTGCCTAGTGTATAGTGGACATTGTTCTGTGACTAGTGTATAGTGGTCATTGTCTTGAGTCTAGTGTATAATGGTCATTGTCTTGTGTCTAGTGTATAGTGGTCATTGTCTTGTGACAAGTGTATAGTGGTCATTGTCTTGTGTCTAGTGTATAATGATCATTGTCTTGTGTCTAGTGTATAATGGTCATTGTCTTGTGTCTAGTGTATAGTGGTCATTGTCTTATGTGAAGTGTATAGTGGGCATTGTCTTGTGACTAATGTATAGTGGTCATTGTCTTGTGTCTAATGTATAGTGGTCATTGTCTTGTGTCTAGTGTATAGTGGTCTTTGAGTTCTGTATAATGGACATTGTCTTGTCACTAGTGTATAGAAGTATTTGTCTTGTGACTACTGTATAGTGGACATTGTCTTGTGTCTAGTGTATAGTGGTCATTGCCTTGTGTCTAGTGTATAGTGAACATTATCTTATCACTAGTGTATGGTGGTCTGTTACGGCCCTCTCGGGACGCAACGGGGTCCTTACTCTGATGTTGTTAGAGGAAGTTGTATCCGACCCCAAGCCAGTAGTGGCTTTCAAGGGATGTGATCCGTGACGCAAGAAATGTAAAGGGGGAAGGGAAAGAAAGTTAAGAACTTAAGACTATAATTGTTCCCATCACCAAATGAATAATATATAAAAGAGTGCACAGGGGGAGGTGTATTAACACTGTACAGGGGAAATACACAATTGTCTTCTGTTGAAGACTCTGGATACAGGCTCTCGGTGCTAAATCCTCGGTGCTTTTTCGTGGCCTCACAACGAATCCTCTGAGAAGCTGAGCCTTCCCTGGCCACAGGTCAGCCAAAACACAGGTCCACTGGGGGCACCGCCGTGGAGGCCGTCAACCACAAATCCAGCAGGTCTGCTGGCAGGTTCCGGACCCGCAACGCTGGTCAGGCCACTCCACGAACGATATTAGGGTAACGCCCTAGACAGGAGCCTCGTGTGATACCACAAATCACTCTCCTGTCCTCAGTACCCCAGTGGATAATCGTCCCCAGCAGTCGGTCCCGGGTAATCCTTCTACTGCCACTCCACTGGCAGGGTAACACCACAGTGTTCTTCCGGGGGACGACTTCACAGCTGCTGCAGCAAAGCACAAGGTATGGAGACGGCTGCCTCGGGTAGACTGACTAAACTTCCATCACAGCAGTCCAAGGTCGACTCTGTAAACAGACACGTCATCAATAGCAGGGGCACTAAAACACCTCACTTACAGGCTCAGACACAAACGCCCGACATATCCACTCCATAGATGGCGTTGTAGTCTGAGCACCACCTCACCAGAGGTCAGCGGCGGCGGTGTTGTGAGCTGCACAGGACTGGAAACTGGCCCTTGTGGCCAGTACACGTCATCCTCACCAGGTGTCGTCGTCCATTTGGTGGGGGTTTCGGGAGCTGACCCACAGATGGCGCGGTCGTCACTGCTCCGTGCTTGGACGCTGGATCCGGGTTCGTAACACCTCCCCACCAAAAGGAATTTGGTTTGGGGTTCTATAAAAAGAAACACAAACCAAATTAGTACGGCGTCACAACTCCAAATGGACTCACTTACTCTAAGAACTGGAATGGCGAGGCT
Organism: Procambarus clarkii; assembly: GCF_040958095.1. Lineage (NCBI taxonomy): Eukaryota > Metazoa > Arthropoda > Malacostraca > Decapoda > Cambaridae > Procambarus > Procambarus clarkii. Next base: position 32,332,575 of record NC_091207.1, read on the forward strand.
GTCTCGTCCACAGAACTGTACCACTGGGGAACTCTCGCACAAAGGAAACTTGCAGATGTAAGGCAATGTCCTGCCTGGCGTAATCTTCCACGTCTCCACTGCGATGTCAAGCAGGGGCATCATCTCACCTCCCTCGAGTAAGAATCGGTGTAGACACGATGAGGGGCGACTCGACACTTCCCTGTGTCGTGGCACTGATGATGGCTGATCACAGACGGCATTTCTGGTACCAGTCCGACGGTCCTTCAGGGAGACAGGAACCTGGAATACAGGGGTCTGATAATTCAGAGTGACAGCGACAGCGGGTAAAACAGTACTTAAAGCATACTCCTCTACTAGGTCCACACCTGGTCCCAACAGAGCTGTTCGTACGTCGCAGATGGCATTCGCTCTGCCACCGTCAGGTTGACCAACGTTCCACATAACGCTGCATTGAGGCTCAGCAGTCACGCGGGGGGTGTCAACCTGTCGGAAACAGTCACTCACATTATCATATCTCGTACCTCCTGTATCAACCATCACCTTCCAGGTCCCTTCTTCGACTGCACTACTCACTGTGCACGTCTCCAATCCCTGGGACCTCTTCCCGATGTTCAAGGGAGCCATCATCCTTCGGGTCGTCCACTGATCCTTACCGAGACCACACACGAGAATAAAATAAAATACTGCTAGGAAACATTTGGTCACCTGAGGGATAAGCTTCCTGAGCCTGTTTTGTCCATAGCCGGCTACATCCATTAGCCTGGTTTGGACCAAAGAGGGCACTAGACCTTTCGAACACACCTCACATACCTCTGACGTCTGGGGAATCTCTGGCTGGTTCAATAAATGCTGTACAATGCCATACCGCGAGTACACCTCCGTCTTCGCTCCAGACTCGTTGGTATCCGTGGGTGCCTGCACACAAGGCCTCTCTTCTTGCTCAGGTACTTCTGCCATCGTAACCTCATGTTCCTTGTCGAGAGAAGAATCAGGAGACTCTGTTAGAACTCTGTCGATCTGCGGGTGAGAGGACAAATTAAACCTGTTTGAATCCGGGTCTGCCTTTACCTGGATATTACCATTGCCTGTTGTCACCTCCGACCTTGCTGTTTCGGCTGACTCGTCCACGACCTTGGGAAGATTGATGCTCCAATCTGTCACCAAGTCGTTGGCTAGTACCACGTCAATCCCAGCCACAGGGAGGGTATCGACTACTGCCAACGCACATGTGCCGCTGAAGTAAGGCGAGTCGAGATGTACCGGCACTAAGGGGGCGATGTACTGCGTCCTAGGAAACCCAACCAGGACAACCTCTTGTCTCCCATCCACACTCACTCCCTCGGGTAACGAGTCTCTCACGATCAGGGACTGGGCTGCTCCACTATCTCTGAGCACTACTACAGATCTACCAGTGTGACCACTCGTTACATACCTGCTTGAAGTGTGAGGGGCAAACAAACTTGGTCCCTCCTGCGTCGCCGTCGACTGGCTTCCTGCTGGTGGTGTAACACAGCTCATCAACATCACCTCCCTTCGTGCGCCGCCACCTCTTCTGCCTCGGCACATAGCAGCTACATGCCCTTTCTGCCCACAAGTCCAGCACACCATATTCCTCCTCGGGCTCCGGTGTTTCGGACTGCTAGGACTTGTTCTTCTAGGGCTACTTGGGGGCGTCTTCTTAGCACTTTGTGGGGCGGGTCTTTCCTCTTCGTCATGAGGTCTGTCAAACCGGCGCTGGTAATTCCTTGGGACGTACTTAGCAGACGGCCTATGAGTCAGGATGTACTCTTCAGCCATGGTGGCTGCCGCACTCAAGGTCTCTACTTGCTGTTCCTCTAAGTACGTCTTCAAGTCTCCAGACAAACATTCCTTGAAGTCCTCTAGCAGTATAAGCTGCTCGAGGTCTTCTTTGGTCTCCACCTTCCGAGAGGCACACCATTCCTGAAAAAGTCGCTCCTTGATGGTGGCGAATTCGGTGAACGTGTGCTCTGAGGTCTTTTTCAGGTTTCGGAACTTCTGTCTATATGCCTCAGGTACCAATTGGTACGCCATGAGCACAACCTTCTTCACCTTGTCATAATCACCGGAGTCGTCAAGGGATAACGTGGAGTAAGCGATTTGGGCCTTCCCAGTCAAGACTGACTGTATCATGATGGCCCAATTCTCCCTTGGCCACTCCAAAGAGGCAGCGACTTTCTCGAAGGCTGCAAAGAACTTCGAAACTTCCCTCTCATTGAATTTGGGGACCATTTTGATGTTCCTTACCGGATCGAAACCGCTGGTGTCCGTTGTTAGCCTCCGACCACCGCCTAATCGTAATACTGCTAGTTCATGTTGTCTCTGTCTTTCCTTTTCTTCTCTCTCTCGCTGTTTCTCTTCCCTTTCTCGTTCTTCTCTTTCTCGTTTCTCTTCTCTCTCTCGTTCTTCTCTTTCTCGTTTCTCTTCTCTCTCTCGTTCTTCTCTTTCTCTTTCTCGTTCTTCTCTCTCTCGTCTCTCTTCTAATTCTAGACGCCTCGTCGCCAATTCCTTTTCTTTCATCTCCATTTCTTTATTTTTCATCTCCACTTCTTTATCTTTTAATTCTCGTTCTAATTCTAACTTCTTCCACTCTATCTCGCGATTTATCTCTAGGGCACGCATTTTGACTGTTAGGAAGCTGATATTAAGCTCACCTGCATCACTGTCAATGTCGCTGCCCTTATCTTCCTTTTCCGTGGAAGCTATTTCCTCACCTTCTTTCGTACTAGGAGCCTCGCCTTCCTGTTTCTCTTCTGCCCACAAGTGCCGGTGAACCTTGGACAAGATCTCCACACGGGAATTACTGGCACGGATCTTGATCTCCAGGTAGGCGCTCACTAGTACAAGTTCCGGTTTGCTCAGATATTTTAATCTGGCAAGACAGTCCACTCTGTTCAGAAAAGCCGGAACATCGTCCAGATCATCGATGGTAGCTTTTTCTGCCATTGTCACAGACGGAACACTCAACTAGCACTTAACACACTGCTTACACGTTAGCACTTAATGCACCGAGCACTGTTCTACGCCAATATTGCACTTTATCGCACCAAACACTGCACTTGCCAATATTGCACGTAATCACTTCGGGCACCGCACTACGCAATATCGCACTTAATCACAGCGAACCCTTCGCTCTACAATATTGCACTGAATCACTGAGCACCGCACTAGTCAATATTGCACTTAATCGCTTAGTCACAGCGAACACTGCACTGCACAATATTGCACTTAGTCACTCTTGAGCACCGCACAGGACGTATAACGTCACAATCGTCACACACAGGGGGAATTATATACAGGGATTACGCCACTTCACCACCCCTGTCAAACATACTTAACAAGGGGACGGATCCCGCTGGGGATGCCAATTATGTTACGGCCCTCTCGGGACGCAACGGGGTCCTTACTCTGATGTTGTTAGAGGAAGTTGTATCCGACCCCAAGCCAGTAGTGGCTTTCAAGGGATGTGATCCGTGACGCAAGAAATGTAAAGGGGGAAGGGAAAGAAAGTTAAGAACTTAAGACTATAATTGTTCCCATCACCAAATAAATAATATATAAAAGAGTGCACAGGGGAAGGGGTATTAACACTGTACAGGGGAAATACACAATTGTCTTCTGTTGAAGACTCTGGATACAGGCTCTCGGTGCTAAATCCTCGGTGCTTTTTCGTGGCCTCACAACGAATCCTCTGAGAAGCTGAGCCTACCCTGGCCACAGGTCAGCCAAAACACAGGTCCACTGGGGGCACCGCCGTGGAGGCCGTCAACCACAAATCCAGCAGGTCTGCTGGCAGGTTCCGGACCCGCAACGCTGGTCAGGCCACTCCACGAACGATATTAGGGTAACGCCCTAGACAGGAGCCTCGTGTGATACCACAAATCACTCTCCTGTCCTCAGTACCCCAGTGGATAATCGTCTCCAGCAGTCGGTCCCGGGTAATCCTTCTACTGCCACTCCACTGGCAGGGTAACACCACAGTGTTCTTCCGGGGGACGACTTCACAGGTGCTGCAGCAAAGCACAAGGTATGGAGACGGCTGCCTCGAGTAGACTGACTCAACTTCCATCACAGCAGTCCCAGGTCGACTCTGTAAACAGACATGTCATCAATAGCAGGGGCACTAAAACACCTCACTTACAGGCTCAGACACAAACGCCCGACATATCCACTCCATAGATGGCGTTGTAGTCTGAGCACCACCTCACCAGAGGTCAGCGGCGGCGGTGTTGTGAGCTGCACAGGACTGGAAACTGGCCCTTGTGGCCAGTACACGTCATCCTCACCAGGTGTCGTCGTCCATTTGGTGGGGGTTTCGGGAGCTGACCCACAGATGGCGCGGTCGTCACTGCTCCGTGCTCGGACGCTGGATCCGGGTTCGTAACATGGTCATTGTCTTGTATCTAGTGTAAAGTGGTCATTATCTTGTGACTAGTGAATAGTGGTCATTGTCTTGTGTGTATAGTGGACATTGTCTTGTGACTTGTGTATAGTGTACATTGCCTTGTGTCTAGTGTATAGTGGTCATTGTATTGTGTCTAGTGTATAGTGGTCATTGTCTTGTGACTACCATATAGTGGCCATTGTCTTGTGTCTAGTGTATAGTGGTCATTATTTTGTGACTAGTGTATAGTTGTCATTGTCTTATGTATAGTGTATAGTGAACATTGTCTTGTGTCTAGTGAATAGTGGACATTGTCTTGCGTCTAGTGTATAGTGGTCATTGTCTTGTAACTATTGTATAGTGGTCATTGTCTTATGTCTAGTGCATAGTGGACATTGTCTTCTGTCTAGTGTATAGTGGACATTGTGTTGTGACTAGTGTATAGTGATCATTGTTTTGTGACTAGTGTATTGTGGTATTTGTCTTTTCACTAGTGTATAGTGGTCATTGTCTTGTGTCTACTGTATAGTGGTCATTGTCTTGTGTCTAGTGTATAGTGGTCATTGTCATGTGCCTAGTATATTGTGGTCATTGTCTTGTGTCTAGTGTATAGTGGTCATTGTCTTGTGTCTAGTGTATAGTGGTTATTGTCTTGTGTCTAGCGTATAGTGGTCATTGTATTGTGTCTAGTGTACAGTGGTCATGTTCTTGTGTATAGTGTATAGTGGTCATTGTCTTGTAACTAGTGTATAATGGTCATTGTCTTGTGTATAGTGGACATTGGCATGTGTCTAGTGTATAGTGGTCATTGTCTTGTGTCTAGTGTATAGTGGACATTGTCTTGTGTCTAGTGTATAGTATATAGTGGACATTGTCTTGTGTCTAGTGTATAGTGGACATTGTCTTGTGTCTAGTGTACAGTGGTCATTGTTTTGTGTCAAGTGAATAGTTGACTTTGTCTTGTGACTAATGTATAGTGGTCATTGTCTTGTGTCTAGTGTAAAGTGGTCATTGTCTTGAAACTAGTATATAGTGGTCATTGTCTTGTGTCTAGTGTAAAGTGGTCATTGTCTTGAAACTAGTATATAGTGGTCATTGTCTTGTGTCTAGTCAAAATTGGACATTGTCTTGTGCCTTGTGTATAGTGGTCATTGTCTTGTGACTAGTGTTTAGTTGTCATTGTCTTGTGTCTAGTATATTATGGTCATTGTCTTATGTCTAGTGTATAGTGGTCATTGTCTTGTGTCTAGTGTACAGTGGTCATTGTCTTTTGTCAAGTGTATAGTGGTCATTGTCTTGTGACTAGTGTATAGTTGTCATTGTCTTGTGTCTAGTATATTATGGTCATTGTCTTATGTCTAGTGTATACTGGTCATTGTCTTGTGTCAAGTGCATAGTGGTCATTGTCTTGTGTCTAGTGTATAGTGGTCATTGTCTTGTGTCTAGTGTATAGTGGACATTGTCTTGTGACTAGTGTATAGTGGTCATTGTCTTGTGTCTAGTGTATAGATGACATTGTCTTGTGGCTAGTGTATAGTGGACATTGCCTTGTGTCTAGTGTATAGTGGTCATTGTCTTAAGTCTAGTGTATAGTGGTCATTGTCTTGTGTTTAGTGTATAGTGGTCATTGTCTTGTAACTAGTGTATAGTGGTCATTGTCTTGTAACTAGTGTATAGTGGACATTATCTTGTGTCTAGTGTTTAGTGGACATTGTCGTGTGTGTAGTGTATAGTGGTCATTGTCTTGTGTTTAGTTTATAGTGGTCATTGTCTTGTGTCTAGTGTGTAGTGGACATTGTCATGTGTCTAGTGTATAGTGGTCATTGTCTTGTGTCTAGTGAATAGTGGTCATTGTCTTGTGTCTAGTGTATAGTGGACATTGTCCTGTGACTAGTGTATAGTGGTCATTGTCTTGTGTGAAATGTAAAGTGGTCATTGTCCTGTGTCTAGTGTATAGTGGTCATTGTCTTGTGTCTAGTGTATAGTTGTTATTGTCTTGTGTCAAATGTATAGTGGACATTGTCTTGTGACTAGTGTATAGTGGTCATTGTCTTGTGTCTAGTGAATAGTGGTCATTGTCTTGTGTCTAGTGTATAGTGGTCATTGAGTTCTGTATAATGGACATTGTCTTGTCACTAGTGTATAGTGGTCATTGTCTTGTGACTACTGTATAGTGGACATTGTCTTGTGTCTAGTGTATAGTGGTCATTGCCTTGTGTCTAGTGTACAGTGAACATTATCTTATCACTAGTGTATGGTGGTCATTGTCTTGTATCTAGTGTAAAGTGGTCATTATTTTGTGACTAGTGTATAGTGGTCATTGTCTTGTGTATAGTGGACATTGTCTTGTGACTTGTGTATAGTGTACATTGCCTTGTGTCTAGTGTATAGTGGTCATTGTATTGTGTCTAGTGTATAGTGGTCATTGTCTTGTGACTACTGTATAGTGGTCATTGTCTTGTGTCTAGTGTATAGTGGTCATTATTTTGTGACTAGTGTATAGTTGTCATTGTCTTATGTATAGTGTATAGTGAACATTGTCTTGTGTCTTGTGAATAGTGGACATTGTCTTGCGTCTAGTGTATAGTGGTCATTGTCTTGTAACTATTGTATAGTGGTTATTGTCTTATGTCCAGTGCATAGTGGACATTGTCTTCTGTCTAGTGTATAGTGGACATTGTGTTGTGACTAGTGTATAGGGATCATTGTCCTGTGACTAGTGTATAGTGGTATTTGTCTTTTGACTTGTGTATAGTGGTCATTATTTTGTGTCTAGTGTATAGTGGTCATTGTCTTGTGTCAAGTGTATAGTGGTAATTGTCTTGTGTCTAGTGTATAGTGTTCATTGTCTTGTGTATAGTGTACAGTGGTCATTGTCTTGTGTCAAGTGTATAGTGGTCATTGTCTTGTGACTAGTGTATAGTTGTCATTGTCTTGTGTCTAGTATATAATGGTCATTGTCTTATGTCTAGTGTACAGTGGTCATTGTCTTGTGTCAAGTGTATAGTGGTCATTGTCTTGTGTCTAGTGTATAGTGGACATTGTCTTGTGACTAGTGTATAGTGGTCATTGTCTTGTGTCTAGTGTATAGTGGACATTGTCTTGTGACTAGTGTATAGTGGACATTGCCTTGTGTCTAGTGTATAGTGTTCATTGTCTTAAGTCTAGTGTATAGTGGTCATTGTCTTGTGACTAATGTATAGTGGTCATTGTTTTGTGTCTGGTGTATAGTGGACATTTCCTTGTGTCTAGTGTATAGTGGTCATTGTCTTGTGTCTAGTGTATAGTGGTCATTGTCTTGTAACTAGTGTATAGTGGTCATTGTCTTGTAACTAGTGTATAGTGGACATTATCTTGTGTCTAATGTTTAGTGGACATTGTCCTGTGACTAGTGTATAGTGGTCATTGTCGTGTGTGTAGTGTATAGTGGTCATTGTCTTGTGTTTAGTGTATAATTGTCATTGTCTTGTGTGTAGTGTATAGTGGTCATTGGCTTGTGTCTAGTGTATAGTGGACATTGTCCTGTAACTAGTGTATAGTGGCCATTGTCTGGTGTGAAATGTATAGTGGTCATTGTCTTGTGTCTAGTGTATAGTGGCCATTGTCCTGTGACTAGTGTATAGTGGTCATTGCCTTGTGTCTAGTGTATAATTGTTATTGTCTTGTGTCAAATGTATAGTGGACATTGTCTTGTGACTAGTGTATAGTGGTCATTGTCTTGTGTCTAGTGTATAGTGGTCATTGTCTTGAAACTAGTATATAATGGTCATTGTCTTGTGTCTAGTTAATATTAGACATTGTCTTGTGCCTTGTGTGTAGTGGTCATTGTCTTGTGACTAGTGTATAGTTGTCATTGTCTTGTGTCTAGTGTATTATGGTCATTGTCTTATGTCTAGTGTATAGTGGTCATTGTCTTGTGTCAAGTGTACAGTGGTCATTGTCTTGTGTCTAGTGTATAGTGTTCATTGTCTTGTGAATAGTGTACAGTGGTCATTGTCTTGTGTCAAGTGTATAGTGGTCATTGTCTTGTGACTAGTGTATAGTTGTCATTGTCTTGTGTCTAGTATATAATGGTCATTGTCTTTTGTCTAGTGTACAGTGGTCATTGTCTTGTGTCAAGTGTATAGTGGTCATTGTCTTGTGTTTAGTGTATAGTGGACATTGTCTTGTGACTAGTGTATAGTGGTCATTGTCTTGTGTCTAGTGTATAGTGGACATTGTCTTGTGACTAGTGTATAGTGGACATTGCCTTGTGTCTAGTGTGTAGTGTTCATTGTCTTAAGTCTAGTGTATAGTGGTCATTGTCTTGTGACTAATGTATAGTGGTCATTGTTTTGTGTCTGGTGTATAGTGGACATTTCCTTGTGTCTAGTGTATAGTGGTCATTGTCTTGTGTCTAGTGTATAGTGGTCATTGTCTTGTAACTAGTGTATAGTGGTCATTGTCTTGTAACTAGTGTATAGTGGACATTATCTTGTGTCTAATGTTTAGTGGACATTGTCGTGTGTGTAGTGTATAGTGGTCATTGTCTTGTGTTTAGTGTATAGTGGTCATTGTCTTGTGTCTAGTGTATAGTGGACATTGTCATGTGTCTAGTGTATAGTGGTCATTGTCTTGTGTGTAGTGAATAGTGGACATTGACTTTTGTCTAGTGTATAGTGGACATCGTCTTGTGTCTAGTGTATAGTGGTCATTGGCTTGTGTCTAGTGTATAGTGGACATTGTCCTGTGACTAGTGTATAGTGGTCATTGTCTTGTGTGAAATGTATAGTGGTCATTGTCTTGTGTCTAGTGTATAGTGGCCATTGTCCTGTGACTAGTGTATAGTGGTCATTGCCTTGTGTCTAGTGTATAATTGTTATTGTCTTGTGTCAAATGTATAGTGGACATTGTCTTGTGATTAGTGTATACTGGTCATTTTCTTGTGTCTAGTGTATAGTGGTCATTGTCTTGTGTCTAGTGCATTGTGGTCATTGTCTTGTGTCTATTGTATAGTGGACATTGTCTTGTGTCTTGTGTATAGCAGATATTGTCTTGTGTCTAGTGTATAGTGGACATTGTCTTGTGACTAGTGTATAGTGGTCATTGTCTTGTGTCTAGTGTATAATGGTCATTGTCTTGTGTCTAGTGTATAGTGGGCATTGTCTTGTGACTAATGTATAGTGGTCATTGTCTTGTGTCTAGTGTATAGTGGACATTGTCTTGTGACTAGTGTATAGTGGTCATTGTCTTGTGTCTAGTGAATAGTGGTCCTTGTCTTGTGTCTAGTGTATAGTGGTCATTGAGTTCTGTATAATGGACATTGTCTTGTCACTAGTGTATAGTGGTCATTGTCTTGTGACTACTGTATAGTGGACATTGTCTTGTGTCTAGTGTATAGTGGTCATTGTCTTGTGTCTAGTGTACAGTGAACATTATCTTATCACTAGTGTATGGTGGTCATTGTCTTGTATCTAGTGTAAAGTGGTCATTATTTTGTGACTAGTGTATAGTGGTCATTGTCTTGTGTATAGTGGACATTGTCTTGTGACTTGTGTATAGTGTACATTGCCTTGTGTCTAGTGTATAGTGGTCATTGTATTGTGTCTAGTGTATAGTGGTCATTGTCTTGTGACTACTGTATAGTGGTCATTGTCTTGTGTCTAGTGTATAGTGGTCATTATTTTGTGACTAGTGTATAGTTGTCATTGTCTTATGTATAGTGTATAGTGAACATTGTCTTGTGTCTTGTGAATAGTGGACATTGTCTTGCGTCTAGTGTATAGTGGTCATTGTCTTGTAACTATTGTATAGTGGTTATTGTCTTATGTCCAGTGCATAGTGGACATTGTCTTCTGTCTAGTGTATAGTGGACATTGTGTTGTGACTAGTGTATAGGGATCATTGTCCTGTGACTAGTGTATAGTGGTATTTGTCTTTTGACTTGTGTATAGTGGTCATTATTTTGTGTCTAGTGTATAGTGGTCACTGTCTTGTGTCTAGTGTATAGTGGTCATTGTCATGTGCCTAGTATATTGTGGTCATTGTCTTGTGTCTAGTGTATAGTGGTCATTGTCTTGTGTCTAGTGTATAGTGGTCATTTTATTTTGTCTAGTGTACAGTGGTCATATTCTTGTGTATAGTGTATAGTGGTCATTGTCTTGTAACTAGTGTATAATGGTCATTGTCTTGTGTATAGTGGACATTGTCATGTGTCTAGTGTATAGTGGTCATTGTCTTGTGTCTAGTGTATAGTGGACATTGTCTTGTGTCTAGTGTATAGTGTATAGTGGACATTGTCTTGTGTCTAGTGTATAGTGGACATTGTCTTGTGTCTAGTGTATAGTGGTCATTGTTTTTTGTCAAGTGAATAGTTGACTTTGTCTTGTGACTAATGTATAGTGGTCATTGTCTTGTGTCTAGTGTATAGTGGTCATTGTCTTGAAACTAGTATATAGTGGTCATTGTCTTGTGTCTAGTTAATATTGGACATTGTCTTGTGCCTTGTGTGTAGTGGTCATTGTCTTGTGACTAGTGTATAGTTGTCATTGTCTTGTGTCTAGTGTATTATGGTCATTGTCTTATGTCTAGTGTATAGTGGTCATTGTCTTGTGTCAAGTGTATAGTGGTCATTGTCTTGTGTCTAGTGTATAGTGTTCATTGTCTTGTGTATTGTGTACAGTGGTCATTGTCTTGTGTCAAGTGTATAGTGGTCATTGTCTTGTGACTTGTGTATAGTTGTCATTGTCTTGTGTCTAGTATATAATGGTCATTGTCTTATGTCTAGTGTACAGTGGTCATTGTCTTGTGTCAAGTGTATAGTGGTCATTGTCTTGTGTCTAGTGTATAGTGGACATTGTCTTGTGACTAGTGTATAGTGGTCATTGTCTTGTGTCTAGTGTATAGTGGACATTGTCTTGTGACTAGTGTATAGTGAACATTGCCTTGTGTCTAGTGTATAGTGTTCATTGTCTTAAGTTTAGTGTATAGTGGTCATTGTCTTGTGACTAATGTATAGTGGTCATTGTTTTGTGTCTGGTGTATAGTGTACATTTCCTTGTGTCTAGTGTATAGTGGTCATTGTCTTGTGTCTAGTGTATAGTGGTCATTGTCTTGTAACTAGTGTATAGTGGTCATTGTCTTGTAACTAGTGTATAGTGGACATTATCTTGTGTCTAATGTTTAGTGGACATTGTCCTGTGACTAGTGTATAGTGGTCATTGTCGTGTGTGTAGTGTATAGTGGTCATTGTCTTGTGTTTAGTGTATAATTGTCATTGTCTTGTGTGTAGTGTATAGTGGTCATTGTCTTGTGTCTAGTGTATAGTGGACATTGTCATGTGTCTAGTGTATAGTGGTCATTGTCTTGTGTGTAGTGAATAGAGGACATTGTCTTTTGTCTAGTGTATAGTGGACATCGTCTTGTGTCTAGTGTATAGTGGTCATTGGCTTGTGTCTAGTGTATAGTGGACATTGTCCTGTGACTAGTGTATAGTGGTCATTGTCTGGTGTGAAATGTATAGTGGTCATTGTCTTGTGTCTAGTGTATAGTGGCCATTGTCCTGTGACTAGTGTATAGTGGTCATTGCCTTGTGTCTAGTGTATAATTGTTATTGTCTTGTGTCAAATGTATAGTGGACATTGTCTTGTGACTAGTGTATAGTGGTCATTGTCTTGTGACTAGTGTATAGTTGTCATTGTCTTGTGTCTAGTGTATTATGGTCATTGTCTTATGTCTAGTGTATAGTGGTCATTGTCTTGTGTCAAGTGTATAGTGGTCATTGTCTTGTGTCTAGTGTATAGTGTTCATTGTCTTGTGTATAGTGTACAGTGGTCATTGTCTTGTGTCAAGTGTATAGTGGTCATTGTCTTGTGACTAGTGTATAGTTGTCATTGTCTTGTGTCTAGTATATAATGGTCATTGTCTTATGTCTAGTGTACAGTGGTCATTGTCTTGTGTCAAGTGTATAGTGGTCATTGTCTTGTGTTTAGTGTATAGTGGACATTGTCTTGTAACTAGTGTATAGTGGTCATTGTCTTGTGTCTAGTGTATAGTGGACATTGTCTTGTGACTAGTGTATAGTGGACATTGCCTTGTGTCTAGTGTATAGTGTTCATTGTCTTAAGTCTAGTGTATAGTGGTCATTGTCTTGTGACTAATGTATAGTGGTCATTGTTTTGTGTCTGGTGTATAGTGGACATTTCCTTGTGTCTAGTGTATAGTGGTCATTGTCTTGTGTCTAGTGTATAGTGGTCATTGTCTGGTGTGAAATGTATAGTGGTCATTGTCTTGTGTCTAGTGTATAGTGGCCATTGTCCTGTGACTAGTGTATAGTGGTCATTGCCTTGTGTCTTGTGTATAATTGTTATTGTCTTGTGTCAAATGTATAGTGGACATTGTCTTGTGACTAGTGTATAGTGGTCATTGTCTTGTGTCTAGTGTATAGTGGTCATTGTCTTGAAACTAGTATATAATGGTCATTGTCTTGTGTCTAGTTAATATTAGACATTGTCTTGTGCCTTGTGTGTAGTGGTCATTGTCTTGTGACTAGTGTATAGTTGTCATTGTCTTGTGTCTAGTGTATTATGGTCATTGTCTTATGTCTAGTGTATAGTGGTCATTGTCTTGTGTCAAGTGTATAGTGGTCATTGTCTTGTGTCTAGTGTATAGTGTTCATTGTCTTGTGTATAGTGTACAGTGGTCATTGTCTTGTGTCAAGTGTATAGTGGTCATTGTCTTGTGACTAGTGTATAGTTGTCATTGTCTTGTGTCTAGTATATAATGGTCATTGTCTTATGTCTAGTGTACAGTGGTCATTGTCTTGTGTCAAGTGTATAGTGGTCATTGTCTTGTGTTTAGTGTATAGTGGACATTGTCTTGTGACTAGTGTATAGTGGTCATTGTCTTGTGTCTAGTGTATAGTGGACATTGTCTTGTGACTAGTGTATAGTGGACATTGCCTTGTGTCTAGTGTATAGTGTTCATTGTCTTAAGTCTAGTGTATAGTGGTCATTGTCTTGTGACTAATGTATAGTGGTCATTGTTTTGTGTCTGGTGTATAGTGGACATTTCCTTGTGTCTAGTGTATAGTGGTCATTGTCTTGTGTCTAGTGTATAGTGGTCATTGTCTTGTAACTAGTGTATAGTGGTCATAGTCTTGTAACTAGTGTATAGTGGACATTATCTTGTGTCTAATGTTTAGTGGACATTGTCGTGTGTGTAGTGTATAGTGGTCATTGTCTTGTGTTTAGTGTATAGTGGTCATTGTCTTGTGTCTAGTGTATAGTGGACATTGTCATGTGTCTAGTGTATAGTGGTCATTGTCTTGTGTGTAGTGAATAGTGGACATTGACTTTTGTCTAGTGTATAGTGGACATCGTCTTGTGTCTAGTGTATAGTGGTCATTGGCTTGTGTCTAGTGTATAGTGGACATTGTCCTGTGACTAGTGTATAGTGGTCATTGTCTTGTGTGAAATGTATAGTGGTCATTGTCTTGTGTCTAGTGTATAGTGGCCATTGTCCTGTGACTAGTGTATAGTGGTCATTGCCTTGTGTCTAGTGTATAATTGTTATTGTCTTGTGTCAAATGTATAGTGGACATTGTCTTGTGACTAGTGTATACTGGTCATTTTCTTGTGTCTAGTGTATAGTGGTCATTGTCTTGTGTCTAGTGCATTGTGGTCATTGTCTTGTGTCTATTGTATAGTGGACATTGTCTTGTGTCTTGTGTATAGCAGATATTGTCTTGTGTCTAGTGTATAGTGGACATTGTCTTGTGACTAGTGTATAGTGGTCATTGTCCTGTGTTTAGTGTATAATGGTCATTGTCTTGTGACTAGTGTATAGTGGTCATTGTCTTGTGTCTAGTGTATAGTGGTCATTGTCTTCTGTCTAGTGTATAGTGGACATTGTCTTGTGACTAGTGTATAGTGGTCATTGTCTTGTGTCTAGTGTATAATGGTCATTGTCTTGTGTCTAGTGTATAGTGGGCATTGTCTTGTGACTAATGTATAGTGGTCATTGTCTTGTGTCTAGTGTATAGTGGACATTGTCTTGTGACTAGTGTATAGTGGTCATTGTCTTGTGTCTAGTGAATAGTGGTCATTGTCTTGTGTCTAGTGTATAGTGGTCATTGAGTTCTGTATAATGGACATTGTCTTGTCACTAGTGTATAGTGGTCATTGTCTTGTGACTACTGTATAGTGGACATTGTCTTGTGTCTAGTGTATAGTGGTCATTGTCTTGTGTCTAGTGTACAGTGAACATTATCTTATCACTAGTGTATGGTGGTCATTGTCTTGTATCTAGTGTAAAGTGGTCATTATTTTGTGACTAGTGTATAGTGGTCATTGTCTTGTGTATAGTGGACATTGTCTTGTGACTTGTGTATAGTGTACATTGCCTTGTGTCTAGTGTATAGTGGTCATTGTATTGTGTCTAGTGTATAGTGGTCATTGTCTTGTGACTACTGTATAGTGGTCATTGTCTTGTGTCTAGTGTATAGTGGTCATTATTTTGTGACTAGTGTATAGTTGTCATTGTCTTATGTATAGTGTATAGTGAACATTGTCTTGTGTCTTGTGAATAGTGGACATTGTCTTGCGTCTAGTGTATAGTGGTCATTGTCTTGTAACTATTGTATAGTGGTTATTGTCTTATGTCCAGTGCATAGTGGACATTGTCTTCTGTCTAGTGTATAGTGGACATTGTGTTGTGACTAGTGTATAGGGATCATTGTCCTGTGACTAGTGTATAGTGGTATTTGTCTTTTGACTTGTGTATAGTGGTCATTATTTTGTGTCTAGTGTATAGTGGTCATTGTCTTGTGTCTAGTGTATAGTGGTCATTGTCATGTGCCTAGTATATTGTGGTCATTGTCTTGTGTCTAGTGTATAGTGGTCATTGTCTTGTGTCTAGTGTATAGTGGTCATTTTATTGTGTCTAGTGTACAGTGGTCATATTCTTGTGTATAGTGTATAATGGTCATTGTCTTGTGTATAGTGGACATTGTCATGTGTCTAGTGTATAGTGGTCATTGTCTTGTGTCTAGTGTATAGTGGACATTGTCTTGTGTCTAGTGTATAGTGTATAGTGGACATTGTCTTGTGTCTAGTGTATAGTGGACATTGTCTTGTGTCTAGTGTATAGTGGTCATTGTTTTTTGTCAAGTGAATAGTTGACTTTGTCTTGTGACTAATGTATAGTGGTCATTGTCTTGTGTCTAGTGTATAGTGGTCATTGTCTTGAAACTAGTATATAGTGGTCATTGTCTTGTGTCTAGTTAATATTGGACATTGTCTTGTGCCTTGTGTGTAGTGGTCATTGTCTTGTGACTAGTGTATAGTTGTCATTGTCTTGTGTCTAGTGTATTATGGTCATTGTCTTATGTCTAGTGTATAGTGGTCATTGTCTTGAGTCAAGTGTATAGTGGTCATTGTCTTGTGTCTAGTGTATAGTGTTCATTGTCTTGTGTATTGTGTACAGTGGTCATTGTCTTGTGTCAAGTGTATAGTGGTCATTGTCTTGTGACTTGTGTATAGTTGTCATTGTCTTGTGTCTAGTATATAATGGTCATTGTCTTATGTCTAGTGTACAGTGGTCATTGTCTTGTGTCAAGTGTATAGTGGTCATTGTCTTGTGTCTAGTGTATAGTGGACATTGTCTTGTGACTAGTGTATAGTGGTCATTGTCTTGTGTCTAGTGTATAGTGGACATTGTCTTGTGACTAGTGTATAGTGAACATTGCCTTGTGTCTAGTGTATAGTGTTCATTGTCTTAAGTTTAGTGTATAGTGGTCATTGTCTTGTGACTAATGTATAGTGGTCATTGTTTTGTGTCTGGTGTATAGTGTACATTTCCTTGTGTCTAGTGTATAGTGGTCATTGTCTTGTGTCTAGTGTATAGTGGTCATTGTCTTGTAACTAGTGTATAGTGGTCATTGTCTTGTAACTAGTGTATAGTGGACATTATCTTGTGACTAGTGTATAGTGGTCATTGTCGTGTGTGTAGTGTATAGTGGTCATTGTCTTGTGTTTAGTGTATAATTGTCATTGTCTTGTGTGTAGTGTATAGTGGTCATTGTCTTGTGTCTAGTGTATAGTGGACATTGTCATATGTCTAGTGTAAAGTGGTCATTGTCTTGTGTGTAGTGAATAGTGGACATTGTCTTTTGTCTAGTGTATAGTGGACATCGTCTTGTGTCTAGTGTATAGTGGTCATTGGCTTGTGTCTAGTGTATAGTGGACATTGTCCTGTGACTAGTGTATAGTGGTCATTGTCTGGTGTGAAATGTATAGTGGTCATTGTCTTGTGTCTAGTGTATAGTGGCCATTGTCCTGTGACTAGTGTATAGTGGTCATTGCCTTGTGTCTAGTGTATAATTGTTATTGTCTTGTGTCAAATGTATAGTGGACATTGTCTTGTGACTAGTGTATAGTGGTCATTGTCTTGTGACTAGTGTATAGTTGTCATTGTCTTGTGTCTAGTGTATTATGGTCATTGTCTTATGTCTAGTGTATAGTGGTCATTGTCTTGTGTCAAGTGTATAGTGGTCATTGTCTTGTGTCTAGTGTATAGTGTTCATTGTCTTGTGTATAGTGTACAGTGGTCATTGTCTTGTGTCAAGTGTATAGTGGTCATTGTCTTGTGACTAGTGTATAGTTGTCATTGTCTTGTGTCTAGTATATAATGGTCATTGTCTTATGTCTAGTGTACAGTGGTCATTGTCTTGTGTCAAGTGTATAGTGGTCATTGTCTTGTGTTTAGTGTATAGTGGACATTGTCTTGTAACTAGTGTATAGTGGTCATTGTCTTGTGTCTAGTGTATAGAGGACATTGTCTTGTGACTAGTGTATAGTGGACATTGCCTTGTGTCTAGTGTATAGTGTTCATTGTCTTAAGTCTAGTGTATAGTGGTCATTGTCTTGTGACTAATGTATAGTGGTCATTGTTTTGTGTCTGGTGTATAGTGGACATTTCCTTGTGTCTAGTGTATAGTGGTCATTGTCTTGTGTCTAGTGTATAGTGGTCATTGTCTTGTAACTAGTGTATAGTGGTCATTGTCTTGTAACTAGTGTATAGTGGACATTATCTTGTGTCTAATGTTTAGTGGACATTGTCGTGTGTGTAGTGTATAGTGGTCATTGTCTTGTGTTTAGTGTATAGTGGTCATTGTCTTGTGTCTAGTGTATAGTGGACATTGTCATGTGTCTAGTGTATAGTGGTCATTGTCTTGTGTGTAGTGAATAGTGGACATTGACTTTTGTCTAGTGTATAGTGGACATCGTCTTGTGTCTAGTGTATAGTGGTCATTGGCTTCTGTCTAGTGTATAGTGGACATTGTCCTGTGACTAGTGTATAGTGGTCATTGTCTTGTGTGAAATGTATAGTGGTCATTGTCTTCTGTCTAGTGTATAGTGGCCATTGTCCTGTGACTAGTGTATAGTGGTCATTGCCTTGTGTCTAGTGTATAATTGTTATTGTCTTGTGTCAAATGTATAGTGGACATTGTCTTGTGACTAGTGTATACTGGTCATTTTCTTGTGTCTAGTGTATAGTGGTCATTGTCTTGTGTCTAGTGCATTGTGGTCATTGTCTTGTGTCTATTGTATAGTGGACATTGTCTTGTGTCTTGTGTATAGCAGATATTGTCTTGTGTCTAGTGTATAGTGGACATTGTCTTGTGACTAGTGTATAGTGGCCATTGTCTTGTGTTTAGTGTATAATGGTCATTGTCTTGTGACTAGTGTATAGTGGTCATTGTCTTGTGTCTAGTGTATAGTGGTCATTGTCTTCTGTCTAGTGTATAGTGGACATTGTCTTGTGACTAGTGTATAGTGGTCATTGTCTTGTGTCTAGTGTATAATGGTCATTGTCTTGTGTCTAGTGTATAGTGGGCATTGTCTTGTGACTAATGTATAGTGGTCATTGTCTTGTGTCTAGTGTATAGTGGTCATTGTCTTGTGTCTAGTGTATAGTGAACATTATCTTATCACTATTGTATGGTGGTCATTGTCTTGTATCTAGTGTAAAGTGGTCATTATCTTGTGACTAGTGTATAGTGGTCATTGTCTTGTGTATAGTGGACATTGTCTTGTGACTTGTCTATAGTGTACATTGCCTTGTGTCTAGTGTATAGTGGTCATTGTATTGTGTCTAGTGTATAGTGGTCATTGTCTTGTGTCCAGTGTATAGTGGACATTGTCCTGTGACTAGTGTATAGTGGTCATTGTCTTGTGTCTAGTGTATAGTGGTCATTGTCTTGTGTCTAGTGTATAGTGGTCATTGCCGTGTATATAGTGGACATTGTCTTGTGACTTGTGTATAGTGGACATTGTCTTGTGACTAGTGTATAGTGGTCATTGTTTTGTGTCTAGTGTATTGTGGACATTGTCTTGTGTCTAGTGTATAGTGGACATTGTCTTGTGTCTAGTGTATAGTGGTCATTGTCTTGTGTCAAGTGAATAGTGTACATTGTCTTGTGTCTAGTGTATAGTGGTCATTGTCTTGTAACTAGTATATAGTGGTCATTGTCTTGTGACTAGTGTATAGTGGTCATTGACTTTTGACTAGTGTATAGTGGTCATTGTCTTTTGTCTAGTGTATAGTGGTCATTGTCTTGTAACTAGTGTACAGTGGTCATTGTCTTGTGTCTAGTGTATAGTAGTCATTGTATTGTGTCTACTGAATAGTGGATATTGTCTTGACTAGTGTATAGTGGTCATCGTCTTGTGACTAGTGTATAGTGGTCATTGTCTTGTGTCTAGTGTATAGTGTACATTGACTTGTGTCTAGTGTATAGTGGTCATTGTCTTGTAACTAGTGTACAGTGGTCATTGACTTGTGTCTAGTGTATAGTGGTCATTGTCTTGTACCTTGTGTATAGTGGTCATTGTCTTGTGTTTAGTGTATAGTGGTCATTGTCTTGTGTCTAGTGTATAGTTGTCATTGTCTTGTGTCTAGTGTATAGTGGTCATTGTCTTGTATCTAGTGAATAATGGACATTGTCTTGTGTATAGTGGACATTATCTTGTGTCAAGTGAATAGTGGACATTGTCTTGTGACTATCTCTTGCTTTCCTTCTCTTGCTTGCCTTCCCTCCCTTTGGGTCATCCCTGTCTTTTGTCACGGTCTAACCCTCGGGGTCATAAACAGCTTGAAGCCACGTGCTCCCCTCACTCTCCGTCCATCTGTCCAGTGACGAATTGAAAATAGTACCCCAGGGCAAATAAACTTGTGATCTCAAGTTACACGTGGGTGCCCAGCTGGCAGTTCCTCAATAAAGTCGGTGGTGTCTTCCCAGTTTTTGGAGTTTTCTGTCAAGAGGAATTGACCCTTATGGTCAAGTCTGATCCGGATTGGTTAAAGACATGTAGGCCTGTGGAGGCGGGGCCCTCACAGGGTAATGCCTGCCCATGCCAGGAAATGGGACAGGAGTCATTGCTGTAAACAACCGATGGCTGGAAAGGCGGGATCCAAGAGCCAATGCTCGATCCTGCTAGCAAAAATAGGTGAGTACACACACACCCACACACACACACACACACACACACACACACACACACACACACACACACACACACACACACACACACACACACACACAGAGCCTACCACTCTCCATAGTGTATAACAAATCACTGGCAACAGGGGAACTGCCAGATATTTGGAAAGCAGCTAACGTAGTCCCGATATACAAGAAAGGGGATAGACAGGAGGCACTGAACTACAGGCCAGTGTCCCTAACCTGCATACCATGCAAGCTGATGGAGAAGATTGTGCGAAAAAAACTAGTGGAGCATCTGGAGCGAAGGAACTTTGTAACACAGCATCAACATGGGTTCAGGGATGGCAGGTCCTGCCTCACAGGGTTACTTGAATTCTACGACCAGGCAACAAAAATAAGGCAAGAAAGAGAAGGGTGGGCAGACTGCATATTTTTGGATTGTCAGAAAGCCTTTGATACAGTGCCACACAAGAGGCTAGTGCGAAAGTTGGAGATGCAGGCTGGAGTGAGAGGGAAGGTGCTCCGGTGGATAGAGGAATACCTAAGCAACAGGAGACAACGAGTCTGTGTGAGGGGTGAGGTCTCAGATTGGCGAGACGTCACAAGTGGAGTCCCGCAGGGGTCAGTCCTTGGGCCTATACTGTTTCTGGTATATGTAAATGATCTCCCAGAGGGTATAGATTCGTTCCTCTCAATGTTTGCCGACGATGCAAAAATTATGAGGAGGATTGAAACAGAGGATGATAGTAGGAGGCTACAAGATGACCTGGATAGACTGAGGGAATGGTCCAACAAATGGCTGTTGAAGTTCAACCCGAGTAAATGCAAAGTAATGAAACTAGGAAGTGGAAACAGGAGGCCAGGCACAGGATACAGAATAGGAGATGAAGTACTTAATGAAACAGACAGAGAGAAAGATCTAGGAGTTGATATCACACCAAACCTGTCTCCTGAAGCCCACATAAAGAGAATAACGTCTGCGGCATATGCGAGGCTGGCTAACATCAGAACGGCGTTCAGGAACCTGTGTAAGGAATCATTCAGAATCTTGTACACCACATATGTAAGACCAATCCTGGAGTATGCGGCCCCAGCATGGAGCCCGTACCTTGTCAAGCACAAGACGAAGCTGGAAAAAGTCCAAAGGTATGCTACTAGACTAGTCCCAGAACTAAGAGGCATGAGTTATGAGGAAAGGCTGCGGGAAATGCACCTCACGACACTGGAAGACAGAAGAGTAAGGGGGGACATGATCACAACCTACAAAATCCTCAGGGGAATCGACCGGGTAAACAAGGATGAACTATTCAACACTGGTGGGACGCGAACAAGGGGACACAGGTGGAAGCTGAGTACCCAAATGAGCCACAGAGACGTTAGAAAGAACTTTTTCAGTGTCAGAGTAGTTAGTAAATGGAATGCATTAGGAAGTGATGTGGTGGAGGCTGACTCCATACACAGTTTCAAATGTAGATATGATAGAGCCCAATAGGCTCAGGAATCTGTACACCAGTTGATTGACGGTTGAGAGGCGGGACCAAAGAGCCAGAGCTCAACCCCCGCAAGCACAATTAGGTGAGTACAATTAGGTGAGTACACACACACACACACACACACAAGAAAAGGGGAAAAGGGTGCTAAGGGGAACAAGAAGCAGATTACTGGTGATATATAGCGACAAGTTGGAGGGACCTATGCCTGGCTGCGGTGTGGATGTAGACCAGCAGGCCTACAAGGGGTGAACAGGACAGTCAACAATACTTTAAACACCTGTTTCTGCTGTGTTATATTTTGAATTAGCGGTAAGGTAAGGCCTCTCAAAAAAAGTCAGTCAATCAACGGCATACAGTGTTTTGCAATTTTTAGTTAGTCTTGGACATAAGGTAACAAACGGAAACGAACCTCAAGGGAAATATACGGCTCACGTGGGTACTAGTTTTATGGCACCCAAGTGTGAAAAATACACTACGCCCTACACCGAGGCAGCTCCCCCCCTTTCTCTCATCCCCACTCCCTCCCACAATAGCACCAACAGTACACACACAGCCTCCCAACCATAGGGCCCACACCCTCCCATAACCCTCCCACTCTAATCTGTCCCACACACCCTCACCGTCCCCTCCCTCCCTCTCTCCCACCTCCCTCCATACACACACACACAGACTCTCTCTCTCTCTCTCTCTCTCTCTCTCTCTCTCTCTCTCTCTCTCTCTCTCTCTCTCTCTCTCTCTCTCTCTCTCTCTCTCTCTCTCTCTCTCTCTCTCTCTCTCTTCCTCTCTCTCTCTCTTTCTCATAGGGAAAACATGGCAAGGACACGAACTCGGGGTGACAAATGCAGGAGGACAACCATGGCAGGAACAAGCTCGGAGGAAGGGGAGGGGTAGGATTCTTCGTTTAGGGATTCAATCGAACACATGTGGAGTGAATTCAGGGAAGGACTGAGGGTTATGAAAGAGACCGTATCCAACCTGCAGGATGAGCTGCAGTCAGCAAAGGATGAAATATAAAGCTTGAAAGAAAATCCTACCCAGCACCAGATGCAAACCATCCTGCAGGGTGATGGTAATTTTACTGTTGAGGGGAATTTTACAATACAACCCTAATTTGCAGAGTTGCTTAAAAAGAACCTTGAAGCTAGGTCTGCAGTAAGGGAAGTTGCCATGGAAGTGACTTCCTCTCAGGAAGCAGCTAGATGTACTAGCCGGCTGATAGAGAGAAAAAGAGCAGTAGTAGTAGTAGTAGCAGGAATTAAGGAGCAAACAGGGAGGAGTCCAAAGGAGCAGAGAGACAAGGACAAAGACATAGTTACCGATATCCTTAAAGAGGTAAGGATGGAGGGAACTGACCAAAATATCGAAACGGTTTTCAGGCTTGGAAAGTATAACAAGGACAGAGACTGAATGATAAAGGTGGTATTCAAGAGCGAAAACACGAAAGAGGAACTGTTAGTAAGGAAGAGCGGTCTAGCAAATGTACAGAAGCTCAAAAAAGTATTCCTGCAGAAGGAAATGTCAAGGGAAGAGAGAAGGCGGACAGCAGATGCAAGGAGGAAGCGCAGGGGGAGAGAAAAGAATCAGAGAACCACAACCCCGAACCCTTTAATCCCAGAGGGGAGTAGGGAACCCTCCTCAAACAGTGCAGCAGCCACAGGAAGTGGAGCACCACCCCCACATTCTACCCAACAGACACCCTACCTACCCCATCCTCTGACAGCCCCCTACTAAGTACCTACCGAGGGCACCCACCCCCCACCAACCCTCCCCCTTTCACTCCAATTTCTCCAATTTAAACGAAAAAGGGACAGTAGACCAGGGGGTGAGTGGGAGGGGCAGTTGACCAGGGGGTGAGTGAGAGGGACAGTAGACCAGGGGGGGGTGAGAGGGGCAGTAGACCAGGGGGTGAGTGAGGGGGACAGTAGACCAGGGGGTGAATGGGAGGGGCAGTAGACCAGGGGGTGAGTGGGAGGGGCAGTAGACCAGGGGGTGAATGGGAGGGGCAGTAGACCAGGGGGTGAGTGGGAGGGGCAGTAGACCAGGGGGTGAATGGGAGGGGCAGTAGACCAGGGGGTGAGTGAGAGGGACAGTAGACCAGGGTGTGAGTGGGAGGGACAGTAGACCAGGGGGGGGGTGAGAGGGGCAGTAGACCAGGGTGTGAGTGGGAGGGACAGTAGACCAGGGGGGGGGGGTGAGAGGGGCAGTAGACCAGGGGGTGAGTGAGGGGGACAGTAGACCAGGGGGTGAATGGGAGGGGCAGTAGACCAGGGGGTGAGTGGGAGGGGCAGTAGACCAGGGGGTGAATGGGAGGGGCAGTAGACCAGGGGGTGAGTGGGAGGGGCAGTAGACCAGGGGGTGAGTGGGAAGAGCAGTTGACCAGAGGGGTGAGTGGGAGGGACAGTAGACCAGGGGGTGAGTGGGAGGGGCAGTAGACCAGAGGGTGAGTGGGAGGGGCAGTAGACCAGGGGGTGAGTGGGAGGGGCAGTAGACCAGAGGGTGAGTGGGAGGGGTAGTAGACCAGGGGGTGAGTGGGAGGGGCAGTAGACCAGAGGGTGAGTGGGAGAGGCAGTAGGCCAGGGGGTGAGTGGGAGGGGCAGTAGACCAGAGGGTGAGTGGGAGGGGCAGTAGACCAGAGGGTGAGTGGGAGGGGCAGTAGACCAGAGGGTGAGTGGGAGGGGCAGTAGACCAGAGGGTGAGGGGGAGGGGGAGTAGACCAGGGGGTGAGTGGGAGGGGCAGTAGACCAGGGGGTGAGTGGGAGGGGCAGTAGACCAGAGGGTGAGTGGGAGAGGCAGTAGGCCAGGGGGTGAGTGGGAGGGACAGTAGACCAGGGGGTGAGTGGGAGGGGCAGTAGACCAGAGGGTGAGTGGGAGGGGCAGTAGACCAGGGGGTGAGTGGGAGGGGCAGTAGACCAGAGGGTGAGTGGGAGGGGCAGTAGACCAGAGGGTGAGTGGGAGGGGCAGTAGACACGAGGGTGAGTGGGAGGGGCAGTAGGTCAGAGGATGAGTGGGAGGGGCAGTAGACCAGAGGGTGAGGGGGAGGGGCAGTAGACCAGGGGGTGAGTGGGAGGGGCAGTAGACCAGGGGGTGAGTGGGAGGGGCAGTAGACCAGGGGGTGAGTGGGAGGGGCAGTAGACCAGAGGGTGAGTGGGAGAGGCAGTAGGCCAGGGGGTGAGTGGGAGGGGCAGTAGACCAGAGGGTGAGTGGGAGGGGCAGTAGACCAGAGGGTGAGTGGGAGGGGCAGTAGACCAGGGGGTGAGTGGGAGGGGTAGTAGACCAGGGGATGAGTGGGAGGGACAGTAGACCAGGGGGTGAGTGGGAGGGGCAGTAGACCAGAGGGTGAGTGGGAGGGGCAGTAGACCAGGGGGTGAGTGGGAGGGGCAGTAGACCAGAGGGTGAGTGGGAGGGGCAGTAGACCAGGGGGTGAGTGGGAGGGACAGTATACCAGAGGGTGAGTGGGAAGGGCAGTAGACCAGAGGGTGAGTGGGAGGGGCAGTAGACCAGGGGGTGAGTGGGAGGGACAGTAGACCAGGGGGTGAGTGGGAGGGGCAGTATACCAGAGGGTGAGTGGGAGGGGCAGTAGACCAGGGGGTGAGTGGGAGGGGCAGTAGACCAGAGGGTGAGTGGGAGGGGCAGTAGACCAGGGGGTGAGTGGGAGGGGCAGTAGACCAGGGGGTGAGTGGGAGGGGCAGTAAACCAGGGGGTGAGTGGGAGGGGCAGTAGACCAGGGGGTGAGTGGGAGGGGCAGTAGACCAGAGGGTGAGTGGGAGGGACAGTAGACCAGGGGGTGAGTGGGAGGGGCAGTATACCAGGGGGTGAGTGGGAGGGGCAGTAGACCAGAGGGTGAGTGGGAGGGGCAGTAGACCAGGGGGTGAGTGGGAGGGGCAGTAGACCAGGGGGTGAGTGGGAGGGGCAGTAGACCAGGGGGTGACTGGGAGGGGCAGTAGACCAGGGGGGTGAGTGGGAGGGGCAGTAGACCAGGGGGTGAGTGGGAGGGGCAGTAGACCAGGGGGTGAGTGGGAGGGGCAGTAGACCAGAGGGTAACTGGGAGGGCAGTAGACCAGGGGGTGAGTGGGAGGGGCAGTAGACCAGGGGGTGAGTGGGAGGGGCAGTGATTGTGACAAAGGCTATAGGCCCAGATGGAATCTCCTCTTGGATACTAAAGGAAGGAGCGGAAGAACTGTGCCACTCTCCATAGTGTATAACAAATCACTGGCAACTGGGGAACTGCCAGAAATTTGGAAAGCAGCTAACGTAACCTCGATATACAAGAAAGAGGATAGACAGGAGGCATTGAACTACAGGCCAGTGTCCCTAACCTGCATACCATGCAAGCTGATGGAGAAGATTGTGCGAAGAAAGCTAGTGGAGCACCTGGAGCGAAAGAGCTTTGTAACACAACATCAACATGGGTTCAGGGATGGCAAGTCCTGCCTCACAGGGTTACTTGAATTCTACGACCAGGTAACAAAAATCAGGCAAGAAAGAGAAGGGTGGGAAGACTGCATAATTTTGGATTGCCAGAAAGCCTTTGATACAGTACCACACAAGAGGCTAGTGAAAAAGCTGGAGATGCAGGCTGGAGTGAAAGGGAAGGTACTCCATAGGATAAAGGAGTACCTAAGCAACAGGAGGCAACTAGTCAATATGAGGGGTGAGGTCTCAGATTGGCGAGACGTTACAAGTGGAGTCCCGCAGGGGTCAGCCCTTGGACCTATACAGTTTCTGATATATGTAAATGATCTCCCAGAGGGTATAGACTCTGTTCTCTCAATGTTTGCTTATGCAAAAATTATGAGGAGGATTGAAATAGAGAATGATAGTAGGAGGCTAAAAGATGACCTAGGCAGACTCAGTGAATGGTCCAACAAATGGCTGTTGAAGTTCAACCCAAGTAAATGCAAAGTAATGAAACTAGGCAGTGGAAACAGGAGGCCAGACACAGGATACAGAATAGGAGATGAAGTTCTTAATGAAACGGACAGAGAGAAAGATCTAAGAGTTGATATCATACCAAACCTGTCTCCAGAAGCCCACATAAAAAGAATTATGTCTGCGGCATATGCGAGGCTGGCTAACATCAGAACAGCGTTCAGGAACCTGTGTAAGGAATCATTCATAATCTTGTATACCACATATGTAAGACCAATCCTGGAGTATGCAGCCCTAGCATGGAGCCCGTACCTTGTCAAGCACAAGACGAAGCTGGAAAAAGTTCAAAGGTATACCATTAGACTATTCCCAGATAAGAGGCATGAGTTACGAGGAAAGGCTGCGGGAAATGCACCTTACGACACTGGAAGACAGAAGAGTAAGGGGGAGACATGGTCACTACCTACAAAATCCTCAGGGGAATCGACTGGGTTGACAAGGATAAACTATTCAACACTGGTGGTATGCGAACAAGGGGACACAGGTGGAAACTGAGTACCCACATGAGCCACAGGGACGTTAGAAAGAACTTTTTCAGTGTCAGAGTAGTTAACAGGTGGAATGCATTAGGCAGTGATGTGGTGGAGGCTAACTCCATACACAATTTCAAATGTAGATATGACAGAGCCCAGTAGGCTCAGGAATCTGTACACCAGTTGATTGACAGTTACGAGGAGGGACCAAAGAGCCAAAGCTCAACCTAGGTGAGTATAAATAGGTGAGTACACACACACACACACACACACAAACACACATCTTCTTCCTGGGGAAAGAATGAATGATCTTCTTTCCTGAATAATCTTCCAGAGGGTATAGACTCATTCCTCTCAATGTTTGCTGATGATGCTAAAATTATGAGAAGAATCAAGACAGATGAAGATAGACAGAGACTACACGATGACCTGGACAAACTGGAGGAATGGTCTAGAAAATGGCTGCTAAAGTTTAACTTAGGAAAGTGTAAAGTAACGAAGTTAGGCGAAGGGAGCAGAAGGCTGAACACAAGGTACCATTTGGGAGGTGAAATACTGCAAGAGTCAAATAGAGAGAAAGATTTGGGGATTGATATCACACCGAACCTGTCCCCAGAGGCCCACATCAAAAGGATATCATCAGTGGCATATGCTAGGTTGGTCAACATAAGAACTGCCTTTAGAAATTTGTGTAAGGAATCGTTCAGGACCCTGTATACCACTTATGTCAAACTAATCCTGGAATATGTAGCTCCTGCCTTGAGTCCATATCTAGTTAAACACTAGACAAAGTTAGAGAAGATTCAGAGGTATGCAACCAGACTTGTCCTAGAAGTGAGAGATATGAGCTACGAGGAAAGGCTGAAGGAGCTGAACCTCACGTCCCTGGAAAACAGAAGAGTAAGGGGAGACATAATAACCACCTTCAAAATTCTCAGGGGGATTGACAGGGTGGACAAAAACAAACTCTTCAGCTCGGGTGGAACATGAACATGGGGACACAGGTGGAAACCTAGTACCCAAATGAGCCACAGAGACATTAGATTTTTTTGCAGTGTCAGAGTAGTTAGTAAATGGAATGCACTAGGAAGTGATGTGGTGGAGCTGACTCCATACACAGTTTCAAAGGTAGATATGATAGAGCCCAATAGGCTTCATCAGTCGTATACTGGTGAAAGAGTTATGTAAAGATCGGTACAAATATCGGCAGGCATATTCATCTGAGCACACAATCCTGCCTTTAAACTGGGAGGATGGAACTGTTGCAACCAGCAATCAGGAGAAGGCTGATCTAATGGCAACCCACTTTGCTGCCAAGATGTAAGTCCCTGATCCTGAACTTCAGCCTCCACATCTTGATACATGCACTGTGACTAAGATGATTGAAGTGATTATACAGCAGGCTGAAGTTATCCATCTCCTTAAAACGCTAGACACAGGCAAAGCTGTGGGGCCAGATTAGGTCAGTCCAAGACTACTACTCAACTGTGCTGACCTGTTGGCTACACCTCTCACATGCCTCTTCCAACTCTGCCTAGCTCAAGGAATTTTGCTCTCCTTATGAAAGAAGGCAGATATTGTTCCATTACAAGAAAAGAAGGGTCGCTTAGTGGTTGGTAACTACAGACCACGTGGCACCTGGCGCAAGAGGAGTTCCACCAGTTGCCAGGTAGTAAATTAGCGCAGGGTCTACGTCGTCAGGTAAGTGAAGGAAGGGTATAAGCTCCGTCCCTGATGAGTTGGAGAGAGTACTGGGAGTGTATGAGGGGGGGGGGGATAGGGGTAGGAAGGGGTGTGGGTGTGAGTAGAGGAGTATGTATAGTAATAGTAGATAAGGTAAAAAATTGTAAGAAATAAAAATGTGAAAAGTCTACAAAATTACCTGCCATGTTTGGGGTGAGGTACAGGCGAGTGTTGTCCAATAAAAGCAGTGTTAGTTATGGGCTCCTCCTCCTGGTGATGTGAGCCAATGGTGTCTGGTCTCCTATGTGGAGGGGGTTGCCCCCCTTCTGAGTAAAGGGGGAGTAGAAAGTTTAAGCTCCACCCCTCGATATTTTGTCAGTGAGATTAGCATTTGGAGGAGGTGGGAGCTTTTAGGGTGTGTGTGTGCGATACATTACAAAAGCATAGAGTATGTGGGGCTAGAACAAAGAGAATTGTGTGTTTGAGGGAGATAGCTTTAGCAGTATGAGGAGGGATGAAGTGGAATCACATGCATAGATGAGAGAAGAGGGTTCTACCAGAACAGCAGTAGCAGACAGACAGAGTTAACAATCCATTCATACAACTAACCATCCAACAACCAATCAACCTCTCTACCAATTGGACATTTCCCATCACATTTCGCTCCCATCGTTCGCCTGGGATGCCTTCTTGTTTAAATCTAAAGAAGAACTCGATGTAGTGTCAGATCCTCTGGTATATGACTTAATCCTGCGGAAACTCCGCAGCGTGTTCCCCCAGCGTACCTAGACAGTATACAAATGTTTTGGACCAACATACCAGGGCTGAACCGAGTGATGACAGCGGTTACATCATTTACTTGGACATTAAGGCCACATTCGACCAAGAATGTTAACCTCAACAGTAAACAGTTCAGTAATATCACGACCAGTACAAGACCAGTGGACGTGGCATAAAGTGCTGGACCTAGCTTTTCTTAGTAATAATTATTTATTTACAAGAAATTTAATTATATTCAACAATAAAAGCAACAAAAACAAGTGCAAAAGGCTCATCTCCGAGCTTTAGCATCTTTCATATTAAGAAAGATTAAGAACATAATTGGATAATGGACAAAAAAGACACCAAGATTAGCCTGTTGAGCCACCTTTATAAGTATATATATATAAGTTCCAAACACATATATATGTGGGACGCCTTAGTACAGTTGATAGAGCGACCACTTCGTGTTCTTGGATCTGAAGATCAAGTCCCACCCCGAGGAATCTCTGTCACTGTCTCTGGCATAAACAGTGTTGTGACCACAGTAGCCATCATGGACCGCCGCTATGAGGTGTTCACCGTTGGCGATGCCCAGCGCCAGCTCGTAAGGCATGCTCTTCGAAAGACCAAGAGCCAGCGCCGACGCAGCAAGGAGCGAACCCAGGCATACTGGATGGCAAAGGTCTGTGGCAAGGAGGTCCAGACCCTTCCCTCCCGCGCCACCCACTCTCAGTGAGTCTCTTCTCCTCTACACACTTGTATAAAAAAAAAAATAATAATAATAATAATAGAAAAATACAAAATAATAAAATCCCATAAATTTTTTTAAGTATCTTAAACTTTTTTTATTTAAATTTATATTTATTTATTTATTTTTGTAGTCTTACAAATTATGACATATACTACTATGGGCTCACCATAGCCCATGCTACTTGGAACTTTTTGTTCCAGGTAGCAAATCTTGAACAACAACATATGACATATATTATTATTTGTATATTTGTCTTAGTTTATTTACTGATGAAGTCAGTGTGTAGATCATTACAATAATTAAGAGGTGAGTAAAGTTTGTGGTAATTGTAATGGAGGTAGTGTGTAGTGTATGTGGTTATTGTAATGAAGGTAGTGTGTAGTGTATGTGGTTACTGAAATGAAGGTAGTGTGTAGTGTATGTGGTTATTGTAATGAAGGTAGTGTGTAGTGTATGTGGTTATTGTAATGGAGGTAGTGTGTAGTGTATGTGGTTACTGTAATGAAGGTAGTGTGTAGTGTATGTGGTTATTGTAATGAAGGTAGTGTGTAGTGTATGGGGTTACAGTAATGAAGGTAGTGTGTAGTGTATGTGAGTACAGCAATGACAGTTGAGTGTGGTGTATGTAGGTACAGTAATGATGGTAGTGTTTAGTGTATGTGGTTACAATAATGAAGGTATTGCGTTGAGTATGTGATTACAGTAATGACGGTAATGTGAAGTGTATGTGGTTACGGTAATGAAGGAATAGTAATACTTATTAAATATTTATATTATTATAATAATTATTATAATAATAATTGTTGTAATTAATAATTATTCTTCTTCCTTCTGCTGGGTCATGAAGGAAGCCTGCCTTGGGTTAACGGGCTGTGACGATCTATGTCTGGAACCCATAGGTGCGGGGTTCGAAAGTGCACCTCCTGGGGCTCGTTCGGCCCAAGCTCTTCAAGTGGCTGGGATCGTTCTTGGCCTTGCTGGGGTGGTTTTTCTTCGGCCTCGACCACCGCGGTGTCCGGGTTTGTAGTCCCTGTGCCTACTTTGACCAACTACGAGGTAAACTCCTGTCGTGTCTTCATGCTTCACAGCATCACTGGAAACACTGACCTGGTCAAAATCTCAATAATGCCACCTGGCCTTCAGTACTATTGTCTAGGGTTAAGTAAAAGTAACCAAAATTTACCGGTTTACTGGGGCATATCTAGGCAAAACACAGTAACATAAGTAAACAGCTCTATACAACTGATACTGACAAAGTATATAATATAGCTTCAATCAAAGCTCTTC
Source organism: Procambarus clarkii (assembly GCF_040958095.1). Classification (NCBI taxonomy): domain Eukaryota; kingdom Metazoa; phylum Arthropoda; class Malacostraca; order Decapoda; family Cambaridae; genus Procambarus; species Procambarus clarkii. The sequence goes on from NC_091207.1 coordinate 32,363,821, forward strand.
GGAATCATTATCATGCACACATCAATTGCACACCCTATGAACTAGCTGTAACTAGGCTCCAATTCTAGTGCAATGGTACACTAATTCTAGTATGCTACAATATCAAGGATACAGGATGGTGGTGCCACAATAATCAATTAGTGGGTGAGGAATCGGTATCAATCAGGATACATAATAATCAATCAAGGTCCTCAGATACCCACCACATATATGCCAATCAAAAATATCACCTACCACCTGTTCCACAAAAATGGTGTACATCGGTAGTTACGATCCATCACACATAAACATGGTTGCATTACACCCCAGAAGCTTACAAGGTCCTTAGATGAAAATATGTGCCACAAACAGGAGCAAGATCAAGTGCACCTGCCCCTGCTGACAAGCCAGAGAACAGTAAGCTGGAGACGGGCGCCGAGCCGCGATAGGCACTGTATTACATTGCAAGTAAACCATCAGTACTCTTTCAAATATTACAGCCACAGAACAAGACATTTACAAGTCAATAAATCCTTGAGCATACACCGAACTAATTAAGTATCACAAAATACAACTCCTGGTATAACATAAAAGCAGTATATAAACACACAAGAGAACACATTATCATGTGCCAAAATATATAGAGAATTTCTATCTTCGGGACTTGATACTATTGACTCTGACCGGTAAGCATTGGGGGAGGGTGTTGGGGGGGAAGGGGGTTAAGGAAGGATTCAAAGAACTTGCCAAGTCAAACCGCCACTCTATATAGTGGCCAAACCGGCACTCCACAATAATCACCCCAACTACAATAACAAGTCACAGAACCCAAGAGCTCAGACTGTTCACACCACATCGTCTGGAGAATCTCAAAGCAACCTTCTAACCCAATCAAGTTAGCCAGTACTTGTGCCCCTCCCTGTTTATTCAGTAGCTGCCCAAAACAGATTTGAACACTTGACAGAGGAGGACACTGACAAAAGACACGGTGTATTTGTTGACGAAACCCAAGTGAATTTGACCCAGACCAGACGCAGACACTCTAAGCAACGTAAGTTACAAACAGTGAATTGCACAGTTTTTAGTGATGGTCCTCTAGTATCGGCTCTTGACTATGGTCTTCGTAGATACAGGTGCCAAAATAAATATTGTCAAGACTTCAGCTCTTAGAGATATTGCAAGTAAGCACTCTGTTACAGTGAGTGAGTCACCAATGACTTTTCTGAGTGGTGTTTCTGGGAATAAAGTAACCGTCAAAGGGAAAATGAACCATCCACTCAAGTTAAAAAACATCATGCTTTCTATAACATGTCTAGTTGTGGACAGTATCAACTTTCCTAGTGACATATTACTAGGGTTGTACACCATGATTAATGAAAATATTGCATTGTTTCCCCATCGTTGGAACATTTGTATTAAAGACAATGACATTCCATTGTGTAGTATATATAGAATGGATTATGAGTTCAACCATCAGGAAGATTAAAATATTCTAGGTTAAATTAACAGTTAATCTCACAGCATCCTGCCCTTGCTCGGGTTGTTTATAAGTCCCACGTGGTGAAGTGAGAGCGCCGAGCTAGCGAGCATCTTTTATGTATATATATATATATATATATGTATATATATATATATTCGTTTGCCTTGTTCGGGTTGAATGTAGACACAGTAGTCGCTTCTGTATATTTATTGAGTGAGGCAAACAGGTGTATAACTGGCCAGCCGAGGTCCACCTACTCTGAATCTGTGAGGATATTGAGACTGCTGGGAGCATGGCTGATGCTCCTCTGTCTGGCATGACGCCAGAGGCCTACTTGCCTGTGATTGGATATATTCCAACTGACATAGAATTTGAGTATAACACCGCTCGGACACGCTACCAAGTCGACGTCCCTTGTCGACAAGCTCTGGCTAGCTATATAGTTACAATGATACTGAAAGGACCTCGGTGGCATTCAATAATGGCTTACATGTGAAATTTGCATAATAAAACATTGAAAGATCAGGTGTGCGTAATACTAACAACTCGGCATATGCACCAAAAAAAATTCATCATAATAGGTGAAAATTATGGTAACAATGCTTTGATTAAACCAGAGTATTAAGAACATGTGGATGTCTACTGATCAGATATGAACAATACAACTCAAGGTATTGCCTAAACAAAATTATTAACATGTGTCACTGGCATGTGCTTGAAAACCATACAAAATTAAACAATTATTGCAAAGTTCTGACCTAACAACCACAAATGAATTTTAAGATTATATAATGATTTTTTTTTCAAAACAAACAGAATAACTGCAGCATGCACTCAATTATAAATTCTGCGGATATCTACACCTAGCTCATCCAGAGCACTATACAACTCTGGCTCTGACTGAAGGTCCAGAACAGATGAAACTTCATGTGACAAACTATCATCTTGAGAGATATCCTCGTTAACATCTAGCCAATGGACATGTGGTGAGTGCACGGTTGAAACGAGAGGTCTAGATCTAAGATTATAAGTGCTAGTATGGGGTTGCTGAATATCAAGTGGTCTGTCAACCACAGACGGTGGTGTCCGAGTAGGAGTATCTGTCTGGGTAAGTTCATTGTCATCTTCCTCATCAGTCTCGTCAACAGTCATTTTAGCTAACTTCATGTGGTCTAAATGTTCATTTATATACTCTCCTGTTACTAAGTTCTTTAGTCTGTACTTATTACCTTTGATAAGCTCGGTTACCTTATATGGACCCAAAAATTTCTTAGTTAACTTATACATAGGACCAGACCTGTGTTGGTTAAGTATCATTACTACAGATCCAATAGTTATTTTACTGGGTTTAGCTCGTGCATTCCTTGCTAGGGTGAACTCGGCTGTAGCTTTGGACAGTTGTTCTCGTATTTTCTTGAATACTAATTGCATCTGTCTACGCTTGAACAAAATCATCTACGTTATATAAGGGAGTAGGAGGTACGTTAATCAATTCATTAGGGAGGATCTTATCTGTACCATAAAGAATAGCGTGAGGTGTGTCACCTGTAGAAACATTAATTGAAGAATTTATAGCAAACTGAATTAAGGGTATAAAATCATCCCAATTGTTGTTATCAAAATTCAATGTGACTCTCATGGCATCTAACACTTTCCTGTTAGTACGTTCGGCTAGTCCATTACTTGCTGGATGATAAGGCATGATGCTACATTTTTTGATGTTATATAAATCACACAAGCTAGTTAAAATACTATTAATGAATTCTGGACCATTATCTGAAAGGATTACTTTAGGCATACTATATCTACAAATTATTTGGTCATGGAATGCACTGGCTATAGTTTCTGCTGTTTTGTTTGGGATAGGAACTAGTTCGCAAAACCGTGAAAAATTATCGACCATTACAAGCAAATGTTTGTTCCCTTTCTCTGTTTCCGCAAAATTTGTCAATAAATCCATTGATATTCATTCCCAAGGAGCTTTAGTTGCTGGGTACACCGGAATTGGATTAGGTCCTGAAACATGTCCCTTGTGCTGTAAACAAGTTAAACATCTGTCAACATAATGAGCAATCTCCTTAGCCATTTTTGGCCAAAAATACTTCAATCGACCTTGTTGGAGTGTACGATCCTTTCCTGGATGTGCACTTGCAGGAGCATCATGGATAATTTTTAACACAGTTGGTACCAAGACAGCTGGAACAACTAACTGACAACATTTCCTCGGGGCTGTCCCTAGCTTTACTACTCTACACAGTAAATTGTCCAACATAACTAGTTCTTTCAATGGTACTGGCGGTTTATGAATCGGGCGAATGTCTTGCTTAGTCAAAAATTTATTGACGGGTGTCCATATGGGGTCTTGTCTTTGTTCCGTTTCTACTACTGTAGCATCTAATGCTGGGTAATTTAACTGAATCGCAGCTACGTGTGTTGTAATCCACAAGTTAGTAGGAATTATTAGCTAGAGGATCATTACTACAACACTTAACGAATGATGATTGAAAGTACATGTAAGTAGACAGACTATAGATCACATATCTAAGAAAGGTCAATGGATTAAGACCGAAGCTGTTTAGCCAAATTAATAATTCCTGGAAAGAGGAATTATTCTTCGTCAGGCTTCTAGGAACAAGATTACCGCTCTAGGGATAAGGTTAATCGGATTATACCTTCCTTGAGAGGCGTGGTGAAATGTTTGAGGCCATGGCTGACTGGAGTCAGTCTGGTTGTGGAAGTGGAACTAGCAAGTCCTCGGAGGTCTCCGGTTGTGGCAGCAGCGAAGTGTAGCAGACAGCTATGCGAGAGCCTGTTGTGATCTTAGTGACCAAGTTAAGTCTGCAGTATGTGAGTATTGAATGTAAGACTAACCGGGTGTGGAGCGTTGTAGTAATCATTCCGTATTAGGGACTTAGGCGGAAGTTACGAGTGTGTGTGGTGATCGCGGAGGTCAAGTGGTCTATGGGTATTGGAAGTGTATTGACCTAATAGGGTATGTTAATTAATATAGTATTATTTGTCAGAGTCTATTCTTTGTAATTAAATGACAAAATCCGACGGCCTTTAAAGACTTTCCATCTGTCCCCTCATAGTGTTCCTGGTTTGGTTGGTGAGGGAATGTTAGGGAATTGGTAGACGACATATTTGGTGGCAGCGCAAACAGGTTTGGAACACTTTGAGAGATGAAGGAAGTGTGTTACTGGTTTAGTTGGTGAGGGAATGTTCGGGAATTGGTAGACGTCGGGTTGTGTTCAGAACGGTGGATATTGGAGTGAGGAAGGGAAGGTGTGTGGGCCAGTGAGTGGCCATAGTGGGGTGTGGGGCCAAGGTGTGTGGCCAAGTCGAGTGGCCACGTTGTGCGGCAGGGAAAGGTCCCCTAAGGGGTGGAAACAGTAGTGTGGATAACTGATAAGTGACGTTGTTAATGGTGGCTTAAAATTATAAGTGATTCTAGTGAGATTAAGGGAATAAGGCCAAGTAAGGTTACTGTACGGTAAAGCGTCAAGCTGGTTCATACACGAGCACATAAGGGGCGAGTAGCCATGACGGGTACGGGTAGTAATAGGGGCGCCAGTGGCCAGGCCACGAGTAATGTCGGTCAGGGTGAGAGTGGTGATAACACGGCGGCATTGCTTACGGCGCAGGCGGCAGCGTCAGAGACAATTGGGCAGGTTGCACAGTGATTGAAAAATGTGTTGAGCACGCATGAGACGACTAACGCAGGACCTAAGGTATATGGAGACATACCCACGTTTTGGGGCGCCAAACGGGATTCGAAAGGTCAGTTACTGACGGATATTAGAACATTTTTCTTTGCTCTAGAGAAGGCGACTAGTGTGGGGTCATGGTCGGATCAGGCAAAGATTGCATTGGCATATTCCAAGGTGAAAGGGGAAGCAAAGACCCTGCTCAACTCGGCGGAAATTAGAGAAATAAATAGTTATAGCGAGTTTAAGCAGGAACTGATAGATCATTACGATGTGCAGCACGATGCAGTAGAACTAAAGGCTCAGTTAGCTGCACTTAAACGAGAACCAGGGGAACAATTAAGGGCGTTTGGCCATAGAATAAGACTCTTGGGTGATGTGATTGAGCGGACGGAAACGCAGTTCACGGGGGTAGTAAGAGATTCTATGCAACGGAGTGTTTTTTTCGGTGCATTACCGCGGGAAAGTGCGTTACACTGCAGGGAAGCTAAGTCTTTTAAGGAAGCGGTGAAACATGCAGTGTTTTGGGCGGAGAATAGCCCGACACATAAACTGACAGAGGATGACATTTTCAAGGAAGTGTCCCCTAAGGAACAGGCAAATCTTGCAGACACGCAAGAGAGACAGGCTCAGCTCTGGGCCCCAGTAGCTCAGCCAGTGGAGGATGGACCCGCGGCGGGGGTCACACATTCCAAGGGCAAGGGGCGAGGTGCTCCTCGACGTAACAATAATAAGGGCTGGGAGCCAAGGGTGTTCCAGGGACACAATACGAGTGGGGTGTCGTGGGGACCCCATCAGGGTACTCGTGGGCAGCGAGGAGGCTATAATCAAGGGGCACGTGGAGGCAGGTTCACTCCTGCTCCACCACGATACTCGCCTGCTCAGGGAGCAACAGGAATGTACCACCAGAACCAGGGTACCGGTAGAGGGTATCCCCGGGGAACGGGGTACACTGCAGGTAAACACGAGCCAGAACGACCTAAGCAGACAAAAGTGTGTAAGCTATGTGTTGACGGTGGTCACTTGGCCTGGCAGTGCAAGCTTTTTGTTCCGCCTAATTACCCAGTGTGTACAGTAAGGGGTGGCGGACAGTGGTTGTGTACCGTCGGGTCGGGTCATCCCATAAAGGTGCATTTACGGTTAAAGGGCACTATCTATACAGCCTTGGTGGACACCGGTGCTTCCGTGTCCATCATGAGTCGTAGCGTGTTAGGATCAGACGTCAGGCTGATACCTAACAACAGGAGATTAACGGCGGTGGGGGATAATGCGTTGCGGGTGTTGGGTGAGACAACTGTGGATTTCCAGCTAGAAGATAGATGGTTTAAACATAGTTTTGTAGTAATACAGGATATAGGGCTGAAACATACCAACATTATCTTGGGAATTGATTTCCTCGAAAAATACTCATGTACCATAGCGTTCAGCGCAAGGGGGAATAAATTGGTATGTGGGGGTCAAGCGGTAGACGTTAACAAGGTGAGGAGTAGAGAAGGAGTAGCAGTAGTGAGGGGTAACTGTGGTAACTCGGCTGGGGACCAGAATATACAGTGGGCAGTTACGGTACCCAAGGATGTCACCATTCCGGGAGAAGCATCCTTAGTGATTAAAATGGCATGTAAAGCCAAGGGAGTAGACGTTGTGCAAATTGAGCCATTGGATAATCCAGCAGGGTTGGTGATAATGGAGACTATTGAAGACATAAATGAAGGGGTAATTCGTTTGAGGGTTTTTAATCCCTCTCGGTGGCCAGTCACCTTGAGTAGGCATACACAGGTAGCGTGGGGGCACCCTGTGGAGGAGATTATTGCAGCCATGTCAGTAAGTCAGAGTGAGGGCGATGAGGATAGAATGGATAAATTAATGGAAATAGTGGATAGGATGTCCATGGAAAGGGAGGTTAAGGAAGCCTTAAGGGGCTTAGTCAGGGAGTTCCCGGATGTTTTTGCGTTGAGAGGGGAACCCCCAGGGTGCATTACTCAAGGAGCACATAGAATTGACGTAGAGGGCGCACATCCAGTATATACGAGAGCATATAGCATACCAGTGGCACACCAGAGGGAGGTGAAAGAGGAGATAAGCCAGCTAAGGGAGCATGATATCATTGAACCATCCAGTTCACCGTGGCACAGCCCTCTCGTAGTAGTCAGGAAAAAGAATGGGGGAGTGAGGTTATGTGTAGATTTCCGCAGAGTAAACAAGCTGACGAAAGACGAAGCATACCCATTACCTAACATACAGGACACATTGACACACTTGAAGGGTACACAATATTTTACCACATTAGACCTACTCAGTGGGTATCACCAGATACCGCTGGAGGAAGAGTCGAGGGAAATCACAGCGTTTAGTGCGTGCAACGAGCTCTGGCAATATAAACGACTTCCTTTCGGGTTGAAGTCAGCACCTGCTGTGTTCAGTAGGCTAATGATGAGTGTATTATCGGGGTTGATAGGTCCCACAGCGTTGCTGTACCTCGATGACGTAATCGTGCTGGGAAAGTCATTAGAGGAGCACATGCATAATTTGAGGAAACTCTTGCTAAGGTTGAGGTCACACAACCTCAAAGTGAATTTCGAAAAATGCAGTTTTTTTGGATAATCGGTAACATTCCTGGGTCATACAGTGGGCCGGATGGGTATCAGTCCATTGCCAGATAAAACCAGGGATATTCAAGAGTTCCCAGTTCCACAGAACAAGAAAGAGTGCAAATCTTTCCTGGGGTTGGTTAGCTATTATCGGCGATTTATTAAAGATTTTTCAAAAATTGCAAGACCATTACATCAGATCAGTGGACTTGCAGAGTTCGTGTGGAGGAAGGAACAACAGCAGGCGTTCCAGGTACTGAGGGCTGCTGTCAGCTCTCGCAGTATCTTGGCGCACCCAGATTTTAGCAAACCGTTTCTGGTGTATGCGGATGCTTCTGGCGCAGCGATAGGTGGTGTGGTAGCTCAGGTGGATGAGCGAGGACGGGAGCGTCCCATTGCATTTTGTTCACGAGTACTATGTCCTGCAGAGAGGAACTATAGTACGATTGAGAGGGAAGCGCTAGCGATCACATTCATATTACAACGAAACCGGTACATCTTGCTTGGACATGAAATTTGGCTCAGAAGCGATCACAAACCCCTTAAGTATGTGTTCGAGTCCAAGGAGCCTTGTCAGCGGCTGGCACGGTGGGTTACCTCGCTCTCAGAGTTTAACATTACAAACTTTGAACATGTACCAGGGAAAAGCAATGTGGTCGCTGACGCGTTGTCAAGGTGTCACAATGTAGCAGTGGTGAGTGAAAGGGGGGAGGAAGATGTGTCGTGGAATGTGAGGGAGTTGATACGGAGTCAGGAAGGTCACCCCCTGTGGGGGGAGGTAAGGAAGTTTTTGAGGGGTCAGCGTGCAGAGTTGAGGAAGTCACTTCCAGCCCCAGTGGATGAGTTTGTGGTTGAAGATGAGGTGTTGTATCATCTTGGTAGGGTTTCGGGTATACGGTCTGAACCAGTATACCAGGCAGTCTTGACACCGGAGTTCCAGAGGACTGCAATGTATCTGTGTCATAACATCCCAGCAGCAGGCCATGGAGGGGAGTCCAAGACGTTGCAGAGGGCACGTCAAAGGTTCTATTGGCCATCCATGGGTAAAGATATCAAGGTCTATGTAGCCTCTTGTGACAGTTGTCTGAGGTACAAGGCACATAGGTTGGGGGCGGAACCTTTGCGTAGGTGGCCGGAGGTGAGTACTCCCTTCGAGAGAGTACACATAGATCTCATTGGGCCGCTACCACAAGCTCATTCAGGGGCGAGGTACATATTTGTAGCAGTGGATGCACTCACACGGTTCACTGTGGTGAGTGCACTCCGTTCTAAGTCGGCAGAGGATGTGACCCAGGCCATGGTGGAAAGTGTGTTAACCAGGTTTGGGGCTCCTCAACAAGTTGTGTCAGACCAAGGGTCAGAGTTTATCAATCAAGTATTTCAAAGCATCGCGAGTGTGTATCAATTCAAACATACTCCAGTGCTGGCATATCGACCATCGGCGAATGGTTTGGTTGAAAGACACAATGCTGAAGTAATTAGTATTCTGCGGCATTTGGCTGCAGATGATGTGCTTGCATGGGATCAGAGTTTGTCGATGGTGGAGTCGGCGCTCAACACGGCGTTCAATAGGTCGGTGGGAGAAACCCCGCATTTTTTGTTGCATGGGTTCGATCCCCGACTTCCGTTCACGACGTTCACAAGCAAGCAACTGCCATGCTATGCGTTAGACTTCAAAAGTGTTGTCTGTAGGCGAGCAACCAAGGCATTTGACTTGGTGAAACTACATTTAAGAAAGTCGACAGAGGTAGCAGAGGCATATTATAATGCGCGGAACAAGGTCCAAGCAAAGGTGATCAATGAAGGTGATAGGGTATTCGTGAAGCAGATGCACGCTCAGGCAGAAGGTAAGTTGGCACCCAAGTTTGTGGGGCCATGTCGGGTAATTAGCAAAAAGAATGCTGAAGTGAAGGTTAAGGTGCTAAACACAGGGCATGTGTTCTCCTGTCACCCAGACCGCGTCTATACACTGACCGGTCAGGCAAGTGAGGAGCCATACCCTACGGGGAGTGTGCCAGGGGAGAACACACCAGCGGCTGAGAACATAGGTAGGGGTACGAGGAGTTGGCAATCAAGGGTAGATAACACAGAGCAGCCTTCGCAGGACCGAGGACAAGGTCCACAGGCGACGGTGACACATCGCTATCCGACCCGCTCTCGTGGGGTCATGAACACAGAAGGAGCATAGTATGTACTGTAGAGTAGTGCATGGCCATGGTAGTTTTTGTAGAGTGTGGGGTAGTGTGTAGAGTGTGGTGTGTAGTGGTGCATGGGCATGGTAGTTTTGTAGAGTGTGGGGTAGTGTGTTGAGTGTGGTGTGTAGTGGTGCATGGGCATGGTAGTTTTTGTAGAGTGTGGGGTAGTGTGTTGAGTGTGGTGTGTAGTGGTGCATGGGCATGGTAGTTTTTGTAGAGTGTGGGGTAGTGTGTAGAGTGTGGTGTTGAGTGGTGCATGGGCATGGTAGTTTTTGTAGAGTGTGGGGTAGTGTGTAGAGTGTGGTGTTGAGTGGTGCATGGGCATGGTAGTTTTTGTAGAGTGTGGGGTAGTGTGTAGAGTGTGGTGTTGAGTGGTGCATGGGCATGGTAGTTTTTGTAGAGTGTGGGGTAGTGTGTAGAGAGTGGTGTAGAGTAGCATGTGTAGTGGGTGGTGTAGTGTTGTGGCGTTTGGACGCCTGGTATGGAGTGTGGTGTTATAATGAGGTCATCAGTGGTTGGGTTGACCAGAGGTGATGGTGTGTCGGAGTGGGTAAGTCTTATGGATAAGATTATAATGTAGAATTTCAAAATTTCAGGTGTTGGTGGTTGCAGTGGACGAGCGAAGTAGATATACTAATTTCTTATTAAGTTGTTACAGGAATCTCGCTAGAGGCGAGCCAGTGGCAGTATGATGTTTTAGTGACATAAGTGTGAAATTATTTTAATGAGGTATTTATTGTGATAATGTATGTGCATGTATATACTGTATATTACCTCATCGGCACCATTACTGAGTGTTAGGCTTGAGAAGGTCCCCCGGGATCATGTCACAGAGCTTCAGGTAGAGTAGAAGGGAAGCTATGACGCTACACTCAGTAATTCTAGAGAAAAAAAAGGGGGAGGAAGTGAAGCCAACGTGACGTTATAGGCGAAATTCGCCCCCTGACATCAAAGCAGGGATAAGGGCCAGCTGCAATGGTTTTGCAGCTGCGCTCAGGCTATATACGGGGAGAGAGTAAGGAGCCGAGGGGGTTATGTGATAATGGGATTGAGCCAGGGGGCTCCGAGGGAATATTTTGCAGGTACAGCGGTCGGGAAGGTGTGAATACAGGTGGACACACTCTGGGCGGATGGGCCTAGACCAGAGAGCTATGAGGGATCTACAGCGTTCTGGGATTGGTGCCCTGGAACGAGACGTCAGCACAGACCCAAGGGAACATGACCCTGGGGTAGGAATCTCCGTTGCTCTGGAGGCCAGGATCACGTTACCTCAGAGCAACGATGGGACATTGACAACATTCACCAGGCTGGACAGCCTGGGTTTTGTCTGGGTCATGGAGGATCTATGACCTAGCAACCATGGGACACGAAGACAAGAGAAGTGATGCTGCCAATTGTGGAGGAGGCCAGTGAAACATTGTGTGACCATTGTAAGCCCTTATGTCAACAGTACAGGGCAAGATGTTAAATTGTAATTAACTTATTACTAAGGATGAAGAACCTTAGAGATATATGTGTTGTGTATATATTAATAACTAGTGTCATTTCTGTTTAAGTGCCAGCATTCTGGTCCATGAAATTTTATGGTTATGTTTGTATGTAATTATATGTCGGCAGTTTAGGTATATGTGCATTGTTGGAGATGGGAAAAATTATTACAGACTATTTTACCTGTGCTATGATGTGAATATAATGTATATGTTGGAGAAGTGTTGTGAGTTATGTCGGGGAAAATTTTAATTTATTTCATTGTGTGTATGATGAACTTATTGGATGATTTTTTAGTTGTACACATATGGTGGGTGCATCCTCCAGGTCCTTGCACTAATGGAACCATTGCAATGATGCATATGGGGACATATGCGTGTTTAAGGAGGGGAGTGGTGTTGTAATCCACAAGTTAGTAGGAATTATTAGCTAGAGGATCATTACTACAACACTTAACGAATGATGATTGAAAGTACATGTAAGTAGACAGACTATAGATCACATATCTAAGAAAGGTCAATGGATTAAGACCGAAGCTGTTTAGCCAAATTAATAATTCCTGGAAAGAGGAATTATTCTTCGTCAGGCTTCTAGGAACAAGATTACCGCTCTAGGGATAAGGTTAATCGGATTATACCTTCCTTGAGAGGCGTGGTGAAATGTTTGAGGCCATGGCTGACTGGAGTCAGTCTGGTTGTGGAAGTGGAACTAGCAAGTCCTCGGAGGTCTCCGGTTGTGGCAGCAGCGAAGTGTAGCAGACAGCTATGCGAGAGCCTGTTGTGATCTTAGTGACCAAGTTAAGTCTGCAGTATGTGAGTATTGAATGTAAGACTAACCGGGTGTGGAGCGTTGTAGTAATCATTCCGTATTAGGGACTTAGGCGGAAGTTACGAGTGTGTGTGGTGATCGCGGAGGTCAAGTGGTCTATGGGTATTGGAAGTGTATTGACCTAATAGGGTATGTTAATTAATATAGTATTATTTGTCAGAGTCTATTCTTTGTAATTAAATGACAAAATCCGACGGCCTTTAAATACCTTCCGTATGTTCATTCATTGTGTTCCAGTACAAACCTAGTGGTACGCCTCAAGGGTCTGGTGTGTGTAGGAGTACACGGTGGTAGTAACGGTTGCTGAGGCAAGGTGTTATGTGTTGTGTAATCGCTGTGTTCGGAATGAACCAGGGTTAAGCGTCACGACACGTGTCGAGAAAACGCATCGGCTACAACATTTTGCTTCCCTGGAATATATCCAAATGTGGGATTGAATTCTTGAATTGTGAGCAAATATCTAGCAAACTTTCCAACTGGATTCATATTTTTGAACAAGGGAATTAATGGTTGGTGATCTGTAAGAACATGAACTGGGTAATTATAAATTGTATCCTTGAAATGTTTAAGTGCCCAAACAACTGCCAAGGCTTCTCGTTCTGTTGCCCTATAATTTTTCTCTTCTTTAGATAATGTGCGGCAAGCATAAGCTATTGCGTGATCTCTGTGACCTTCTGTTTGAAGTAATGCAGCACCTAGACCTATGTCACTAGCATCTGTAACCAACGTAAAAGGTTTAGAAAAATCTGGGTACCTGAGGACAGGTGACGAAATCAAGGCTGCTTTGAGTTTTTTGAATGACTGACCCTGGGCCTCTCCCCAAACAAAGGGTTCATCTTTTCTTTGCAACTTGTAAAGCGGAGCGGCTATAATAGAGAATCCAGCAATAAATGAACGATAAAATCCTACAAGACCTGTGAACTGTCTTACGGCTTCTGCGGTACGAGGTGTTGGAAAATCACGGGCAGCAATAATTTTTTATTCATTCAATGTAATACCTGAAGGTGTAACTGTATGACCTAGGAAATTAATCTTCTGCTTTAAAAATGAACATTTTGCAAGTTTTATTTTTAAATTAGCTTCAGCGAGCTTTGCAAGTACTTTCTCAAGGTACTGGAAATGAGTCTGAACATCTTGCGACACGATTAAGAGATCATCAAGGTAAACTAGAAGAGTACTTCCTATCAATCTACGAAATAGATTTGTCATGAGCCGTGAAAAGGTTATTGGACTACTACGCAAACCAAATGGCATTCTTTTGAAATGAAAATGACCATTGGGAGTACTAAAGGCTGTCAATTGTTTACTTTCCTCATCAAGGGGGATTTGCCAGAATCCCTGCAACAAATCTAACGTTGAGAATACTTTGTTTCGACCAATACTTTGCAACAAATCATTTAGAACTGGAAGTGGGAAACGATCAGGTATTGTTACTCTGTTAATCTTGCGATAATCGATTACAGGTCTCCAAGTCCCATCTCGCTTTGGTACAAGAATCAATGGAGCGTTCCATGGCGAATTACTCGATTCAATTACATCACTCTGTAACATTTCCTCTACAAGTCTATCTGCTTCTGCTCTCTTAGAATGGGGAAGATGGTAAGCTGGTACATAAATAGGCGTAGTTTGCTTACAGTTTGAAACTGTTAACATGTATTTATTTAAACATGCTTACAGTTTGAAACTGTTAACATGTTTTAATTTCAGTAATCACAAAGACACAAATATTTTCAAAAAATATGATCTAAATTTTCGAGCTATTTTAATGTGATTTCTATCTTACAAAATTAGTCTTAAATTAAATTAATTAATAAGTCTAATGATATTTTTTGGCAAAAATACAATGCTACAAATAATAATAATAATAAGTCCTACATCTCTTCTTTCACATTTACATATTACTTTACAGAAGCAACATAAAGAACAAATATTGCCAGTTTTGAGTTGTGTTGTATGTATGTTGCATCGTCAAGAGCCAAGGTGAATACAAGAGAATTTTTAAATCATTTACATTTTGTCTACAACATGAGCAGGGATCTGACTGATGCGCATCTCTGTAGTGTGGCTTGATGCTGGTGTTTGTGTTGTTTGTCGCTCAAGTTTTGTGTTACTTGGATTTAACACAGTAACATACTCAGCTATATTTTTCTTAATAAATTCGCCATCAGAATATGGGCGTTTAGCATGAGCAATATTCCATGATACAACAAAACTGGCTTTTGTCGTTGTATCGGCTTCCTTACTGAACAACGTAAACAGTATCTGCTGGCTATTTAGTGATGATTTAAACTCATTTAACTTATTTATATGTAATAATAATAATTATATATTACCTTGTAGAGATTGAAATGAAGTCTATGTGGGGGAAACAAAACGAAAACTTGAGAACAGAATTGAAGAAGATAAGAAAGCATGTTGTGACGATAATCTCCTTCAAGAGAGATTTGGCCTGCTCTTTCCTTCATCATATTATTTCAGTACATCTAAAACATCTAGATACTACAATCAAGAGTAGTATATATTTAGTAGAATACGTTTCGACAGGGGGTATACGTACCCTGCACTCACTCTCCATCTCCCCCTCCTCGCTGTCGCCACGCCACCCTCGTCGATCACCAAACTACCACTTTCAGCCAGCACGCTTACCATTGGTGAATCGGCGACTCCACTCGACTTCAGTGCCATCTGCATAGCCGATGACTAAGCGTGCACGAGCATTTGGATTTAGAATATTCTGTGCTCTCAAGGCTGATATATCTATCTAGTATATGCTCTGTGTAATAGTGGAGGTTTTCAACCAGCCAATATTCTCAGCACCTTTTTAATTCATTTTTTGTCTTGTTCATTGTAGAGTAACGTAACCATTGTTTTATTTTATATTATTTTTTGACTTTGTAATTTTGTTTATTCGCACTGTACACAGCCAAGGGATTATCTTTGTTCATATTTCTTTTCAAGTCAATTAAAGTTTCATTGTTCATACGATTTGTTTTGCATGTTTTTCCCTTTTACTTGACCACAGGCGGCAACAGCCACGCAGTCAACTTTTTTTTTTTTTTTTTTTTTGTAAATGTGATTGGCTTTGACACCAGCCATTGGGAGGACTGCCGTACACCTACATTTTTTTCCATCACATATAATGGGGGCCTGTCCTAGAAGCCTCACTCAGGTACTAACACTAGAACATCAATTTGTGGTAAGTGTACTTGGCTTTGATACAGTTGCTTTTCAATATTTTCATAACTCTTAATATTTATATGGTGCTGTGTATTTTGTGCCTTCCGAGGGTAACATACTGTGGGTGTTGGATAACTGTGGATTACGTGGTGACTAGTGGCCAAAATCATTCTCTTAAACTTTTTTCGTCCCTAGAGTATTTCTCAATTACGACAGATCATCACTTTGGTACCCTGGTACTTTGGTTTGTCTTCGGGCCACGTACCCTATCTTCTGCAATCGGACCGAAGGAGGATAAAGAGGGCCATAGTTCCTCTAGCGCGGACTACGCTGTTCAGTTGGGACCTCAACCGCAGTTCTCGTCACCAGTTGACACTCGCACCCCTAAACGTTGGTCAGAGATTATGATATTTACTCAGGTAGGGAAATAGCTTTCTTTTTCAGAGCACAAAGAACGCTAATTTTGTAAGTATCATCTAGTTAAGTAGGAAACCCCTTGCTTCTGTCCAATAGAGACCCGGTAAGGTATCCATACATTCTTGGACTACCCTTTCACGTTTGAAACAATCAAAATTTTAATTTGTTTTTGAAACTATCAGTTTCATTTATTTAGTAGGATTATCTTGCCCTTATTCTCGTATATTGAGTGCCGGGTACAAGATTTCCTGCGATTTTGATCAAATTATCACTTAACATCTAATATTAACGTTAATTGTTTTCACATTAGAGATTGAATTTCCACAGGATAGTCACCAGTTGCCATGTCATCCTGTTACTGACACTTATAATATCACAGGTATATTCGCTGTACATTTATTTGCTATGTAGCTGCATTACGACGACCAGAGTACAGATCTTTGGCAGACACGTAGGCTTCAGCATTTGAATAGTTATCAGGAAGAGGTGCACCTGCATATTCATTAACAGGTTCATCACCAATAGGACGGTAATAGAGGGACACAGGCCCTCACCCTATTGTGGTTGTGGTGGGCACGCAGGCCCGGACCCTACAGGGTATGTGGTGGGCATGCAGGCCCGGACCCTATAGGGGTTGTGGTGGGCACGCCGGCCCTCACCCTACAGGAGATGTGGTGGGCACACAGGCCCAGACCCTATAGAGGTTGTGGTGGGCACGCAGACCCGGACCCTATAGAGGTTGTGGTGGGCACGCAGGCCCGGACCCTATAGGGGTTGTGGTGGGCACGCAGGCCCTCACCCTACAGGGGTTGTGGTTGGCATGCAGGCCCTCACCTTACAGGCGATGTGGTGGGCACGCAGGCCCAGACCCTATAGAGGTTGAGGTGGGCACACAGACCCGGACCGTATAGGGGTTGTGATGGGCACGCAGGCCCCCACCCTTCAGGTTTTTTTTGGGCACGCAAGCCCTGACCCTATAGGGGTTGTGGTGCGCACGCAGGCGCGGACCCGATAGGGGTTGTGGGGGGCACGCAGGCCCGGACCCTGTAGGGGATGTGGTGGGCACGCAGGACCGGACCCTATAGGGGTTGTGGTGGGCACGCAGGTCCTCACCCTTCAGGTTTTTTTGGGCACGCAAGCCCTGACCCTATAGGGGTTGTTGTGGGCACACACGCCCGGACCCTATAGAGGTTGTGGGGGGCACGCAGGCCTGGACCCTATAGGGGATGTGGTGGGCACGCAGGCCCGGACCCTATAGGGGTTGTGGTGGGCACGCAAGCCCGGACCCTATAGAGGTTGTGGTGGGCATGCAGGCCCTCACACTACTGGGGTTGTGGTGGGCACGTAGGCCCGGACCCTATAGAGGTTGTGGTGGGCACGCAGGCCCTCACCCTACAGGGGTTTTAGGAGGCTCGCAGGCCCTCACCCTACAGAGGTTGTGGTGGGCACGCAAGCCCTCACCCTACAGGGGTTGTGGTGGGCACGCAGGCCCTCACCCTACAGGGGATGTGGTGGGCATGCAGGCCCTCACCCTACAGGGGATGTGGTGGGCACGCAGGCCCAGACCCTATAGAGGTTGTGTTGGGCACGCAGACCCAGACCCTATACGGGTTGTGATGGGCATGCAGGCCCGGACCCTATAAGAGTTGTGGTGAGCACACAGGTCCGGATCCTATAGGGGTTGTGGTGGGCACGCAGGTCCTAACCCTATAGGAGTTGTGGTGGGTACGCAGGTCCGGATCCTATAGGGGTTGTAGTGAGCACGCAGGCCCGGACCCTATAGGAGTTGTGGTGGGCACGCAGGTCCGGATCCTATGGTGGTTGTGGTGGGCACGCAGGCCCTCACCCTACAGGGGTTGTGGTGGACACGCAGGCCCTCACCCTACAGGGGTTTAATTATTTTTATTGGGCCTTTTGCCCGCCAATTGCTAGTTTTCTGCCAACTTGGCCAAATCCCCTATTTTAGAATTTACCTCTACCCTTCCTCTAATATACTGAGCTACAATGTCTGGCATACTATCTATAAACTGTTCGATTAACAAAGTGTTCTAGAGTGCCTCGTATGTTTCGGCTTTAGCCGAGTGAATCCATTTATCAAACAATCTAGTTTGATCATTAGCAAATTCAGTGAGCGGTTGGTTGTGAGTAGGCCTAAGGTTGCGATAAGCTTGGCGGTGAGCTTCAGGAGTAATTTCATATGCCCGTAAAATACGTTCCCTGACTTTATCATATTCAAAACACTCGTCGTCAGGCATGTTTATAAAAATATCTTGTGCTTTACCCCTAAGTCCTATATCTATTTACCCCAGACCTATATCTATCCTGCCAAACTTGTCAAAAATTTTTGAAAAACTAATCTATAAGCAGCTTTACTCATATCTAGCCAAACTCAATATACTTAGCCCTTGCCAATATGGCTTCAGACCCAAAAAAAGCACTAACGATGCACTTATTAGTATGCTTAACTCGATTCATACAGCTCTTGATAAAAATGAGTTCTCTGTTGGGTTGTTTGTGGACCTGCGTAAAGCTTTTGACACTGTCAACCACCAAAACCTTCTTCTGAAATTACATCTTTATGGAGTCAGAGGACACTCCCTACAATACCTCAAATCCTACCTTACTGACAGGCTCCAATATGTTTCTGTGAATAATACAATTTCTCCCACCCTACCCATCAACATTGGTGTTCCCCAGGGCAGCATACTTGGCCCTCTCCTCTTTCTCATCTACATTAATGACCTTCCAAATGCCTCCCAACACCTCAGACCAATTCTATTTGCTGACGACACAACCTTCATTTACTCCAGTCATGATCCCCTTGCTCTAAATGCCACAGTAAATACTGAGCTAAATAAAGTCCATCTGTGGCTAACTGCCAACAAACTCACCCTTAACATTGACAAAACCTTTTATATTCTGTTTGGCAATAAATCCTCTAATCAAATAAATCTCAAAATAAACAATACCCAAATTTGTAACAAATTAGATGGCAAATTCCTTGGCATTCTCATTGACCACAAGCTTAATTTCCAGGGACACATTCTAAACATATCAAAAAAAGTTTCAAAAACTGTGGGCATTCTTTCTAAGATCAGATATTATGTACCACGCCCTGCCCTGGTGACTCTCTATTGCTCCCTTATCTATCCATATCTCAACTATGGTATTTGTGCTTGGGGCTCTACTACCCAAAATCACTTACGTCCTCTAATTACTCAACACAAAGCTGCTATTAGGACAATATCCAATTCTGGCCCCAGACATCACTCGGTACCCCTACTTAAATCTCTGAATATGTTAGACATTAAGTCACTGCACATTCTCTCATGTGTATTATACATATATAAAACGCTAAACTATAATGCCAATCCTGTTCTCAAAAGCTTCATAGAAGGTTGTATCAGAACCCATGAGCATCACACCAGAAATAAATACAGTTTTGATATTCCTAGAGTACGACTTAATCAAACTAGAAATGCTCTACAAATCAAGGGGCCCAGAATGTGGAATGACCTTCCCAACCATGTTAAAGACTGTACCTCTCTCAACCAGTTTAAGTTAAAAGCGAAGCTATACCTAATAAATTCCCTGTAACCTACCTTACCCTTCTATTGTCAACCAATGTCTGTTTTTTTCTTTAAAGAGCGCTGTTTGTCGACATAATTGTATTTGTGCTGCTTTTTCATCTATGTTTTCATTTCTTGTTTTCATTCTACTCATTATGCTCAATTAGTATTAAGCTTGTCATTTAAGTTTATCATGCCTGAAACGCTTTGCGTAATAGTGGCTTTAGGCATTGTATGTACTAGCTATACCTATAAGTTAAACAAACCTTGTAAATATTTATTGTATGTATGTACCTTACCTAAATAAAATTGTATTGTATTGTATTGTATTGTATTGTATAAGTCTTCCCTGTAGGATTTTCACCCACTCTTCCTTTGGCCAGTTCATGGACGTGGCCAATCTCTGAAAATGGTTGAAAAACCTTTCAGGGTCCGACTCGGAAAATTCAGGCAAATTATGCTTTTTCTCATAATGCCTGGGGTTTGAATCCCCGGCAGGTGGAGGTCCAGTGGCATTCGCTCTAATTCTAGCCTCCTCGGTTTTGAGTCTTTGCTCCTCTAATTTTATTTTTGCTAACTCTAGAGCTAATTCTCTATCCCTATGAGTTGCACTTTCTGCTTGGCTAGGCTGGCATAAAGGTATATCACTTGCCAATAGTTCTTCATCAAAACAATGTTGTAATATTTCATTCACCAAAGTCCACTTTTTATCCGCGTCATTTAATTCTATAATAATAATAATAATAATAATAATAATTTTTATTTAGGCAAAGGTACATACATAAAGAGATTTTACAAAGTTTGTTGGCTTTATAGATAAGAGCTAGTACATACAATGCCTAAAGCCACTATTACGCAAAGCGTTTCGGGCAGGAAAAAACACTACTGACTAAAGCTTAAAACTAATGGGTAAAAAGAAAAAAATGCGTTGAGTACAATTAAAAATAGAGGTAAAAGAGGGGGGAACATTGTTGAAAAAACAGCACAAATACAATTACAAATTATTACAGAAAATTACATTAAAACAGCGTTGATTTGAAAAAAAAAAAAAAAAAAAACATACATGGGTTGACAATAGAGGGGTAAGGTAGGTTACAGGGAATTTATTAGGTATAGCTTCGTTTTTAACTTAAACTGGTTGAGAGAGGTACTGTCTTTAACATGGTTGGGAAGGTCATTCCACATTCTGGGCCCCTTGATTTGTAGAGCATTTCTGGTTTGATTAAGTCGTACTCTAGGAATATCAAAACTGTATTTATTTCTGGTGTGGTGCTCATGGGTTCTGTTACAAACTTCTATTAAGCTTTTGAGATCAGGATTGGCATTACAGTTTAGCGTTTTATATATGTATAGTACACATGAGAGAATGTGCAGTGACTTAATGTCTAACATATTCAGGGATTTGAGTAGGGGTACCGAGTGATGTCTGGGGCCAGAATTGGATATTGTCCTAATAGCAGCTTTGTGTTGAGTAATTAGAGGACGTAAGTGATTTTGGGTAGTAGAGCCCCAAGCACAAATACCATAGTTGAGATATGGATAGATAAGGGAGTAATAGAGAGTCACCAGGGCAGGGCGTGGTACATAATATCTGATCTTAGAAAGAATGCCCACAGTTTTTGAAACTTTTTTTGATATGTTTAGAATGTGTCCCTGGAAATTCAGCTTGTGGTCAATGAGAATGCCTAGGAATTTGCCATCTAATTTGTTACAAATTTGGGTATTGTTTATTTTGAGATTTATTTGATTAGAGGATTTATTGCCAAACAGAATATAGAAAGTTTTGTCAATGTTAAGGGTGAGTTTGTTGGCAGTTAGCCACAGATGGACTTTATTTAGCTCAGTATTTACTGTGGCATTTAGAGCAAGGGGATCAGGACTGGAGTAAATGAAGGTTGTGTCGTCAGCAAATAGGATTGGTTTGAGGAAGGCCAAATTCCTTGCCTAACAATACTAAATTAGACTTGGTAAGTTTCTTTATCTCTACTGCTGAAGGCTCCATTGCCAGTCTCTGCATTTCAGATGACATCACTAATAATTTTAGCTCCCAGCCAAAGAAAAAATTAAAAAATAAAAATTGGAAAAAAAACAAAAATTTGCACGGCCCCTAACACAAGGCCACACTAACCTTAATCGTGAAGGGATCCAGCTGGGTGTCCAGTCAGTGCAAGAATGTCCTTTGCTAGATGAGCTGGACCCTAGGCTAACACACAACCGTTCTGCGGAAACAAAAAATTTTAGTTTTGGCACTCAAGAATCCAATTTTTTACACTTATAATGTTCCTCCCGGACAGGCCCCCACTTGTTATAAAATAATATGTGGTGGGCTTCTATGGGGACTGGTACTATTAAGGGGTAAGGGTAGTTAGAAGACAGAGTATGAAATATGGGAGAGCTAAAAGGCCCGGCCCCGAAAATAAACTATCCACAGTAATAATAACTTGCTACTAGACCATATATGTCAGTCTAAGGGTTGGTCAATACACTCCCACACAGGAAGAAGAGATACTCTGTTCTAAGGTACTTATTTATTAACCCCTTAACAACCCCCCCATACACACTCACACAAATAACAATAATAATAATAACTTTACCACACTACCTTACGTTAAAAGCCTTGGTCCACATAAGCAGGATACAAGGTTTTACACTGAGCACAAGCTAGGGTAAAGCTCTACTATTGAATAACTTGAAGTTAGAGTCAGCTTAGGGTAGGGGACCACGTGGTTCCAATGGGACCCCCTTTAGAATAACTAGTAATATAAACCCTAAAAACACCTACTACACATAAAATAGTCTACTCTACACATAGAACATAAGTATGCCAGACATGCATAATACTGTGCTCAATATACTTATCTTGAACAAGACACAGAAATAAGGAAACGAAGAGGAAGGATAGGAGGGAGTTCCTTTCACCACAGCCAGCAACCAGAGAAGACCGCCTCAGTCCAGATCAGCCTCCAGCCAGCTGGCTCGTTGCCGGCAGACTGCTCAACTAATTGTACCGCGGCCCTATACCAAGTTTACTCAGGTTTACTTTACAAATGATTAGAGTATTATTAAACATAGTTGGAGCCTATGTTATTATTTAATAATCAACCCCCAGTTCAGTCTTTAAATGCTCTTTGAGAAACAAGAATAGTCTTACGTCTGGCAGGGAAGATACAAACAAAGCCACATCGGGTTGCGATTTCCTACTCTAACGTAGCTTAATTAGTTAAATTTTGACCTCTGGTTTCCACTGAAGAACCCAGGGTCGTAACATGTGCCGAGTTCAAAAGACCTCACACCTGACATACAACCTTGATACCACACCTGAGCCTTCCTTTCGTAAAGATAATCCCCTATCCAGCGCAATAATCTCCCTTTAACACCAAGACCAGCTAATTCATATAAAATAACCTCTTTGTTGTCTTTATCAAAAGCTCCTTGTAAATCAATAAAAATTCTATAATAATCATTTTCATTAGCTAGACATTTAATAATACAATCAGAGGTACTCTTTCTTGTGAGGAACCCAAACAAATTACTAGACAGCTGATCACCTATTATATATAAAAGTCTGTTTAAAATGATCCTCTCCTTCATTTTACAAAAACACGAGGTTAAAGACACAGGTCTGTACTCTCCATTGGCTTTAGGGATAGGGATGATCATAGCTTTTTTCCATTTACTGGGAATACTGCCCTCTTTATAACTAATATTAAAGAGGTCTAAAAGTGGGCTTTTCGTCATAATGGCAAGTTCATTAAGTATTTCATAAGTTACTCCATCCTCCCCAGGGGCGGTAGATTTCCCAACTTTAATCGCCGTTATTAGTTCTTCTCTGGTAATACCTGTGCAAGTGATATCACCACTGTTACCTGCTGAAAGTATAAAATCCTTTTTTAGATCTTTCCAAGAATCTAATGACTCTCTCGTTACAGCAGGTAATGAACTAAGTTTGACAGCTCAATATACTTATCCGCCCATTTATTTACCAGACCATTTGCAATTCCTTGCGGGTCAGGATGTGCAACAAAATTTTGCTTTTTACCCCTTATTTTATTTACGTCTTGCCAGATTTCCTTCAAGTTTCTGTTACTCCCAACTTTCTCTGCAAACTCCTGCCAATACTTGCTCCTAATTTCCTTTCTCTTCTCCCCACACACCCTAGCAACTGCCAGTAAAGCATTCTTCCCTTCCTCAGTCCTACCATTCCTATTCCAATCCCTGTGAGCTCTCCTCATTGTCAATGTCCACCCCTTAAGCATCTTGTCATGTGTAAAATTTCCTTTTCTGGGGGATGCCTTTTTATACTAGATGTTTTCCGGTTCAATGTTGCATTAATATAATATGTTGCTGGTATAATCTACGACAGAACAACTGACCACTATCCTACCTTTCTCATAGCGAACATAGACATAACACCACCAAAAAGCAAGAAACTTTCATTTAGGCTACACAGTGAATCAGCTTTAGACAATCTTACAGAGGCACTTCACAATATTAACTGGGATTCCTAATTCAATAATACCCATGATATAAATTCATTAGCTAACCTCTTCCTCTCCAAAACTCTAAGCCTCTACAACCTTCATTGTCCCCTTCTTACCAAGCAAGTAACTGACAAAAGATTAAACAATCCATGGCTCACAAGTGGCATTCTCAACTCAATCAACAAGAAACTTGAATATGAAAAGAAAGTTAGGATTGGCCTAGTTTCAAAGGAAGTAGCTAAAAGGTACTCATCAATGCTTACCAGTATCATAAGAAAGGCAAAACTTGCATATTATGTGAATAGATTCAATGAAGCAAAAGGCAACATGAAAAGCACTTGGAAAACTATCTCTAGTATCCTAGGAACTAAACAACACTCACATAACCAAATAAAACTCTACAAGGATGGGGATATACTGGCAACTGATTTAGAAATGGCAAATGAATTTAATAGTTTCTTTTCATCGGTTGGTGCTAATCTTGCCAGTAAAATCCCACAGACTCAGACACATATTAACACATATCTCTCAGGCAGCTATCCAAACTCTCTTCTCCTTTCACCAATCAGCCCGGCAGATGTTGTGTCCATCATACACTCTCTAAAAACCAAGGCAGGGAACACCAGTGAAATTCCGTCCATTGTGTACAAGAGAGCCTCCCATGCCCTTGCCCCACCCATTGCACTACTGTTCAGCAAATCTATAAAGTGTTACACCTTCCCTGATATCCTCAAAAAAATCAAGAGTAACGCCAGTCCATAAAGGAGGCAATCCGGCGGACATAAACAATTATAGACCAATATCAAATCTACCCATTCTATCAAAAATATTTGAAAAAATTATTTACAAACAGCTCTATTCCTACCTCGTAAAATTCGACATACTCAGCCCCTGCCAGTTTGGCTTCCGGTCCCAAAAGAGCACCAACGATGCAATCATTAGTCTCCTTGACGTTATCTATTCAGCTCTTGACAAAAATGAGTTTCCGATTGGACTCTTCATTGACCTAAGAAAAGCCTTTGATACTGTTAATCACAACTACCTCTTACTTAAACTCCAGCATTATGAAATCCGAGGCCTTGCCCTTGACTACATCCGATCCTATCTTAGTGACAGACACCAATATGTAACCATCAATGATACAACATCTTCCACTCTACCAATTACCGTTGGAGTGCCACAGGGCAGCATCTTAGGACCTCTTCTATTTCTTATATATATAAACGATCTGCCTAATGTCTCTAATATTCTCAAACCTATATTGTTTGCTGACGATACTACCCTTATCTATTCAAACCTCAACCCACATACACTAAATAATGTTGTGAATAATGAATTAAAAAAAGTCCACTTATGGATGTCAACGAACAAACTAACATTAAACATCGAAAAGACTACTACATCTTATTTGGAAGCAAATCATCAAATGCAATTCAGCTACAGATAGACAACATTAACATCAGTAATAAAAATGATGGCAATTTTCTTGGCCTATTCCTAGACAAGAGACTCAACTTCAGCACCCACATTCAACACATAACTAAGAAAGTCTCTAAGACAGTTGGTATACTCTCCAAAATCAGATATTATGTTCCTAACTCTGCTCTCCTCTCACTATATTATGCACTAATCTATCCCTATCTTAATTATGGTATCTGTGCATGGGGGTCTACCACTGCAAACCACCTTAAGCCCATCATCACACAGCAAAAATCTGCTATCAGAATAATAACTAACTCTGCTTTCAGGCAACAATCAGCTCCCTTGTTTAAATCCCTAAACTTGCTAAATATTAACTCCCTCCACACATTCTCTTGTGTCAACTACATTTACAAAACCCTGTTCTTAAATGCAAACCATGCTCTGAAACTCTCCCTGGACAGATGTAATAGGACCCATTATCACCACACCAGAAATAAATATCTCTTTGATATCCCCAGGGTCAAACTTAATCTGTGTAAACACTCTATGCAAATTAAGGGACCTAGTCTATGGAACTCACTCCCTAGTGAATTAAAAAACTGTAAAACTTTTGCCTTATTTAAAAGCAAAACCAAAAAGTACCTAACTTCATCTTCTTAGTTTCCTACACTGAGCTTTAAATTTGCTCTGTACCTAGTGTTACCCAATCTTCTAATTTTTATGTAATATCAAACAACCTTATCATTATGTTCATTGCTGTCTTCTTTTATGTGCTAGCCATATGCTGTATTGTGACTACCAATTTTTGTCAACTACCATTCAAACTGTCATTGCAATCAATCTTATATTGTTTCTGCTGTATTGTGCCTACCAATTTTTGTCAACTACCATTCAAGCTGTCATTGCAATCAATCTTAGCTACCTATGTGCTTTAATATACTGTACCTACAATTTTCTCTCATCTTCTTTTTTTCATTTCATGTAACTGTTATCATTTTTTGTCTATAAATTTTGCAAGTATTTACCTCCTTAAAATTTTCTTAGATTAAGGACTTGCCCGAAACGCTGCGCGTGCTAGTGGCTTTACAAGACTGTAATTACTATATTTGTATCCTCACATTCCTTATGTACATTCTTGTATATGCATAAATAAATAAATAAATAAAATAAATAAATTAAATACATCTACCTCCTTAATTAAATCTTCATAAAATGCTTCTGCCGAAACTGGCTTATAAGTATCATACCAAGACTTAATATGGCCAACAAGACCCCTTAATTCTCCCACATTAAACTTTAACCTTTTCCTCTGAAGGCAGGCATGCTTTTTATCTAGTTTAAGCTGTATTTGTAATGTATTTGTAATGCAAAATGATCACTTACCATTTCATCCACAGTAAGACAATTCCCCTCTATACCCTCAGCATTTATCAAACAAGCACAATCTAATCTCCCTCCCCTCAAATGAGTAGGAGAGGGCTCGCCCAGCAGTTGAACACCTTCATGTTCCTGCAAAAATTGGTACCATCTGCAACCATTTCTATTTGCTTTACCCCTTGATCCTAAAGATGGATGTCTGGCATTAAAATCCCCTACCACAAGTGTATCTTCAGAAAAGAAGGAATCTGGCAAGTATCTTAAATCAAGGGAGCTATCAGAGATGTATAGATTAATGAAATTTAACTCTCGGTCCTTTAATTGTATCCGCAAGCAAATACTTTCAATACCTCTATATCTCTGAGGGATTCCAGTTATCTCGGCAGGTATGGTACTTTTGACATAACATGAGACCCCCCTAGTTCCTCCATCAGCATATAAGTGAAAACCTCTATAGCCATTTAGCCTCAGAATGCTACCATCCCTATCCCCAGTTTCCTGGAGTGCTACTATGTCAATATCCTCTCTAAGAGTATAATAGTGTACATCCACCGCTCTAGTTTTTAATCCATTAACGTTCCAAGATAATATTCTCAATCTACTCTCATCCATGATTAATAATAAAACTACCTTTGCCCTGTCCGTCACATTCCATGAGATACGAGAGTACCTTAGAAACTTCCTTCCAACACCGTAACATTTTTTCTTTCTCCTCACTTGCACAACTACTACTAACATCGAAGGTAATATTATTCACATCTATTTTCTTTGTTATTTCTGTATACCTTTTTACTTTAACCTCTCTTTCAACAGGAAGTTGAACACCGCGAACACTACTAGAAAGTGTATTCTGACTATCCTCTATCATCGTTACCTCATGCACATCATTACTTTCTTCTACGTACGTTTCACTTTCCATTTCACGTCCTGTTTTACTTTCAATTACACGTCCTGTTTCACCACCATCTTCACCCCGTCTACCCTCCATAGCCAATTTTTCCAATGCCTCAATCCTCTTATCTAGTTTTTTTTAGATACTCCAAAATTTGATTACCAACCTCAGAGGTGACCATATTGTCCTGAACCTTGTCCTCACAGGGTTTCAGTTTTTCCACTGCATAATTTACTTTCCCTAGGCTCGCCTTTATTTTCTCCGTCCCTTTCTCCCACACATTGATCATAGGGGCTGTCGTTGGCTTCCAGCTGTTTCCTCCATGTTCCTCTTGCACAATCTTTCCTTGCTGCGAGGATACATCTATCCTGCTTGTAGGACCCGTCCTAGTCTCTTTCAGATGAGGCTTCATGGGGCATAGAGAGGAACCAGCATTGTGGCTGCCTCGACAGTTGCAACAAAATGGGACGATTTTTTCACTTCTTTCAATCTTGAATCTACGCTCTCGCGAGTCGTGTTTCTTCCCACAATACCGACACCTGGGGTCAAACTGGCATTTCTATGCCATATGTCCCCAACGTGAACACTTCATGCACAGTATAGGCTCCTCATCGTATTTTGCAACGTTCCTATAGCCTAGTCCTTGCACAAAAATTTTCTCCGGCGCCTCACCAAGGCAACAACCTGGCTTTGTTTGTCACCACGAACACTGTTCCTCTTTGCCCAGACAACATTATCATTGTTAAGAAGATGACAGTCAGGATCCAAATAAGTTGGAAACTTGAAAACTATAATCTTTGTGTGCAACATACGTTCTTCTGGAGGAACCATCACTACATTTTCAAAACCAACCGTCGTGAGGCGTTCCACGGCCTGTTCAGTCCCAACTGTTATGTAGGGCGGTGAAGACCCTCCTTGAAGAGTGGTTCGTATTCCAAACATTCTTTAGCCAGGCGTACCGTCCACTCCAGCTTTTGGTAGAAATTCAATTGACATGTTGTAGGGAACAACAGCTTCTTCCTTCTATTAAATTGCTTGTCTTGAGTCTTGCTGAGTAGGGTCTCATTCTTTGGCCTCTTTGTAATTTCATCGTCACTCTCACTGTCTCGCTGTCTGTTAATATTTCTCCGTTTCTTTTTGTTTATTGCTACTTCAAACGGTCTGTTATCATCTTGTCTGTCCTCCTCACTACCACTTAGGCATACCGCTTCAGCCATTTTCTCGACACTCATAGGCACTGTCAACAATCGAGAACAAATTCACAATATCCTGTATCACCACGTGCAAAGACGAAGAGTGTGGGGGCAATACTCCACCTCCCACCAAGCAGCGGACGCCAAGAGCGCCAACACTGCGACCGCACTCAATGCCTCAATGATATCGAGCCGCCTGCTATCACTGTACCTATCGATGATTTCTGTGTTGTTTGTTAAGATTTCTCTGGTGATGGTCTGGTTGTGAGAAGAGATTATATGTTCCTTGATTGAGCCCTGTTGTTTATGCATTGTTAATCGCCTAGAAAGAGACGTTGTTGTCTTGCCTATATTCTGAGTTCTTTGGGGCTTACAGTTCCCAAGTGGGCATTTAAAGGCATAGTCGACGACGTTGGTCTCCTTCAAAGCGTTCTGTTTGGTATCTGGAGAATTTTTCATGAGTAGATAGGCCGTTTTTTTTTTGTTTCATAGTAAATCGTTAATTGTATTTTTTTATTTTTGTCTGTAGGGATAACGTTCCTATCAACAATATCTTTCAGGGCCCTTTCCTCTGTTTTATGAGCCGTTGAAAAGAAGTTCCTGTAAAATAGTCTAATAGGGGGTACAGGTGTTGTGTTGGTTGACTCTTCAGAGGTTGCATGACGTTTCACCTTTCTATTTATGATGTCTTCAACAAAACCGATAGAGAAGCCGTTGTTGACTACGACCTGCCTTACCCTACAGAGTTCTTCATCGACTTGCTTCCAATCTGAGCTGTGGCTGAGAGCACGGTTGACGTAAGCATTGACAACACTCCTCGTGTACCTGTCTGGGCAGTCCCTCTTGGAATTGAGGCACATTCCTATGTTGGTTTCCTTAGTGTAGACTGCAGAGTGGAAGCCTCCGCTCTTTTCCGTGACTGTTACATCCAAAAAGGGCAGCTTCCCATTATTCTCCATCTCGTAAGTGAAGCTCAACACAGAATTCCGCTCAAATGCCTCCTTCAGCTGCTGCAGACATCTGGCATCAGGTACCTGCATAAAAATGTCGTATAAAACCCGCCATATACTGCAGGTATGTTGACGACATTTTTATGCAGGTACCTGATACCAGATGTCTGCAGCAGCTGAAGGAGGCATTTGAGCGGAATTCTGTGTTAGGGTAACGGAAAACAGGTACGCCATATCGCTGCACCCCGCCAGGGTAACGAAAAACAGGTACGCCATGTTGCTGCAGCCCGCCAGAGTAACGAAAAACAGGTATGCCATATCGCTGCAGTCCGCCAGGGTAACGAAAAACAGGTACGCCATATCGTTGCAGCCCGCCAGGGTAACGAAAAATAGGTACGCCATATTGGTACAGTCCGCTGGGGTAACAAAAAACAGATACGCCATATCACTGCAGTTTGCCGGGGTAACGAAAAACAGGTACGCCATATCGCTGGAGCTGGCTTTAGTAGTGTTCCTATGCCCGATTTTTACATTATTTTAACACATGTGAGATTCATAATAATTCTAGCTCTGTGTTGCTCCCCCTCGTTTCATACGAAAGGATGATAGATTTCATCCACTCCCATGCGCAATAAACGATTCTTGGATGGACAATATAAATATAAAGTTTCCAGGTCCTTCTAAATATTAATAGAGTGACATTATTGAAGTGTATAAATGGAAATGAAAGGGGAATATTAATAAGAGGAATAGACATACTGCAGTTCATCTAATAGCGGCAGTTAACATACATTGGAAGTAAATTGGTGATTTAAAATAGATTAAGGATAACATCATTGAACATTGGTCTGAAGGGAGGCAGCCCTTTAATCCCCCTATGCAATAAATAGTGAAAATGGAAATAAAAATATCATAACAGATATCGGACTTATTCAGGGAAGATGAAGATTGACTGACGTCATCGACCATTGGTGATGTCTGTGCCGGGTCACCGAGCAGAGCTTCACCAGGGTAACGATATACACCCGGGCCATAACGGATCACTTTAATCCTATTGACATAAATATAGAAAATGGCGATATGAAATGAGGTTAAATACATCACCAATAGAAAATAGGGGCTGGGATGGGAGCGGGGCTTGACCAGAGTAAGGAAAAAAACCCGGGCCATGTCGTGTCCGTTGTCAAATGTTACTAAACCCAGGAGCCATAACGTGTCCCACGAAAAAAAATAGATACGTTACGGCCTGGTTTCCACTACAGGTAGACACCCAGGCCCCGACCCCAAGGGGTTGTGGTGGGCACGTATACCCGGACCATATAGGGGTTGTGGTGAGCACGTATACCCGGACCCTATAGCGGTTGTGGTGCGCATGCAGACCCCTCACCATATAGGGGTTGTGGTGGGCACGCAGACCCTCACCCTACAGGGGTTGTGGTGGGAACGCAGGCCCTCACCGTATGGGGGTTGTTGTGGGCACGCAGGCCCTCACCCAACAGGGGTTGAGGTGGGAACGTAGGCCCTCACCCTATAGGGGTTGTTGTGGGCACGCAGGCCCTCACCCTACAGGGGTTGTGGTGGGAACGCAGGCCCTCACCCTGTAGGGGTTGTGGTGGGCACGCAAACCCTCACCCTACAGGGGTTGTGCTGGGCACGCAGGCTCGGACCCTACAGGGGTTGTGGTGGGCACGCAGACCCGGACCCTACAGGGGTTGTGGTGGGAACGCCGGCCCTCACCCTATAGGGGTTGTGGTGGGCACGCAGGCCCGGACCCAACAGGGGTTGTGGTGGGTACGCAGGCCCTCACACTACAGGGGTTGTGGTGGGCACGCAGACCCGGACCCTACAGGGGTTGTGGTGGGCACGCAGGATTGGACCCTACAAGGGGTTGTTGTGGGCACGAAGGCCAGGACCATATAGGGGTTGTGGTGGGCACACAGGCCAGGACCATATAGGGGTTGTAATGGGTACGTAGGCCCGGACCCTACAGGGGTTGTGGTGGGCATGCAGGCCCTCACCATTCAGGGGTTGTGGCAGGGCACGCAGGCCCTCACCATTCAGGGGTTGTGGGCACGCAGGCCCGGACCCTATAGGGGTTATGGTGGACATGCAGGCCCGGATCCTACAGGGGTTGTGGTGGGCACGCAGGACCTCACCCTACAGGGGTTGTGGTGGGCACGCAGGCCCGGACCCTATAGAGGTTGTGGGGGGCACGCAGGCCACGACCATATAGTGGTTGTGGTGGGCACGCAGGCCCCTCACCCTACAGGGGTTTTGGTGGGCACGCAGGCCCGGACCCTATAGGGGTTGTGATGGGCACGCATGCCCGGACCCTATAGGGGTTGTGGTGGGCACGCTTGCCCGGACCCTATAGGGGTTGTGGTGGGAACGCAGGCCCGGACCCTATAGGGGTTGTGATGGGCACGCATGCCCGGACCCTATAGGGGTTGTGGTGGGCACGCAGGCCCGGACCCTATAGGGGTTGTTGTGGACACGCAGGCCCGGATCCATTAAGGGTTGTGGTGGGCTCGCAGGCCCGGACCCTATAGGGGTTGTGGTGGGCACGCAGGCCCGGACCCTATAGGGATTGTGGTGGGCATGCAATCCCGGACCCTATAGGGGTTGTGGTAGGCACGCAGGCCTACACCCTTCAGGGGTTGTGGTAGGGCAAGCAGGCCCACACCATTCAGGGGTTGTGGGCACGCAGGCCCGGACCCTATAGGTGTTATGGTGGGCAAGCAGGCCCACACCCTACAGGGTTTGTGGTGGGCATGCAGGCCCTCACCATTCAGGGGTTGTGGGCACGCAGGCCCGGACCCTATAGGGGTTATGGTGGGTACGCAGGCCCGGATCCTAAAGGGGTTGTGGTGGGCACGCAGGACCTCACCCTACAGGGGTTGTGGTGGGCACGCAGGCCCGGAGCCTACAGGGGTTGTGGTGGGCACGGAGGCTCGGACCCGACAGGGTATGTGGTGGGCGCGGAGGCCCGGACCCTACAGGGTATGTGGTGGGCACGCAGGCACGGACCTTACAGGGTATGTGGTGGGCACGGAGGCCCGGACCCTATAGAGGTTGTGGGGGGCACGCTTGCCCGGACCCTACAGAGGTTGTGGTGGGCACACATGCCTGGACCGTATAAGGGTTGTGGTGGGTCCGCAGACCCTCACACTACATGGGTTGTGGTGGGCACGCAGGCCCGGACCCTATAGAGGTTGTGGGGGGCAAGCAGGCCCGGACCATATAGGGGTTTTGATGGGCACACATGCCTGGACCGTATAAGGGTTGTGGTGGGCACGCAGGCCCGGATCCTATAGGGGTTGTGGTGGGGTCGCAGGCCCGGACCCTACAGGGGTTGTGGTGAGCACGCAGGCCCGGACCCTATAGGAGTTGTGGTGGGCACGCAGGCCCTCACCCTACAGGGGTTGTGGTGGGCACACAGGCCCGGATCCTATAGGGGTTGTGGTGGGGTCGCAGGCCCGGATCCTACAGGGGTTGTGGTGAGCACGCAGGCCCGGACCCTATAGGAGTTGTGGTGGGCACGCAGTCCCTCACCCTACAGGGGTTGTGGTGGGCACGCAGGCCCGGACCCTACAGGGGTTTTGGTGGGCACGCAGACCCGGACCCTATAGGGGTTGTGGTGGGCTCACAGGACCGGACCCTACAGAGGTTGTGGTGGGCACGGAGGCCCGGACCTTATAGGGGTTGGGATGGGGACGCAGGCACTCACCCTATTGGGGTTGTGATGGGCACGCAGGCTCGGACCCTACAGAGGTTGTGGTGGGCACGCAAGCCCGGACCCTATAGGGGTTATGGTGGGCACGCAGGCCCACACCCTATAGGGGTTATGGTGGGCACGCAGGCCCACACCCTACAGGGGTTGTGGTGGGCACGCAGGCCCTCACCATTCAGGGGTTGTGGGCACGCAGGCCCGGACCCTATAGGGGTTATGGTGGGCACGCAGGCCCACACCCTACAGGGGTTGTGGTGGGCACGCAGGCTCTCACCATTCAGGGGTTGTGGGCACGCAGGCCCTCACCATTCAGGGGTTGTGGGCACGCAGGCCCGGACCCTATAGGGGATGTGGTGGGCACGGAGGCCCGGACCCTACAGGCGTTGCGGTGGGCACGCAGGCCCTCACCCGTCAGGGGTTGTGGTGGGCATGCAGGCTCGGACCCTTCAGGGATTGTCGAGGGCACGGAGGCCCGAACCCTATAGGGGTTTGGTGGGCACACAGGCCCTCACACTGCAGGGGTTGTGATGGGCACGCAGGCCCGGACCCTTCAGGGTTTGTGGAGGGCACGCAGGCCCGGACCCTATAGGGGTTGTTGTGGGTCCGCAGACCCTCACCCTACAAGGGTTGTGGTGGGCACGCAGGCCCGGACCCTACAGGGGATGTGATGGGCCCGCAGGCCCGGACCCTATAAGGGTTGTGGTGGGCCCGCAGGCCCGGACCCTATAGGGGTTGTGGTGGGCACGCAGACTCGGACCCTTCAGGGGTTGTGGTGGGCACGGAGGCCCGTACCCTATAGGGGTTGTGGAGGGCACGCAGGCACGGACCCTATAGGGGTTGTGGTGGTCATGCAGGCCCTCACCCTTCAGGGGTTGTGGTGGACACGCAGGCCCGGACCCTATAGGGGATGTGGTGGGCACGGAGGCCCGGAACATACAGGGGTTGTGGTGGGCACGCAGGCCCTCACCCTACAGTGGTTTTGGTTGGCACCCCGGCCAGGACCCTACAGGGGTTGTGGTGGGCACGCAGGCCCGTACCCTACAGGTGTTGTGGTAGGCACGCAGACCCGTACCCGACAGGGATTGTGATGGGCACGCAGGCCCGTACCCTACAGGGGTTGTCGTGGGCACGCAGGCCCGGACCTTTTGAAGGTTTTGGTGGGAACGCAGGCCCTGCCCCTACAGGGGTTTTGGTGGGCAAGCAGGCCCGGACTCTATAAAGGTTTTGGTGGGCACGCAGGCACTTACCCTATTGGGGTTGTGGTAGGCACGCAGGCCCGGACCCTATAGGGGTTGTGATGGGCAAGCAGGCCCTTACCCTATTGGGGTTGTGGTAGGCATGCAGGCCCGGACCCTATCGGGGTTGTGATGAGCACGCAGGCACTTACCCTATTGGGGTTGTGGTAGGCACGCAGGCCCAGACCCTATAGGGGTTGTGATGGGCACGCAGGCCCGGACCCTACAGTGGTTGTGATGGGCAAACATGGCCCGGACAGTATAGGGGATGTGGTGGGCTCGGAGACCCGGACCCTACAGGGGTTGTGGTGGGCACGCAGGCCCTCATTCTTCAGGGGTTATTGTGGGCACGCAGGCCCTCACCCTACAGGGGTTTTCGTAGGCACGCAGGCCCGGACCCTATAGGTGTTGTGATGGGCTCGCAGGCCCACACCCTACAGGGGTTTAGGTGGGCACGCAGACCCACACCCATCAGGGGTTGTGGTGAGCACGCAGGACCATACCCAATAGGGGTTGTGGTGGGCACGCATTCCCGGACTTTAAAGGGGTTGTTGTGGGCACGCAGGCCCGGACCCTACAGGGGCTGTGGTGGGCACGCAGGCCCGGATCCTATAGGGGTTGCGGTGGGCACGCAGGCCCTAACCCTACAGGGGTTGTGATGGGCACGCAGGCCCGGACACTACAGAGATTGTGGTGGGCACGCAGGCCCGGACCCTATATGGGTTGTGGTGGGCACGCAGGCCCTTACCCTTCAGGTGTTGTGGAGGGCACGCAGGCCCGGACTCAATAGGGGTTGTGGTGGGCATGCAGGCCCTCACTCTAGAGGGGTTGTGGTGGGCACGGAGGCCCGGACCCTATAAGGGTTTTGGAGGGTACGCAGGCCCTCACCCTTCAGGGGTTGTGGTGGGCACGCAGGCCCAGACCCTTCAGGGGTTCTGGTGGGCACGCAGTGTAACATGGGGTGGAGGAAATGGCTCTCTGTAGTCTATTATTCCTTCCCCCACTTAACTAACGATGCCGGGGGGAACAGCTCTCTTTAGTCAGTTATCTGTCCCAAGTTAGCTATCTATTCTAGAGCACTCCCAGAGTTCCTATGGCAGCCTCTCTCGTTCAACACCTTGTAACCTAGGTATTCGATTACCTAGGTGCAATGACTACAAGGCGCCGTAACTTGATCAGCTACCCGAAACTCTAGAAAACTCTAGAACATTTCACTGCCACAAACGTATAAGAGAAGCGAAAGGAAACAAACAGATAATGAAGTAATTAGTGAGGGTTTGGGGTGAGGGTGGTAGAAAGGTGGGAGGAGCGAGGAGGGTCGTCAGTTGCAAGGGAGAGTTTGGAGAAGGGCGGAGGGAGAGGAGAGAGAATACGAAGATGAGTGGGGGTAGAGGTAGAAGTAGAAAAGTAGATAGTAGAAGCAGAAGAGTAGATAGTAGAAGTAGAAAAGTAGAAATTGCTGCCACCATCCATTCAAGATCACTACATACTAGACAAGGAATGGAACGTGTCGGTAACACAATATTCTCAAAGATGTTATAAAAAGGTCATTATTAGTGTGTTTCATCTGTATCATGTACTCATTAAAATCATGAAAGAAGTAACCGCAGAGGCTCTCTCATCTCAACTCAAAAAACTCTAGGGAACAAAGTTAAAGACAATTTTCACAATAAATTCATCAATTATATTTCACATGATAAGTATCACAATTTTTAGCAATTCATCTTAATGTTCAAGATTAATATACAAAGTGAGTCATCACCCAAGAATTCGAGACCACGACAACTTGACTGACCCTGATCCTCACACAACACATGTAAACACGACCAAGTCACTTTAATGTTCACTCACCGAGGACTGTGTCTAAGTTGAATAGAGAGGGGGGGTGGGGAGTCTGCAGTTGTCAGGCAGCGTCACCCCTGTCCGGCCGACAGCCTATCTCGGCGGCTGACCTCTGCTCTGCTGGCTGTTCTCCTATTGCCTATCCTCCTGAATCTGCAGCTCTCCGAGTATATATTGGGAAACCTGGTAGCTAACTCCGCTCACAAGTAGAGAGCCCGAGGTTCTCTACCAAACCACTCCTAAAACGTGAGCATATTTGAAGGCAATCAGGCTACAATTATCAGATTAGCAGAAGCAAGGTGAAATTCGCATGAGCTGACCTCAAGTCACTTGGTGGTCACTAACACTGTAGAGGTGTGACTTTCAGGCCGACAGACTGGCGCCTCCCAAATCTTGTCTGGCTTGATTCATGTACTATATATACATATTAAGTAAACTAAACAAACCACCTTTACGGTGTAACAGCAGGCCCGGACCCTTCAGGGGTTGTGGAGGGCACGCAGGCCCAGACCCTACAAGGGTTGTGAAGGGCACGCAGGCCCGGAACCGACAAGGGTTGTGGAGGGCACGCAGGCCCGGACCCTACAGGGGTTGTAGTGGGTACGCAGGCCCTCACCCTTCAAGGGTTGTGGTGGGCACGCAGGCTCGGACCCTTCAGGGGTTGTGGTGGGCATGGAGGCCCGGACCCTATAGGGGTTCCTGAGAGTGCGCAGGCCCTAACCCTTCAGGGGTTGTGGTGGGCTCACAGGCCCTCACCCTACAAGGGTTGTGATAGGCACGCAGGCTCGGACCCTATAGGGGGTTGTGATGGGCACGCAGGCCCACACCCTACCGGGGTTGTGGTAGGCACGCAGGCCCACACCCTACCGGGGTTGTGGTAGGCACGCAGGCCCGGACCCTACAGGGGATGTGGTGGGCTCGGAGAACCGGACCCTACAGGGGTTGTGGTGGGCACGCAGGCCCTCATTCGTCATGAGTTATTGTGGGCACGCAGGCCCTCACCCTACAGGGGTATTGGTAGGCACGCAGGCCCGGACCCTATAGGGGTTGTGATGGGCACCCAGGCCCACACCCTACAGGGGTTTAGGTGGGCACGCAGGCCCACACCCATCAGGGGTTGTGGTGAGCACGCAGTGCCGGACCCAATAGGGGTTGTGGTGGGCACGCATTCCCAGACTTTATAGGGGTTGTTGTGGGCACGCTGGCCCGGACCCAACAGGGGCTGTGGTGGGCACGCAGGCC
This sequence comes from Procambarus clarkii, assembly GCF_040958095.1. Lineage (NCBI taxonomy): Eukaryota > Metazoa > Arthropoda > Malacostraca > Decapoda > Cambaridae > Procambarus > Procambarus clarkii. The sequence goes on from NC_091207.1 coordinate 32,401,613, forward strand.
CGGACCCTATAAAGGTTGTGGTGGGCACGCAGGCCCGGACTCTATAGGGGTTGTGGTGGGCTCACAGGACCGGACCCTAAAGAGGTTGTGATGGGCAAACAGGCCCGGATACTACAGAGGTTGTGGTGGGCACGCAGGCCCGGACCCTATAGGGGTTGTGGTGGGCACGCAGGCCCTTACCTTTCAGGTGTTGTGGAGAGCACGCAGGGCCGGACCCAATAGGGGTTCTGGTGGGCACGCAGGCTCGGACCCTTCAGGGGTTGTGGTGGGTACGGAGGCCCGGACCCTATAGGGGTTGTGGAGGGCACACATGCACGGACCCTATAGGGGTTGTAGTGGGCACGCAGGCCCTCACCCTCCAGGGGTTGTAGTGGGCACGCAGGCCCTCACCCTTCAGGGGTTGTGGTGGGCACGCAGGCCCAGACCCTTCAGGGGTTGTGGTGGGCACGCAGTGTAACAGGGGGTGGAGGAAATGGCTCTCTGTAGTCTATTATTCCGTCCCCCACTTAACTAACGAGGCCGGGGGAAACAGCTCTTTTTAGTCGGTTACCCGGCCCAAGTTAGCTATCTATTCTAGAGCACTCCCAGAGTTCCTATGGCAGCCTCTCTCGTTCAACACCTTGTAACCTAGGTATTCGATTATCTAGGTGCAATGACTACAAGGCGCCGTAACTTGATCAGCTACCCGAAACTCTAGAAAACTCTAGAACATTTCACTGCCACAAACGTATAAGAGAAGCGAAAGGAAAGAAACGGATAATGAAGTAATTAGTGAGGGTTTGGGGTGAGGGTGGTAGAAAGGTGGGAGGAGCGAGGAGGGTCGTCAGTTCCAAGGGAGAGTTTGGAGAAGGGCGGAGGGAGAGGAGAGAGAATACGGAGATGAGTGGGGGTAGAGGTAGAAGTAGAAAAGTAGATAGTAGAAGCAGAAGAGTAGATAGTAGAAGCAGAAAAATAGAAATTGCTGCCACCATCCATTCAAGATCACTACAAACTAGACAAGGAATGGAACTTGTCGGTAACACAATATTCTCAAAGATGTTATAAAAAGGTCATTATTTGTGTGTTTCATCTGTATCATGTACTCATTAAAATCATGAAAGAAGTAACCGCAGAGGCTCTCTCATCTCAACTCAAAAAACTCTAGGGAACAAAGTTAAAGACAATTTTCACAATAAATTCATCAATTATATTTCACATGATAAGTATCACAATTTTTAGCAATTCATCTTAATGTTCAAGATTAATATACAAAGTGAGTCATCACCCAAGAATTCGAGACCACGACAACTTGACTGACCCTGATCCTCACACAACACATGTAAACACGACCAAGTCACCTTAATATTCACTCACAGAGGACTGTTTCTAAGTTGAATAGAGAGGGGGGGTGGGGAGTCTGCAGTTGTCAGGCAGCGTCACCCCTGTCCGGCCGACAGCCTATCTCGGCGGCTGACCTCTGCTCTGCTGGCTGTTCTCCTATTGCTTATCCTCCTGAATCTGCAGCTCTCCGAGTATATATTGGGAAACCTGGTAGCTAACTCAGCTCACAAGTAGAGAGCCCGAGGTTCTCTACCAAACCACTCCTAAAACGTCAGCATATTTGAAGGCTATCAGGCTACAATTATCAGATTAGCAGAAGCAAGGTGAAATTCGCATGAGCTGACCTCAAGTCACTTGGTGGTCACTAACACTGTAGAGGTGTGACTTTCAGGCCAACAGACTGGCGCCTCTGAAATCTTGTCTGGCTTGACTCATGTACTATATATATATATATATATATATATATATATATATATATATATATATATATATATATATATATATATATATATATATATATATATATATATATATGTATTAAATAAAACTAAACAAAACACCTTTACGGTGTAACAGCAGGCGCGAACCTTATAGGGGTTGTGGTGAACACGCAGGCCCGAACCCTACAAGGGTTGTGGAGGGCACGCCGGCCCGGACCCAACAAGGGTTGTGGAGGGCACGCAGGCCCAGACCCTACAGGGGTTTTGGTCACGCAGGCCCGACCCTATAGGGGATGTGGTGGGCACGCAGGCCCGGACCCTATAGGGTTTGTGGTAGGCATGCAGGCATTCACCCTACAGGTGTTGTAGTGGGCACGCAGACCCAGACCCTATAGTAGTTGTGGTGGGCGAGCAGGCCCGGACTGTATAGGGATTGTCGTGGGAACGCAGCCCCGGGCCCTATTGGGGTTGTGGTGGGCACACAGGCCCTCACCCTACTGGAGTTGTGGTGGGCACGCAGACCCTCACCCTACAGGGGTTGTGGTGGGCACGCAGACTCGGACCCAACAGGGGTTGTGGTGGGCACGCAGGCCCTCACCCTACAGGGGTTGTGGTGGGCCCGTAGGCCGGAACCTACAGGGGTTGTGGTTGGCATGCAGACCCTCACTATACAGGTGTTGTGGTGGGCACGCAGACCCTCACCCTACAGGGTTTGTGGTGGGCAGGCAGGCCCACACCCTACAGGTATTGTGGTGGGCACGCAGGCACTCACCCTAAAGGGGATGAGGTGGGCACGCATTCCCGGACCCTACAGGGGTTGTGGTGGGCACGCAGGCCCTCACCCTTCAGAGGTTGTGGTGGGCACACAGGCTCCGAACCTACAGGGGTTGTGGTGGGCACGCAGACCCTCACCTGTCAGGGGTTGTGGTGGGCACGCAGAACCTCACCCTTCAGGGGTTGTGGTGGGCATGCAGACCCTCACCCTTCAGGGGTTGTGGTGGGCACGGAGGCCCTCACCCTACAGGGGTTGCGGTGGGCACGCATTCCGGGACCCTACAGGGGTTGTGGTGGGCACGCAGGCCCACCCCCTTCAGGGGTTGAGGAGGGCATGCAGGCTCGGACCCTACAGGGGTTGTGGTGGGCACGCAGATTCTCAACCTTCAGGGGTTGTGGTGGGCACGCATGCCCGGACCCTACAGGGGTTGTGGTGGGCACGTAGAGCCTTACCCTACAGGGGTTGTGAAGGCCACGCAGACCCTCACCCTATAGGGGTTGTGGTGGGCACGCAGGCCCAGACCCTACAGGGGTTGTGGTGGGCACGCAGGCCCTCACCCTTTATGGGTTATGATGGACACGCAGGCCCAGATCCTATAGGGGTTATGGTGGGCACGCAGACCCTCACCTGTCAGGGGTTGTGGTGGGCACGCAGGACATCACCCTTCAGGGGTTGTGGTGAGCACGCATGCCCGGAACTTATAGGGTTTGTGTTGGGCACGCAGGTCCTCACCCTACTGAGGTTGTGGTGGGAACGCATGGCCGGAACTTATAGGGTTTGTGTTGGGCACGCAGGTCCTCACCCTAAAGGGTTGTGATGGGCACGCAGGCCCGGACACTACAGAGGTTGTGGTTGGCACGCAGGCCCGGAACCTATAAGGGTTGTGGTGGGCACACAGGCCCTCACCCTAAAGGGGTTGTGGTGGGCACGCAGGCCCGGACCCTACAGTGGTTGTGGTGGACACGCAGGCCCGGACCTTACAGGAGTTGTGGTGGGCACGCAGACCCGGACCCTATAGGGGTTGTAATGGGCACGCAGGCCCTCACCGTACAGGGGTTTTGGTGGGCACGCAGGCCCGGACTCAATAGGGGTTGTGATGGGCACGAAGGCCCGGACTCAACAGGGGTTGTGATGGGAACGCAGGCCCGGGGCCCTATAGGGGTTGTAGTGGGAACACAGGCCCACACCCTCCAGGGGATGTGGAGGGAACGCAGGCTCTCATCCTAAACGGGTTGTGGTGGGCTCAAAGGCCAGGACCCTATAGGGGTTGTGGTGGGCACGAAGTCCTGGACCCTACAGAGGTTGTTGTGGGCACGCAGGCCCGGACCCTACAGAGGTTGTGGTGGGCACGCAGGCCCGTACCCTAAAGGGGTTGTGGTGGGCACGCAGTCCCGGACCCTACAGGGGTTGTGTTGAGCACGCAGGCCCGGACCCTACAAGGGTTGTGGTGGGCACGCAGGCCCAGGCCCTACAGAGGTTGTGGTGAGCACGCAGGCCCGGACCCTACAAGGGTTGTGGTGGGCACGCAGGCCCAGGCCCTACAGAGGTTGTGGTGAGCACGCAGGCCCGGACCCTACAGAGGTTGTGATTGGCACGTAGTCCCGGACCCTACAGAGGTTGTGGTGGGCTCGCAGGCCCGGACCGTACAGGAATTGAGGGGGGCACGCAGGCCCGGACCCTGTAGGGGTTGTGGTGGGCACGAAGGCCCTCACCCTTCAGGGGTTGAGGTGGGCACGCAGGCCAGGAGCCTATTGGGGTTGTGGTGGGCACGCAGGCTCTCACCCTTCCGGGGTTGTGGTGGGCACGCAGGACAGGACCCTATATGGGTTGTGGTGGGCACGCAGGCCCCTCACCCTTCAGGGGTTGTGGTGGGCACGCAGGCCCGGACCCTACTGGGGTTTTGGTGGGCACGCAGGCCCGGATTTTATAGGGGTTGTGGTGGGCACGCAGGCTCTCACCCTTTCGGGGTTGTGGTGGGTACGCAGGACAGGACCCTATAGGGGTTGTGGTGGGCACGCAGGCCCCTCACCCTTCAGGGGTTGTGGTGGGCACGCAGGCCCGGACCCTACTGGGGTTTTGGTGGGCACGCAGGCTCGGACCTTAAAGGGGTTGTGGTGGGCACGAAGACCCTCACTATACAGGGTTGTGGTGGGCACGCAGGCACAGACCCTTCATGGGTTGTGATGGGCACGCAGGCCCACACCCTACAGGGGTTGAGGTGGGCACGCAGGCCCGGACCCAATAGGTGTTTTGGTGGGCATGCAGGCACGGACCCAATAGGGGTTTTGGTGGGCAAGCCGGCCCTCACCCTACAGGGATTATGGTGGGCACGCAGGCCTGGACCCAATAGGGGTTTTGGTGGGCACGCTGGCCCGGACCCAATAGGGGTTTTGGTGGGCACGCAGGCACTTACCCTACAGGGGTTGTGGTGGGAATGCAGGCTTGGACCCTATAGAGGTTGTGGTGGGCACGCAGGCCCGGACCCTATAGGGGTTGTGGTGGGCATGCAGGCTTGGACCCTATAGCGGTTGTGGTGGGCACGCAGGCCCGGACCCAACAGGGGTTGTGATGGGTACGCAGGCCCGGGGCCCTATAGGGGTTGTAGTGGGAACACAGGCCCGTACCCTATTGAGGTTGTGGTGGGCATGCAGGCTCCTCACCCTAAAGGGGTTCTGGTGGGCACGCAGGCTTGGACCTTATAGTGGTTGCGGTGGGCACGCAGGCCCGGGCCATACAGGGGTTGTGATGGGCACGCAGGCTTGGGCCCTATAGGGGTTGTGTTGGGCACGCAGTCCCGGATACTATAGGGGTTGTGATGGGCACGCCGGCCCGGACCTTGCAGGGGTTGTGGTGGGCACGCAGGCCCAGACCCTACCGGGCTTGTGGTGGGTATGCAGGCCCGGACCCAGTAGGGGTTTTGGTGGGCACGCAGGCCCGGACCCTGTAGGGGTTGTGGTGGGCACGCAGGCCCGGACCCTGTAGAGGTTGTGGTGGGCACGCAGGCCCGGACCCTGTAGAGGTTGTGAAGGGCACGCGGACCTGGACCCTACAGGGGTTGTTTTAGGTACGAAGGCCCGGACCGTATAGGGGTTGTGGTGGGCAAGCAGGCACTCGCCTTTCAGGGGTTGTGGTGGGCACGCAGGCCCGGACCCTATATGAGTTGTGGTGGGCATGCAGGCCCGGACCCTATAGGGGTTGTGGTTGGCATGCAGGCCCGAACCCTATAGGGGTTGTGGTGGGCACGCAGGCCCTCGCCCTTTAGGGGTTGTGGTGGGCACGCAGCCTCGGACCCTATACGGGTGGGTGGTGGTGGGCACGCAGGCCCGGACCCTATAAGGGTTATGGTGAGCACGCAGTCCTGGACTCTACAGGGGTAGCTTTAGGTACGCACGCCCGGACCCTGTAGAGGTTGTGGTGGGCACGCAGGCACTCGCCTTTCAGAGGTTGTGGTGGGCACACAGGCCCTCGCCCTTTAGGGGTTGTGGTGGGCACACAGCCTCGGACCCTATAGGGGTTGTGGTGGGCACGCAGGTCCGGACCCTGCTGGGATTGTGATGGGCACGCAGGCCCGGACCCAAAAGGGGTTGATGTGGGCACGCAGGCCCAGACCCTATAGGGAGTTTGGTGGGCACTGGTATAAGAAATGGTGGGCTTGCTATGGGAAAACTAGTGCTATTCAGGGGTCAGGTCAGTCAGAATAAAGATGTATCTATTTGGGGAGATCAGTAAGGCCCGGCCCCCATGGAAACTTGAAGTAGTGCTGACTACTTGGCTACACAACAAGGTCAGTCTAGGGAATGATCAAGATCTCCTACACAGGAAGAACGATACTCTTATAATTCATGTACTTATTTATTAACCCCTTAACAGCCCCCATATACATTCACACCAATAACAATAATAATAATAACTTTATCACACTACCTTACGTTAAAAGCCTTGGTCCACATAAGCAGGATACAAGGTTTTACACTGAACCCAAGCTAGGGTAAAGCTCTACTATTGAATAACTTGAAGTTAGAGTCAGCTTAGGGTAGGGGGACCACGTGGTTCCAATGGAACCCCCTTTAGAATAACTAGTAATATAAACCCTAAGAACACCTACTACACACAAAGTATACTACTCTACACATAGGACATGAGTATGCCAGACATGGAATATTAACTCAGTTGGTACTTATCTTGAACAAGACACAGAAATAAGGAAACGAAGAGGAAGGGTAGGAGGATCCTGTCCACACCACGCCAGCTCAGAAAAAGATGGAGTCTCAGTCTCCTTCCCCCCAGCTGCCGGCAGACTGCTCAACTAATCGTACCTCAGCCCTATACCAAGTTTACTCAGGTTTACTTTACAAATGATCATCCGGACTATATGGGAAGGACCCCCAGCCGGATTAGCACGTTTTTCGGATAATGGTACTTTTTCACCTACATGTTCAAAACTAACCATTCCCAACTATTTTTATACTACAAATAACATAATTTGAATTGACATGCCACATACAATTATTAAATATTCAACTAAAAACCTCAACTTACCTTTTTGTTATTCGTCTTCTTGATTGATGACACATCTTGAAGTTAAAAATTCTTGACAATTTACGTAACTTATATTAACACAACACTAAAATTAACACTAAAAATTACTGTACAGTTCATTAGGCAAAGTTAGTTCTCACTGTCTGCTGAGGATGCCTCACTTGTTGAAGGCGCTTGGTTTGATTTTCGTACCATATATGAATCAAGTGTTGCTTGCCTTCTGTGTTCACTGGCCAGTTGTATGATCAGCTCTTTTGTTCGCCTAAGGTACGGATACATGTTTCCAACCTCTGGATGAGCACAATTCGATGAAAAATTTATTAATCCGTCAACATACGTCATGAGTACACTGTATTTCGTAGTCATTGGAGTTGGTTCTTCACTGCCTTCTTCATCCTCTTCGTCCACCTCACCAGTAACAGACTGTAGAATCTCGTCTTCACTCATCACACCATATCCTGGATCATTGGCATCTTGTTCAAGCCAATCAACCACATCCTGTCTTTTAAGTTTTCGCCGGCATTTCTAAACATTCCATGGATTTCATCTGTAAATCCTTCAAAATCCATTTCTTCATCCTCCTCATTTCTGACCGTAGACGTGAGGAGTTTTTTCCAGGAATTTTTCAAAGTCAATTCCTTTAATTCACTCCACACCTTGGCCCAGTTATAGATGGCTTCCTTGATTGTATAGTTCTTCAAATTCTGAAGGTTTTTTTTAGCCCTGTTATCCACACCGAGTTCAATATCTTCCGGAAGAGGCAAAACCACCAAAACTTCGTTTAGCATTTTTTTGGTGTACAACCTCTTCGTAGCACAGATAACTCCCTGATCCATAGGCTGAATGAGAGAGGTTGTGTTAGGAGGAAGTGCCATACACGTTATCTTGCCATCATGTGAGATTAACGTGTCAATTCTGGGGTGGGCAGGCGCATTATCAAGCAACAGTAAAGCCCGAACTTCGCTTGGCCTTATTTTAAGTTTCTTAATTTGATAGGCACGAACTTCCCTGCAGAATACGTCATGAAACCAGGAAAGAAAGATCTCCTGTGTAAACCATGCATTTTTTTGAGTTATAATATTTCACTGGCAGTCTGTCCATGCAATGTTGCAAGGCTCTTGGTTTCTTAGATTTCCAACAATTGCACACGTGATTCTGTCTGTGCCGTCGGCATTCGAACACATCATGGCTGAGAGCCTGTCCTTGCAAACCTTACGTCCTGGCACACAACCCTCACTCCTCATTGCTAGAGTTTTTTCTGGTAAACTCCTCCAATACAACCCAGTTTCATCTGCATTATAAATTTGATACGAATATATATTATTTGCCACAATATATTCTCGTAATTTATGTTTAAATGGTTCTACACTGCTTTCATCTGCACTCAGTTTTTCACCGACAATTTTCCTCTTCACAATATTGTGCCTACCCTTGAACCTTGCAACCCACCCTTCACTCGCTTCGAAATTCTTTATTCCAAGGCTTTCAGCAAATCTGCTTGCAGCATTTTGTTTTTCTGGGCCGCGAATTGTCACGCCAGCTGTGCGGTGTTGAGCAAACCACTTGTACACAGCCTCATCCAACTGCACATGCGTCGAAGTTTTCATAGTTTTTCTACCACAACCTTTGCTAGTGCTTGCACCTTCACTTGCACAGGATGAAATGAATTGCATAAGTTTCTCTTTTTGTTTCCTTATATCAGAAACAGTACTAGTGCCAATATTAAATTCCTTGGCAACACTTGAGGTCGACCGACCATGTTCACAAAGTTGTATAACACGTAGCTTGTCCTTAAGTGTTAGGACAACCTTCTTCCTCTTTCCACCTCCAGAACGATTCATGCTGCTACCAGACATAGTCTTGGCCAAAAATGTTCAAAGTTACTATGAAAATAAAAAAGTTATTTAAAAAAATATTTCACTAATGGCGCGGCACTGTGGTGTAACACGAGGTTAGAGAGCACATGGCTTGACCAGGCCTGGACGGGTCCAGTCGGGGCAGGGAGGAGGCACGTTACGTAGGCCGCCAGGAGGAAGAAAAATATAAATATTTTTGAAGGAAACTTCAGCCTGTGCAAATTGTTTTTAGGAAACTTGTATGGAATTTTTTATTACATAATTACTAGTATTTCTTTTGATTTTGGCTATGATGAATTGTTCTAAAATTGATAGTAATTACTGTACTGTAGTCATCCCCCCCCTAATCCCCCCAGGTGGTTCCTCCCAACGCTCCCCTCTCTCCCGACACCACCCACCCACCCCACCCCCACGTACACCATGCGCCTCGAGTCTGAGGCAGACGGGATTAATACCGTATGGCCCGCCTCATGTTTTCATATATGGACAAAGGCACGATTATCCGGGCGACTGACCTGATAGTGTAATTTCTGCAGAAAATTAACCGGGCCCCAATATTTTATCCGACTAAACCTGCTTTAATCCGGTCCCTGTGGCTATTTTGGCCGGATATTGTGATAACTTTATCCGCTCGCGATTTTGGCCGTATAAGGGCGTTTTCCGGATGTTTGAATCCCGGATAATCGTGGGGTTACAGTATTAGTAAACATAGTTGGTGCCTATGTTATTATTTAATAATCAACCCCCAGCTCAGTCTTTAAATGCTCTATGAGAAACAAGAATAGTCTTACGTCTGGCAGGGAAGATACAAACAAAGACACATCGAGTTGCGTTTTGCTACTCTAACGTAGCTTATTTAGTTCAATTTTGAACTCTGGTTTCCACTGAAGAACCCAGGGTCGTAACAGGCACGTAGACCCTAACCCTACAGTGGTTGTGGTGGGCACGCATTCCCATACCCTACAGGGGTTGTGGTGGGCACACAGGCTTGGACCTTATAGCGGTTGTGGTGGGCACGCAGGCCCGGACCCAACAGGGGTTGTGATGGGTACGCAGGCCCGGGGCCCTATAGGGGTTGTAGTGGGAACACAGGCCCGTACCCTATAGGGGTTGTGGTGGGCACACAGGCCCCTCACCCTACAGGGGTTCTGGTGGGCACACAGGCTTGGACCTTATAGTGGTTGTGGTGGGCACGCAGGCCCGGACCCTACAGGGGTTGTGATGGGCACGCAGGCCCAGGCCCTATATAGGTTTCGGTGGGCACGCAGGCCCGGACCCTATAGGGGTTGTGACGGGCACGCATGGCTGGACCCTATATGGGTTGTGGTGGGCATGCAGACCCGTACCCTATAGGGGTTGTGGTGTGCATGCAGGCCCGGACCCTATACGGGTTTTTGTGGGCACGCGGACCAGGACCCTACAGTGGTTGTTTTAGGTACGCAGGCCCGGACCCTGTAGAGGTTTTGGTGGGCACGCAGGCACTCACCTTTCAGGGGTTGTGGTGGGCACGCAGGCCCTACCCTATAGGGGTTGTGGTGGGCACGCAGGTCCGGACCCTGCAGGTACTGTGATGGGCACACAGGCCCGGACCCTACAGGGGTTGTTGTGGGCACGCAGGCCGTTACCCTACAGGGGGTTGTGGTGGGCACGCAGGCCCGAACCCTATAGAGGATGTAGTGGGCACGCAGGCCTGCAACCTACAGGGGTTGTGGTGGGCACGCAGGCCTGGACCCTATAGGGGTTGTGGTGGGCGCACAGGCACTCGCCCTTCAGGGGTTGTGGTGAGCACGCAGGCCCGAACCCTATAGGGGTTGTAGTGGGCACGCAGGCCCGGACCCTATAGGGGTTGTGGTGGACACGCAGTCCCGAACTCTGTTACGACCCTGGATTCTTCAGTGGAAACCAGAGATCAAAATTTAACTAAATAAGCTACGTTAGAGTAGTAAATCGCAACTTGATGTGTCTTTGTTTGTATCTTCCCTGCCAGACGTAAGACTATTCTTGTTTCTCAAAGAGCATTTAAAGACTGAGCTGGGGGTTGATTATTAAATAATAACATAGGCACCAACTATGTTTACTAATACTCTAATCATTTGTAAAGTAAACCTGAGTAAACTTGGTATAGGGCTGCAGGACGATTAGTTGAGCAGTCTGGCGGCAGCTGGGGGGAAGGAGACTGAGACTCCATCTTTTTCTGAGCTGGCGTGGTGTGGACAGGATCCTCCTACCCTTCCTCTTCGTTTCCTTATTTCTGTGTCTTGTTCAAGATAAGTACCAACTGAGTTAATATTCCATGTCTGGCATACTCATGTCCTATGTGTAGAGTAGTATACTTTGTGTGTAGTAGGTGTTCTTAGGGTTTATATTACTAGTTATTCTAAAGGGGGTCCCATTGGAACCACGTGGTCCCCTACCCAAAGCTGACTCTAACTTCAAGTTATTCAGTAGTAGAGCTTTACCCTAGCTTGGGTTCAGTGTAAAACCTTGTATCCTGCTTATGTGGACCAAGGCTTTTAACGTAAGGTAGTGTGATAAAGTTATTATTATTATTGTTATTGGTGTGAATGTATATGGGGGCTGTTAAGGGGTTAATAAATAAGTACATGAATTATAAGAGTATCGTTCTTCCTGTGTAGGAGATCTTGATCATTCCCTAGACTGACCTTGTTGTGTAGCCAAGTAGTCAGCACTACTTCTAGTTTCCATGGGGGCCGGGCCTTACTGATCTCCCCAAATAGATACATCTTTATTCTGACTGACCTGACCCCTGAATAGCACTAGTTTCCCCATAGCAAGCCCACCATATTTTTGTAACAAGTGGTTGGCCAGTCCGGGAGGAACAGTAAATTGAAAAAATTAGATTCTTGAGTGCCAAAACTAAATTTTTTTGTTTCCGCAGAACGGTTGTGTGCTAGCCTAGGGTCCAGCTCATCTAGCAAAGGACATTCTTGCACTGACTGGACACCCAGCTGGATCCCTTCACGATTAAGGTTAGTGTGGCCTTGTGTTAGGGGCCGTGCAAATTTTTGTTTTTTTTTCCAATTTTTTTCCCAACTGGCAAGGGAGCCTTCAGCAGTAGAGATAAAGAAACTTACCAAGTCTAATTTAGTATTGTTAGGCAAGGAATTTGGCCTAGAATTAAATGATGCGGAAAAAAGTGGACTTTGGTGAATGAAATATTATAGCATTGTATTGATCAAGAACTATTGGAAAGTGATACACCTTTATGCCAGCCTACCCAAGCAGAAAGTGCAACTCATAGGGATAGAGAGTTAGCTCTAGAGTTAGCAAGAATAAAATTAGAGGAGCAAAGACTCAAAACCGAGGAGGCAAGAATTAGAGCGAATGCCACTGGACCTCCACCTGCCGGGGATTCAAACGCCAGGCATTATGAGAAAAAGCATAATTTGCCTGAATTTTCCGAGTCGGACCCTGAAAGGTTTTTCAACCATTTTCAGAGATTGGCCATGTCCATGAACTGGCCAAAGGAAGAGTTGGTGAAAATCCTACAGGGAAGAATTAGGGGTAAAGCACAAGATATTTTTATAAACATGCCTGACGACGAGTGTTTTGAATATGATAAAGTCAGGGAATGTATTTTGCGGGCATATGAAATTACTCCTGAAGCTCACCGCCAAGCTTATCGCAACCTTAGGCCTACCCACAACCAACCGCTCACTGAATTTGCTAATGATCAAATTAGATTGTTTGATAAATGGATTCGCTCGGCTAAAGCCGAAACATATGAGGCACTTAGGAATAGTATGTTAATAGAACAGTTTATAGATAGTATGCCAGACATTGTAGCTCAGTATATAAGGGGAAGGGTAGAGGTAAATTCTAAAATAGGGGATTTGGCCAAGTTGGCAGAAAACTACCAATTGGCGGGCAAAAGGTCCAATAAAAATAATTATACCCCACAGAGTAACAAAACTTATACCCACAGCCAGTCCAGACCAGCTCATTCTAACCCTTTAACTAATGCACCTTCTGTTTCAGACATAACTAACCCTGTTAAAGTGTCTAGCCCCACGGCACCTAAGGGTGAACCGAAGGGTAATTCTGTTAGTAATGTCTCTTCTCCCCGACGTTTTTGTGGTCACTGTAAATGTCCCAACCACACTATTATCCGTTGTAGGCAACTGTACCCGGAAAAAAGACCCAATGCTCTAGTTGTGACACAGGGCTTGAGGCCTTCGGAAGGGTTAGGGAGTAAGACCTCCAACCCACAGTGGTTGGACTTGCTTACCCCATTCATATCGAAAGGGAGACTACTTTTGTCTGAGGGTTCTTCCTGGAAGGACGTGGTGATCTTCTGAGACACTGGTGCCATCCAGACTTTAATTTTAGAGAGTGCGTTGCAAGGTGCCAACACTCTCGACACTGGAGAGGTGGTACTGGTCGAGGGTGTCACTAGTGATACTCGTGCAGTACCCCTCCATAAGGTTACCCTGGAATCTGATTTCCACAAGGGTGTTTGTACAGTTGGAGTCACTTCATACCTACCTTTCCCTAATGTTATAAATAAATAAATAAATATGTTTATTCAAGTAAGGTACATACATACAAGTGATGTTACATTAATGGAGTGATATATAGATAGAGCTAGTACATACAATGCCTAAAGCCACTATTATGCAATGCGTTTCGGGCAAGAAAAACATTAATATCTAGAACTTAATACTAATTGAGCATAAAGAATAAAAAGTGTTGAGAACAAATACAAATAAAGATAAAAAAAAGGGGGGAACATGACTGAAAAAGCAGCACAAATACAATAGGTTGACAAATAGTGTTGATTAAAAAAAAAAATAACAGACATGGGTTGACAATAGAGGAGTGAGGTAGGTTACAGGGAATTTATTAGGTAGTGTTTAGTTTTTATCTTAAACTGGTTGAGAGAGGTACAGTCTATAACATGGTTGGGAAGGTCATTCCACATTCTGGGTCCCTTGATTTGTAGAGCATTTCTAGTTTGATTAAGTCGTACTCTAGGAATATCAAAACTGTATTTATTTCTGGTGTGGTGCTCATGGGTTCTGTTACAACCTTCAATGAAGCATTTTGAGGTCAGGATTGGCATTACAGTTCAGCGTTTTATATATGTATAATACACAAGAGTGAATGTGCTGTGACTTAATATCTAACATATTCAGAGATTTGAGTAAGGGTACCGAGTGATGTCTGGGGCCAGAGTTGGATATTGTCCTAATAGCAGCTTTGTGTTGGGTAATAAGAGGACGTAAATGATTTTGGTAGTAGAACCCCAAGCACAAATACCATAGTTGAGGTATGGATAGATGAGGGAGTAATAGAGAGTAACCAGGGCAGGGCGGGGTACATAATATCTGATCTTAGAAAGAATGCCAACAGTTTTTGAAACTTTTTTTGATATATTTAGAATGTGACCCTGGAAATTCAGCTTGTGGTCGATGAGAACGCCAAGGAATTTGCCATCTAATTTGTTACAAATTTGGGTATTGTTTATTTTGAGATTTATCTGATTAGAGGATTTATTGCCAAACAGAATATAAAACGTTTTGTCAATGTTAAGGGTGAGTTTGTTGGCAGTTAGCCAAAGATGGACTTTCTCTAGCTCAGTATTTACTGTGGCATTTAGAGCAAGGGGGTCAGGACTGTAGTAAATGAAGGTTGTGTCGTCAGCAAATAGAATTGGTTTGAGGTGTTGGGAGGCATTTGGAAGGTCATTAATGTAGATGAGAAAGAGGAGAGGGCCAAGTATGCTGCCCTGAGGAACACCAATGTTGATGGGTAGGGTGTGAGAAATTGTATTATTCACAGAAACATACTGGAGCCTGTCAGTAAGATAAGATTTAAGGTATTGCAGGGAGTGTCCTCTGACTCCATAATGATGTAATATAAGAAGAAGGTTTTGATGGTTGACAGTGTCAAAAGCCTTACGCAGGTCCACAAATAACCCAACAGGAAACTCCTTTTTATCAAGAGCTGCGTGAATTAAGTTAATCATACTAATAAGTGCATCGTTAGTGCTTTTTTTGGGTCTGAAGCCATATTGACAAGAGCTAAGTATATTGTGTTTGGCTAGAAAAGAGTAAAGCTGCTTGTAGATTAGCTTTTCGAATATTTTTGACAAGTTAGGCAGGATTGATATAGGTCTGTAGTTGTTAACATCTGTGAGATCACCACATTTGTGGACAGGGGTTACTCTTGCTTTTTTTTAGAATGTCAGGAAAGGTTTGGAGTTCAAGTGACTTGTTGAAGAGCAATGCAATAGCAGGGGCTAGAGATCTGGAGGCTTTTTTGTAAATTAAAGTTGGTATCTCCTCGAGGGCACTAGACTTGGTTTTAAGGGAAAGGATTATTTCATTGATATCAGTGGAACTAGTAGGCTTTAGGTACAGAGACTGTGGATAGTTACCTGTAAGATAGTCCTTAACATCAGTACAGGAAGATGGAATATCATTTGCAAGGGATGACCCAATGGAAGAGAAGAACCTATTGAACGCAATAGCAGAATCAGAGGCTGAAAGCTGACCAACGTTATTGGAAAGGAGTGTTGGTTTGTTATTTAAAATCTTCTTTGATCCCAATATTTGTGAAATTGTGCTCCAAGTTTTTTTAATGTTGCTCTTTATTTGGGTAAATTTATCTTCATAGTATTTAGTTTTGGCTCGTCTAATTATTTTAGATAGCAATAACGAGCCATTCTTTGAGAATTCTTTGGAGACTGTTCCTAGCCTATACTTCTTCTCAAGGTCGTGTTTTTTGTTAATGGATTTAAGTATTTCCTTTGTAAGCAAAGGATTGTTAAGTCTTTTGCTTGTGACTTGTTTTATAAGCATAGGACAGTGGGTGTTATAAAGGCTAAGAGTTGTTTGTAGAAAAGATTGCACTGCCAGGTTGATGTCCCCTATGTTACCGAACTCGGACTCCCAGTTGACATTATCAGCAGCAGTTATAAAATTGTTTATAGCAGTTTCATTGTGCAACCTAAAGCTTAACTCCCTTGTCTCTAGAGGTGGTTTGCTAATGTTAGTTAAGAGAAATGTGGGGTAATGGTCTGTAGTGCTATCGGTGATTATACCTGAAGTAAGCGGAGAGGTTATTTTGGTCCAGATGTGATCTAGGGAGTAATACTGTTGATGTAATAGTTGGTAATGATTTAGCAGGGGATAAGGTAGGGGACTCCAGACTGCCTATTATTTTGCCTACCCCTAAGGTTTGCCTGGATCCACCCGCCGTAGAGGATAACGTTGTGTACCCTGCGTGCGCAGTGACCAGGTCTATGGGACTTAAATGTAAGGGCAGCCCTGTGCTTGCCAAGGTGGTAAATCCCGAGGACACGAGGAACTTTCCTAGTGGTGAAAACCAACTGGACCTCGCGGACACATTCATGGCCCGACTCGATGACGTGGCCGAGGACATTGTGGAGAGCCTGCCAAAGCCACCTACCGAGAGTAGTGGGGAGGTGGAGGAGAACACTGTTGAGCCTCGGCCAATAGCATCTGACCAAGGCCAAATGCCTCCTTGAGTGAGTTACAAAAAGCTGACCCCACTCTTGCAGATTGTCATGAGACAGCCGTCTCTATGGAGGAAATTATAGACGCAGCAACTGGGTACTACTACAATGATCGGATTTTGATGAGAAAATGGAGACCACAGAGTGCTCCCTTGTCAAATGAGTGGGAGGTAGTCCACCTGGTTATGTTGCCAACCTGCTATAGAGAAAGAGTTTTGGCAGCTGCTCATGATGATCCTATGGGGGGACATCAAGGTATTAATATCACGTATCACAAAATTTTAAAGTATTTTTTCTGGCCCAAGCTGAAAAGCGATGTGGCAAAATTTTGTAATGCGTCTATTATTTGTCAACTGGTTGGGAAACCAAACCAGACTCCACCTAAAGCTCCTCTACGGCCTATTGTCATGCCAGAGGAACCATTTTCTCATGTGGTAATGGACTGTGTTGGACCATTATCTAGAACTAAGTCTGGTAATATTTACCTAATCACGATGATGTGTATCACTACTCGTTACCCAGAGGCTTTTGCTGTAAGGAACATCCGAGGCAAACTGTTGTTGCTCATATGTTGCAATTTTTTTCCACTTTTGGACTGCCTCGGGTCGTGCAAACTGACAATGGTACTAACTTTAAGTCTGATATTTTTGAGCAATTTTGTAAGGACCATGGAATAACTCATAAGGTTTCCAGCCCATACCATCCACAGAGTCAGGGAGTAATCGAACGTTTCCATCTAACTCTGAAGCAGATGTTGAAGACATCGTGTGAGAGTTCCCACACCTTCTGGGACGAGAATTTACCATATGTTTTGTTTGCGGCTAGAGAGGGATTACAAAGTTCACTGGGTTGTTCTCCTTTTGAGTTAGTCTTTGGCCATAAAGTTCGTGGACCCTTGCAAATGTTACAGAAGAATCTGTTAGGGAACGTAACGTTAACCGAAGGTTCGGCTTTCTTTGCGCAACACCACCAGAGACTCAAGGACTGCAAGGTGGTGGCACTAAAGCATCTTGAGAAGGCCCAAGAAAAGATGAAAGAACGTAACGATGCTAAATCTAAGTTGCGGGTATTTCAGCCTGGCAACCCTGTCCTGGTATTAAAGCCTATGGAACACTATGTCCCACAAGTACGAAGGCCCCTACATTGTGACAGAAAAGACTGGGGACCTCACGTACAAAGTGAGGCACTCTGACAAACGTAACCAGGTAATGCTCGTACATGTAAATTGGCTGAAGAAGTTCCAGGGCCCCAGGCCCATTGCACTAACCAATGTTTCCATTTCCAGTGAGGGAGGGGATGATTGTTCTGGGGACCCAACTAATCTCATTCTCAATAATTCTAGTTGTGTGAATGCTGTGGAGGAGGGACTGTCCCATTTGCAGATGGCCCAACGTGAAGAGGTGCAGTCGTTGGTTGATGAATTCTCCAGTCTGTTCGGGGAGGTCCCGACCCAGACTGATGCCATTTGCCATGATGTCGAGTTGACGGACTACACTCCCATTCGCCTTCAACCCTATCGGATGAGTCCAGAAAAGAAGGCCATCGTACGGAAGGAGGTCGACTTCTTGCTCCAGCACGGCCTCATCCGGCCGAGCCAGGGCTCTTGGTGCTTGCCCTGCCTTTTGGTCCCCAAACCAGACGGCTCCTGGCGATTATGCACCGACTATCGGCAGCTCAACAAGGTGACCATTGTGGATGCCCATCCGCTGCCCCTCCTCGAGGACTGCATCGACGAGTTGGGAAATGCCAAGTACGTTTCGAAATTCGACCTCTCGAGGGGGTATTATCAAATCCCACTCACTGAACGTGCTAAACAACTAACTGCATTCGTGACACCCGAGGGTGTTTTTGAGTATCAAGTGTTACCGTTCGACTTGCATAATGCCCCTGCCACATTCCAGAGACTCATGAACTCTCTGCTCGTTAATGTGCCAAATTGTCGGGCTTATTTAGATGATATCGTGCTCTTTGACAGTAATTGGGCTGACCACATAGCTAGGTTACACCAGTTGTTTGCAATCTTGAAAAAGGCAAATCTTATCTTAAATGCAAAAAAGTGTCATTTTGGCCAAGGCACAGTGACATACCTTGGTTATGAAGTGGGCCAAGGAAAAGTGTTACCTTGGCAAGATAAAATCAGTGCCATTCTGGAGTGTCCAGTGCTAAAGTCTAAAAAGGACATTCAAAGATTTATCGGTATGTGTGCGAACTATCGACGCTTTTGTCAGAACTTTTCCAGTGTTGCCACTCCTCTCACAGACTTGTTGAGGAAGGCCGTCAAATTTAAGTGGTCATCAGACTGTGCATAGGCATTTAAAAATTTGAAATTGATTTTAGCTTCCACCCCAGTGCTTGCTAGTCCAAGGTTCGACTGACTGTTTAAAATTCATGTTGACGCGACTGACTCGGGTGCTGGTGCAGTGTTGTTGCAAACTGGGGATGACCAGGTGGAACACCCAGTATATTATTACTCTGTGAAATTCGACAAGGCGCAACGCAATTATTCAGTGGTAGAAAAAGAGGCGTTGGCGCTAGTGTTAACATGTAAAAAGTTTGAAGTTTACCTCACAGGTAATATAGTGGAAGTGTACACGGACCATAACCCACTAGTCTTCCTGACTCAGATGAAGGGTAAGAATAAACGCATCCTCAGGTGGGCGTTGTACCTACAGGACTTCAATCTTTCCATTACCCAGCTACCGGGCCGACTCAACGTGATGGCCGACGCTCTGTCCAGGTTGCAGGAATAACATTCATCTAGGCCACAGGAAGCCATTTACCAACTGTCATGCTTTAGTTATTTTTTTTTAGGTTCTCCTGTGACATTAAATATTCCATGTCCAAATTATTTACTTCCCTTTTTTTTTGTGTATTTTTTTTCTTTCAGAGAACTCCTTTGTATTTTTCTTGCAGAGAAATTGTTGTTTTTGATTGATTTTTTTTGTCATATATTTTTTCTTTTTATTCTCTGTATACTCTTACAAAAAATATGACTACTATTCTAGTAGTCATTTTTTGTTCTCTGAATGGGGGAGAAGTGTTACGACCCTGGGTTCTTCAGTGGAAACCAGAGGTCAAAATTGAACTAAATAAGCTACCTTAGAGTAGTAAATCGCAACTCGATGTGTCTTTGTTTGTATCTTCCCTGCCAGACGTAAGACTATTCTTGTTTCTCAAAGAGCATTTAAAGACTGAGCTGGGGGTTGATTATTAAATAATAACATAGGCACCAACTATGTTTACTAATACTCTAATCATTTGTAAAGTAAACCTGAGTAAACTTGGTATAGGGCTGCGGTACGATTAGTTGAGCAGTTTGACGGCAGCTGGGGGGAAGGAGACTGAGACTCCATCTTTTTCTGAGCTGGCGTGGTGTGGACAGGATCCTCCTACCCTTCCTCTTTGTTTCCTTATTTCTGTGTCTTGTTCAAGATAAGTACCAACAGAGTTATTATTCCATGTCTGGCATACTCATGTCCTATGTGTAGAGTAGTATACTTTGTGTGCAGTAGGTGTTCTTAGGGTTTATATTACTAGTTATTCCAAAGTTGGTCCCATTGGAACCACGTGGTCCCCTACCCTAAGCTGACTCTAACTTCAAGTTATTCAGTAGTAGAGCTTTACCCTAGCTTGTGTTCAGTGTAAAACCTTGTATCCTGCTTATGTGGACCAAGGCTTTTAACGTAAGGTAGTGTGGTAAAGTTATTATTATTGTTGTTATTGGTGTGAATGTATATGGGGGGCCGTTAAGGGGTTAATAAATAAGTACATGAATTATAAGAGTATTGTTCTTCCTGTGTAGGAGATCTTGATCATTCCCTAGACTGACCTTGTTGTGTAGCCAAGTAGTCAGCACTACTTCTAGTTTCCACGAGGGCCGGGCCTTACTGATCTCCCCAAATAGATACATCTTTATTCTGACTGACCTGACCCCTGAATAGCACTAGTTTCCCCATAGCAAGACCACCATTTTTTTATAACAAACTCTATAGGGGTTGTGGTGGGCACACAGTCCCGGACCCTGTAGGGGTTATTGTGGGCACTCAGACCTGGACCCTACAGAGGTTATTTTGGGTACACAGACCCGGACCTTACCGGGCTTGTGGTGAGCATGCAGGCCAGGACCCAACAGGGGGCTTTGGTGGGCAAGCAGGCCCTCACCCTTCAGGGGTTGTGGACGGCACGCAGGCCCGGACCGTATAGAGGTTGTGGAGGGCACGCAGGCCGTCACCCATCAGAGGGTTGTGTTGGGCACGCAAGCCCGGACTCTACAGGTTTTTTTTGTGGGCACACAGGCCCTCATCCTATAGGGGATGTGGTGGGCACGGAGGCCCAGACCCTATAGTGGTTGTGGTGGGCACGCAGGTCCGGACAGTAAAGGGGTTGTGGTGGGCACGCAGGCCCGGACCCTTCAGGGGTTGTTTTGGGCACGCAGACCCGTACCCTACAGGGGATGTTGTGGGCACGCAGGCCCGGACCCTACAAGGGTTGTGGTGGGTTCGCAGGCCCGGACCCTATAGGGGTTGTGGTGGGCACGCAGGCCCGGACCCTATAGGGGTTGTGTTGGGCACGCAGGCCCGGACCCTATAGGGGTTGTGATGGGCACGCAGGGCCGGACCCTATATGGGTTGTGGTGGGCACGCCGGCCCGGACCTTGCAGGGGTTGTGGTGGGCACTCAGGCCCTCACCATACAAGGATTGTGGTGGGCACGCAGGCCCGGACCCTATATGGGTTGTGGTGGGCACGCAGACCTTGACCCTACAGAGGTTGTTTTGGGTACACAGACCCGGACCCTACCGGGCTTGTGGTGGGCACGCAGGCCCGGACCCTACCGGGCTTCTGGTGGGCACGCAGGCCCGGATCCAGTTGGGGTTATGGTGGGCACGCGGTCCTGGACCCTACAGGGGTAGTTTTAGGTACGCAGGCCCGGACCCTGTAGAGGTTGTGGTGGGCACGCAGGCACTCGCCTTTCAGGGGTTGTGGTGGGCACGCAGGCCCGGACCCTATAGGGGTTGTGGTTGGCACGCAGGTCCGGACCCTATAGGGGTTGTGGTGGGCACGCAGGCCTTTACCCTACAGGGGGTTGTGGTGGGCACGCAGTCCCGAACCCTATAGGGGTTGTAGTGGGCACGCAGGCCCGCAACCTACAGGGGTTGTGGTGGGCACGCAGGCCTGGATCCGACAGGGGTTGTGGTGGGCACGCAGGCCCGGACCCTATAGGGGTTGTGGTGGGCGCACAGGCACTCGCCCTTCAGGGGTTGTGGTGGGCACGCAAGCCCGGACCCTATACGGGTGGTGGTGGGCACGCAGGCCCGGACCCTATAGAGGTTGTGGTGGGCACACAGGCCCGGACTCTATAGGGGTTGTGGTGGGCACACAGGCCCGGTCCCTGTAGAGGTTATGGTGAGCACGCAGTCCTGGACCCTACAGAGGTTATGGTGAGCACGCAGACCTGGACCCTACAGAGGTTGTTTTGGGTACACAGACACGGACCCTGTAAGGGTTATGGTGGGCACGCAGACCTGGACCCTACAGGGGTTGTTTTGGGTACACAGACCCGGACCTTACCGGGCTTGTGGTGAGCACGCAGGCCCGGACCCAATAGGGGGTTTTGGTGGGCAAGCAGGCCCTCACCCTTCAGGGGTTGTGGTGAGCACGCAGGGCAGGACCCTACAGGGGTTGTGGAGGGCACGCAGGCCCTCACCCTTCAGAGGGTTGTGTTGGGCACGCAAGCCCAGACTCTACAGGGTTTTTTTGTGGGCACGCAGGCCCTCATCCTATATCGGTTGTGGTGGGCACGGAGTCCCGGACCGTATAGTGGTTGTGGTGGGCACGAAGGCCCGGACAGTACAGGGGTTGTGGTGGGCACGCAGGCCCGGACCCTTCAGGGGTTGTTTTGGGCACGCAGACCCTTACCCTACAGGAGATGTTGTGGGCACGCAGGCCTGGACCCTAAAGGGGTTGTTGTGAGCACGAAGGCTCGGACCCTATAGGGGTTGTGGTGGCCACGCAGGGCGGGGCCCTATAGGAGTTGTGTTAGGCACGCATCGCCGGACCCTATAGAGGATGTGATGGGCACGCTGGGCCGGACCCTATATGGGTTGTGGTGGGCACGCCGGCCCGGGCCATACAGGGGTTGTGATGGGCACGCAGGCCTGGGCCCTATAGGGGTTGTGTTGGGAACGCAGTCCCGGACCCTATAAGGGTTGTGATGGGCACGCAAGGCC
Organism: Procambarus clarkii; assembly: GCF_040958095.1. Lineage (NCBI taxonomy): Eukaryota > Metazoa > Arthropoda > Malacostraca > Decapoda > Cambaridae > Procambarus > Procambarus clarkii. The sequence goes on from NC_091207.1 coordinate 32,424,272, forward strand.
GGACCCAATATGGGTTGTGGTGGGCACGCCGGCCCGGACCTTGCAGGGGTTGTGGTTGGCACGCAGGCCCTCACCGTACAAGGGTTGTGGTGGGCACGCAGGCCCGGACCCTTTGTGGGTTGTGGTGTGCATGTAGGCCCGGACCATACAGGGGTTGTGGTGGTCACGCAGGCTTGGACCCGACAGGGGTTGTTTTGGCTACACAAACCCGGACCCTACCGGGCTTGTGGTGGGCACGCAGGCCCGGACCCTATAGGGGTTGTGGTGGGCACGCAGGCCCGGACGCTATAGGGGTTATGGTGGGCACGCAGACCTTGACCCTACAGGGTTTTTTTTTTTTTTGAGATATATACAAGAGTTGTTACATTCTTGTACAGCCACTAGTACGCGTAGCGTTTCGGGCAAGTCCTTAATCCTATGGTCCCTGGAATACGATCCCCTGCCGCGAAGAATCGTTTTTTCATCCAAGTACACATTTTACTGTTGCGTTAAACAGAGGCTACAGTTAAGGAATTGCACCCAGTAAATCCTCCCCGGCCAGGATACGAACCCATGACAAAGCGCTCGCGGAACGCCAGGCGAGTGTTTTACCACTACACCACGAAGACTGTTGTCACCTCGGGTTGTTTTGGGTACACAGACCCAGACCCTACCGGGCTTGTGGTGGGCACGCAGGCCCGGACCCTACCGGGTTTTGGTGGGCACGCAGGTCCGGACCCTGTAGAGGTTGTGGAGGGCACGAAGGCACTCGCTCTCAAGGGGTTGTGGTGGGCACGCATGCCCGGACCCTTTAGGGGTTGTGGTGGGCACGCAGGTCCGGGCCCTGTAGAGGTTGTGGTGGGCATGCAGGCCCGGACCCTGTAGAGGTTGTGGTGGGCACGCAGGCCCGGACCCTGTACAGGTTGTGGAGGGCACGCAGGCACTCGCTCTTCAGGGGTTATGGTGGGCATGCATGCCCGGACCCTTTAGGGGTTGTGCTGGGCACGCAGGCCCGGGCCCTATAGGGGTTATGGTGGGCACGCGGACCTGGACCCTACAGGGGTTGTTTTAGGTACGCAGGCCTGGACCGTATAGGGGTTGTGGTGGGCAAGCGGGCACTCGCCTTTCAGGGGTTGTGGTGGGCACGCAGGCCCGGACCCTATAGGGGTTGTGGTGGGCACGCAGGCCCGGACCCTATAGGGGTTGTGGTGGGCACGCAGGCCCTCGCCCTTCATGGGTTGCGGTGGGCACGCAGCCCCGGACCCCATATCGGTGGTGGTGGGCACGCAGGCCCGGACCCTATAGGGGTTATGGTGGGCACGCAAGTAGTAGAAACCAGGACGGACAGGGGCCGTTTTGCTTTTTTCGACGGCCATTGTCCGTCTTGCCTGTTTTTCGTTACATTTTTGTAGGGCCTCTGTCCGTCCTGCCTGTTTTTCGTTACAATTTTGTAGGGTCCCTGTCCGTCCTGCCTGTTTTTCGTTACATTTTTGTAGGGTCCCTGTCCGTCCTACCTGTTTTTCGTTATATTTTTGTAGGGGCCTCGGTCCGTACTACCTGTTTTTCGTTACATTTTTGTAGGGTCCCTGTCCTCCTGCCTGTTTTTCGTTACATTTTTGTAGGGCCCCTCTCCGTCCTGCCTGTTTTTCGTTACATTTTTGTAGGGCCCCGGTCCGTCCTGCCTGTTTTTCGTTACATTTTTGTAAGGCCATTGTCCGTCCTGCCTGTTTTTCGTTACCCCAGTGGGTGATTGCCTTATAGTTCATAAATTTCGCTCAAGGGGATTAAAAGGTCCCTCTTAGTCATACATGTTTTTCGTTACCCCAGTGACCCATGCACAGGCATCGCTAATTGACAATGACGTCACCAGCAAGCCGCGCAACGTTCCTGCACAGGCACGTTCAAGGGGATTAAAAATCCGGTCTATGAGTCGTGTGTTTTGCGTTACAACAGTGACCCTGTAACCTAATGGAAAATACCATCATCCCTAGTCTATTTTAAATTTTCTATTTACCTCCAACTATCGTCCATTGCAAAAGGGGAAGCAACACAGAGCATGAACTATCATGTATCTCCACGTTCTCCCCTATCAGTCATTTATATGAAAACAGTTCCCCTGCCAGGCGTGGTGACTCCAATACGATTTCAGTACTAATCCAATATTGCAGCATAAACGCATAAATATAAATGCACGTCTCACATTCACTCAAAACATGCCTCCCCACACCTTGCTCAAGAATATAACAAATCAAAATTCTCATTGAGTAAAAGCAAGCTAGCCTCTCATATTTTGAAATAAGCGCTTCTGCAGTCACCTGCTTTTCTGACGTCATCATCCCTAATGCGCTGTACGCCACCAATGAGCTTCCAGCCAACGTGCTAAATGCGGATCCTAGGAGGTTCACACATAAGTGCGAACTCTTAATCAGGCTTAATACCTCACCTATACTCTGTGTTTCACCAGAGTCGATATTCAGCTATATTGGCTCGTATTTTCGCTCATTGCTCATATTTTCTGTTATTCATTTCATAAACCGATCAAACCACCCTAACCTAACTTATTATATAACAAACACATTCTACAGACAAGTTGTTGCTGTTTAGCCACATCACGAAAAGCGACCTCAGTATAGGGATAAGGTATCTGCTCCCATTAGCATATAAGTGTCAAGGTATCACAGCACCTGATTGTTCAACTATGTATGACGTCACCAGATGACCAATGCGGCCTTTAGCGTCCTTATGTACTGTATTTGATGTTATTATTAAAAATGGCTAGACTATCCATCCCCACCTAACCTAATCAGAGGTTTAAGAATATGCATTTTAGTCAACCACAACTGTAATTATTATTCTGTAATAAGTGCAAAAGTATAACAGCAACCCAAATGTCGAACCACAGTTTTAGCAGAATCGTACATCTGGCAACATAGCAGGTGAGCTGAACATCTGAATAAAGGTAACTGCAGAAGTCCTATTGGCCCATACGAGGCAGCTCCTATATATTTCCACCCAATCTCATTCATATTCATGTCCACTCTATGCTTAAAACAACCAAGGGATCCCACTTAAAGTATTAGTTTACAATAATAGTTTTAATAAATAGCTCTCATTCTAGTTTTATACACACCGGCAATTATGAAACCCTATAGCCAGATATCGTACTACATTCCACAAGTAGTTACCACACATCTGGCAGCACGGCGGATTAGTAGCTGTGTTCATAGGCTAGTCAATTGTCCTCACATCCATCAAATAGCCATTCAAATGTCGTACCTCAATTCATCCATCTAGCAACTCAGCTGGATGCCAGCCACTATATTCATAGGCTAATCATTTCTACACATCAAAAAAAAAAAATCCTAGTTTTGCTACGCAAATCTGGTGACTTGTTTCTAAACCAACACTCGCAAATACATGCATACATACCTACACATACTCCAAAACCCATGCATTCGTAGAGAAGAGTCTAGTTTTTTGCCACTATTTCCCCATTAATCAGATGTAATTTATGCCATACACAGAAAATACAGCACTTACACACCAAATATGCCATTTTTGCACAAAATATTTTATTTACACTAAAAATATACCATCACACAAAAATATGACATTTACATACAAAATATGTCAGTTGCACACAGAAATATACCATTTACACAATATTGCATGTACACTCAGAGTATGACATTTACACAAAGTATGGTATTTGCACAAATATATCAAAATGCTTATGCATTTAGACAATCAAAAATGCGCTTTCACTAAAATTACACAATTCCACATACATAATTTTCACAAAATACCTATACATTGTCTCATAAACCAAAATACACTTACACCATTAAGGTCTATTTTTTTCAGATTACAGAGCTTACACAAAATACACAATTTGCACACAAAAATACAGTTGCACCAGTTCCACGTCAAGATATTAAAAACACAACTTGCATAAATGTACTATTAGCACAAAAATTATTATAAAACATGGACAATTATTACACAATTTGTGTAATTATTATAAATCTTTGCACAATTAATACAAGAAAACTTGCTATATAATTACCTCAACTTGCACAATGACAATCAATACACAAAGGTATAAATAAACAATTCGTCCATATGCAATTACACAACATGCGCAATTAATACACAACTTTCACATATATTACACATCTTTCATAATTATTACATAACTTGTGCAAATACATATCTAGCACAAATACATACAATACATAACTATCCCAAATATGAAAATACACAACTAGCATAAATACACGATTTACACAAATACAATTGCGACATTTACACAACTTGCTCAAAAATATAATCAATACACAACTTACCAAAATATGAACAATACATAACTAGCGCATATTCATTAAATACTCAACTACACAATTTCCACAAACACAAATACAAAAACATATACAATTAATACATACAACTTGCACAAAACAATGCACAATTTATAGAAATATAATCAATACACAAATGCAATAATCATACAACTTATGCAAAATACATAATCTGCACAATTAATACACAAGTATATTAATTGTGCTATATATATACAAATACAAACACAACCAACTAGGTCAAACAATACACAATTTGCATGATATTTTTCTAGGTATATTTAGGACATTAATTATAGTATGCTGAGTTTAACCAACTCCCCAAAAGTTAGAATTTCACATATAAAAATGGTACATATAACACCCGATGAGCTCAATATAAAACACATTCATTTTCCATTAATATTTCAACATTATTAGTGCTAAACTATTCATCTAACATATGTTCATTGTAACATATGCTGATAAGGAAGGACTGGAGCTTTGAAGAGATGGAAATTCCGGGCTTCGACGGATTCAGAGATTACATGACAGGAACTATGACAATGGGTGGACCTAAGATAATAGTGGCAGTCATTTACAGCCCTCCATTAAATGACAGAAGACCCAGACATGAGTTCGACAGAAGCAACATGACAACCATAATATAGACAGCAGCTTCAGTTGCATGCAGGAATGTATCCAGACTCTTAATCATAGGCGATTTCAACCATGGAAAGATAGACTGGGAGAATGGGGGACCCACATATGGAGGTGAAGACAAATGGAGATCTAAACTTTTGGAAGAGAGTACAAGGAACTTTCTGAGCCAACATGTCAAGGGGCCCACAAGAATGAGAGGAAATGACGAACCAGCTAGACTCGACCCGATTTTCACCTTAAATGGCTCAGAAATAAGGGAAGTCAAATATGAAGCCCCCATAGGAATGAGTGCCCACAGTGTATTGATATTTGAGTATCTGGTAGAAGTAGGGATAACCTATCCAAAGATGGGATTGGAAGGAAAAGACTAAATTACCGAAGAGGAAAATATGACGAGATGAGGAATTTCCTAATGGGAATATCATGGGAAACAGAACTCAGAGAAAAGACTGTACAGGATATGATGGATTATGTCACTCAGAAGTGTCAGGAGGCTGCAGACAGGTTTATCCCAGTCCAAAAAGTGAAAAATGAAAAGCAACAGAAGAATCCGTGGTTCAACCAGGAATATGCAGCAGCAAAACAATTGAGTAAAAGAACATGGCGAAACTACAGGAACAACAGAACACCAGAGAGTAGGGAGAGATACCAGAGGGCCAGAAATGAGAACATCAGAGTGAGGAGAGAAGCAGAGAGGCAGTACGAAAATGACATCGCGAGTAAAGCTGAGATCCAACGAAAACTGCTTCACAGCCACATCAGGAGGAAAACAGCAGTGAAGGAACAAGTGATGAAACTGAGAAAAGGGGAGAACAGATACACAGAGAACGACAAAGAGGTGTGTGAAGAACTCAACAAGAGATTCCAGGAGGTCTTCACAATAGAACAAGGAGAGGTCCCTGCATTAAATGAGGAGGCAAACCGAACAACCTTGGAGGAAATTTACCTCACCAGTAATTAGGTCAAAAGGAACCAGTTGGAGCTGAATGTGTCAAAGGCTGTTGGGCCGGACGGAATCTCACCGTGGATTCTAAAAGAAGGTGCAGAAGCACTAAGTGTGCCACTCTCTATGGTGTATAACAGGTCACTGGAAACGGGAGACCTTCTGGGAAGCTGGAAGACAGCTAATGTAGTCCCAATTTACGAAAAGAGTGACAGGCAAGCGGCACTGAACTACAGTTTCCCTATCTTGTATACCATGCAAAGTGATGGAGACGATTGTGAGGAAAAGGCTCGAAGAGCATCTGGAGGGAAACTGCTTTGTAACACACCACCAGCATGGGTTCAGAGGTGGTAAATCGTGCCTCACAGGAATAATAGAATTCTATGACCAAGCAACACAAATTAGGCAGGAAAGAGAAGGGTGGGCAGACTGCATTATCTTGGACTGTCAGTAAGCCTTTGACACAGTACCTCACAAAAGACTGTTACAAAAGTTGGAGCAGCAAGCAGGAGTAAAAGGTAAGGTGCTCCAGTGGATAATGGAGTATCTAAGCAATAGGAAACAGCGAGTAACGGTGAGGGGGGGGGGCGGCATCAGAGTGGCGAGATGTCACCAGCGGAGTACCATAGGGCTCTGTACTCGGACCCATCCTGTTTCTAGTATATGTAAACGACCTTCCAGAGGGTATAGACTCATTCCTCTCAATGTTTGCTGACGATGCAAAAATTATGAGAAGAATCAAAACAGATGAAGATAGACAGAGACTACAGGACGACCTGGACAAACTGGAGGAATGGTCTAGAAAATGGCTGCTAAAGTTCAACTCAGGAAAGTGTAAAGTAATAAAATTAGGCGAAGGGAGCAGAAGGCTGAACTCAGGGTACCATCTGGGAGGTGAAATCCTACAAGCGTCAAATAGACAGAAAGATCTGGGGGTCGATATCACACCGAACCTGTCCCCAGAGGCCCACATCAAAAGGATATCATCAGCGGCATATGCTAAACTGGCCAATATAAGACCTGCCTTTGGAAACTTGTGTAAGAATCGTTCAGGACCCTGTATACCACTTATGTAAGACCAATCCTGGAGTATGCAGCTCCAGCCTGGAGTCCATACCTAGTTAAACACAAGACGAAGTTAGAAAAGATTCAGAGGTATGCCCCCAGACTGGCCCCGGAACTGAGAGGAATGAGTTACGAGGAAAGGCTAAGGGAGCTGAACCTCACATCCCTGGAAACCGAAGAGTAAGGGGAGACATGGTAACCACTTACAAAATTCTCAAGGGAATTGACAGGATGGACAAAGACAAACTCTGTAGCGCGGGTGGAACACGAACAAGGGGGCACAGGCGGAAACCTAGTACCCAGATGAGCCACAGAGACGTTAGAAAGAATTTGTTCAGTGTCAGGGTAGTTAACAAATGGAATGCATTAAGTAGTGTTGTGGTGGAGGCAGACTCCATACACAGTTTCAAATGTAGATATGATAGAGCCCAATAGGCTCAGGAATCTGTACACCTGTTGATTGACAGTCGAGAGGCGGGACCAAAGAGCCAGAGCTCAACCTCCGCAAACACAACTAGGTGAGTACACACACACACACACACACACCATATATATGGTGTATACCACATATGTCAGACCAATCCTGGAGTATGCGGCTCCAGCATGGAGTCCATATCTAGTCAAGCATAAGACTAAACTGGAAAAGGTTCAAAGGTTTGCCACCAGACTAGTACCCGAGCTGAGAGGTATGAGCTACGAGGAGAGACTAGGGGAATTAAACCTCATTTCGCTGGAAGACAGAAGAGTTAGGGGGATATGATCACCACATTCAAGATTCTCAAGGGAATTGATAGGGTAGATAAAGACAGGCTATTTAACACAAGGGGCACACGCACAAGGGGACACAGGTGGAAACTGAGTGCCCAAATGAGCCACAGAGATATTAGAAAGAACTTTTTTAGTGTCAGAGTGGTTGACAAATGGAATGCATTAGGAAGTGATGTGGTGGAGGCTGACTCCATACACAGCTTCAAGTGTAGATATGATAGAGCCCAATAGGCTCAGGAACCTGTACACCTGTTGATTGACGGTTGAGAGGCGGGACCAAAGAGCCAGAGCTCAACCCCCGCAAGTACAACTAGGTGAGTACAACTAGGTGAGTACACACACACACTCCCAGGTGAAAGAAATAACATCAGGGTGAAAGACATTCTGCTCTTTTGTTTCCGCCATCGCCTGGTATCGATCCCCAGACAGAAAGAGTCCAATAGAGAAAAAGATCTATGGGTTGATATCACACCGAACCTGTCCCCCAGAAGCCCACAAAGAAATATCAGCGGCATGTTCTAGATAGCCAAACATCAGAACTGCCTTTAGAATCTTGTGTATGGAATCAATCAGCCGGCCTTGTATACCTCTTAAGTCAGACCAGTCCTGAAGCATGAAGTATGCAGCTCCAGCTAGGAGTCCATAACTAGTTATCACAAGCCAAATGTAGAGAAGATTGAGAGGTATGCCACCAGATTAGTCCAGTACTGAAAGATATGTGTAACGAGGAAAGGCTATGGGAACTAAACCTTACGTCATTGGAAGAAAGAGGAGCAAGGGGAGACAGGGTCACCACCTAAAAATTCTCAAAGGAAACGACATGGTGGACAAAGACAAACTATTTAGCACGGGTGGAACACGAACAGGGGACACAGGTGGAAACTGAGTGCCCAAATGAGCCACAGAGATATTAGAAAGAACTTTTTTAGTGTCAGAGTGGTTGACAAATGGAATGCATTAGGAAGTGATGTGGTGGAGGCTGACTCCATACACAGCTTCAAGTGTAGATATGATAGAGCCCAATAGGCTCAGGAACCTGTACACCTGTTGATTGACGGTTGAGAGGCGGGACCAAAGAGCCAGAGCTCAACCCCCGCAAGTACAACTAGGTGAGTACACACACACACTCCCAGGTGAAAGAAATAACATCAGGGTGAAAGACATTCTGCTCTTTTGTTTCCGCCATCGCCTGGTATCGATCCCCAGACAGAAAGAGTCCAATAGAGAAAAAGATCTATGGGTTGATATCACACCGAACCTGTCCCCCAGAAGCCCACAAAGAAATATCAGCGGCATGTTCTAGATAGCCAAACATCAGAACTGCCTTTAGAATCTTGTGTATGGAATCAATCAGCCGGCCTTGTATACCTCTTAAGTCAGACCAGTCCTGAAGCATGAAGTATGCAGCTCCAGCTAGGAGTCCATAACTAGTTATCACAAGCCAAATGTAGAGAAGATTGAGAGGTATGCCACCAGATTAGTCCAGTACTGAAAGATATGTGTAACGAGGAAAGGCTATGGGAACTAAACCTTACGTCATTGGAAGAAAGAGGAGCAAGGGGAGACAGGGTCACCACCTAAAAATTCTCAAAGGAAACGACATGGTGGACAAAGACAAACTATTTAGCACGGGTGGAACACGAACAGGGGACACAGGTGGAAACTAAGTACCCAAATAAGTCACAGAGAAATTAGGAAGAATTTGTTCAGTGTCAGGGTAGTTAACAACTGTAGAGCATTAACCAGAGATGTGGTTGAGGCAGACTCCATACACTGTTTAAATGTATATATGAAAGATCCCAATAGGCTCAAGAAACTGTACAACAGTCGATTGACAGTTTAGAGGCGAGACCAAAGATCCAAAGCTCAAACCCCGAAAGCACAACAAGTTGAGCACAACTAGGTAAGTATACACACACATGGTGCCTGGTTAGGGAATATCTCACCAGGCGCCACTGGAAGAGTTTGAGATTATCAGTAGGGAGCGAAGCGAAGTGAAAATGTCCAAAAAGCTGGCAAGCAGGGGTTCGAAGAACAGGGCGAAGATGTAGAAATCTTAAGCGAGGAACTGGAGACGAGGTGAAGAGGGGAGATAAAAGATCGGTGGCCCAACCACCGCGGGTAAGACTTGCAGCTGGTGTTGTAGTATGATGGTAGGGTGGAGTTCTCATGGTTGCTCGCTGATGTGTCTTGTAGGAGGCAGGGCTTCTCGTCGCGGTGTTCTTTACAGCATTTCGTCGGTGTTTTACTGTTTATTTGATTTTCTCAGGCGCAGATCGTCGGCCTTCTTCTTCTTCCCAGGCTTCCTGGCCGGTCTGATGGTCTTGCTACGCGTTGACATGGTGAGGGTATCGCTGGAGGTAGTGTCCAGCAGGAAATCTTCGGTTGTGTAGGGGTGCTTCCGTGGAGGAGGTGGTGTTCCAACCGAGACGTCCTCATCCGATGAGTCGGCTGATTCAGAAGTAGAGGCGGTGGATCTTGAGGGATGAGTTCTTGCCTGTTGAGGCTTCATGGGACCTGCAGCTGATTTAGAACGTTGAGAAGGTTCGCACATGAGAGGTGGAACTGTGACAGTTGTCGATGGAGGATGCGTCTGTGTGGCTTGTGATGTGTTGCTGGAGGAGCAGCAGGCGTTGCAGCTGTTGATAGTAGATCCGTGAGCACGGCGGCGTTCACTGTGATGTCAGGGACCGGAGCCGGATCTTGAGAACTCGAGGTTGAAGTGGTGTTGGTGTAAACTTCATCAGGAACGTTGTAAGCTAGAAGACCATTTGCTTTGTAGAGAATATTTAGAATTCTTACATATTCCTGGGGGTTATTGCCAGCTATCATACTGGCAGCCGATGTTAACGCTTGAACTGTGCTGTACAGTGGTTGGTTGGGGTGGGCTGGAGGTGGCGGCGGCTGGCTCGATGAGTGGCTGGTTGGTTGTGAGCTGGGCCTCCAATGACTCGTGGTAGCATTAGCAGTTGTTTGTCCTTCCTGAAGCTCCGGGAAAATGGCGGCTTGGACGTTGAAAGTTGATGTTGAGGTGAACAAATCCACAAGGACCGTGACGAGGATTCGAACCTGCGTCCGGGAGCATCCCAGACACTGCCTTAATCGACTGAACCTGCGTCTGGGATGCTCTCGGACGCAGGTTCGAATCCTCGTCACGGCCCTTGTGGATTTGTTCATTTGATGCATCACGTCAGTGTGATCTCTGTGTGTGATGATGTAAGGGCGAAGAGGGAGAACGGCCTATTGACATAGCTCGGGTGCAGGGGCGGGGGGGGGGAGTTGTGTAAAAGCCTGGTTTGTGCCTCGGAGAGGCTACGGGATCCAGTAAGTTCAGTAGAACTTCGGTTTCAACCCTTTTACCCTGTCGTAGCTCAGTCGATTAAGGCAGTGTCTGGGATGCTCCCGGATGCAGGTTCGAATCCTCGTCACGGCCCTTGTGGATTTGTTCATTTGATGCATCACGTTAGTGTGATCTCTGTGTGTGATGAAGTTGAGGTGGTCGCTGATTGGTTGGTTGTCTCAGAGGTACTGGCTCTGGCAGAAGATGTGGTTTTCTCCATGTTCTTGATGACTTCTTGTTTATGAGGACAGCAAATGGAGATTGCAGGATGATCGCCTTTGCAAAGCAAACAGCATAGTGTTTCCGACATGCAGATAGAATAATGGTGGTCAGCTGAGCAGAGGCTACACTTCTGAATACGCTGGTTACATTTGCTGGTGGAGTGGGTGTACTCGTAGCACCGGAGGCCCTGGTTGACGATGTGGAAACGTTCTATCATCACCCGGAATGGAGGAATGTGGATACCAAAGCTATAAACACCATTTCTGGTAGCCAGAGTAGCCGAAGCTACGGTCTCGAAGGTCAGCTTCAGGGAGCGATTTCTGTTGAAGAAGTGAGCTTCGTGAAGCCCTAAGTCCAGGTTTGATTCCTTGAAGTTGTGCATGAATGCTCTTTCATCTGCTTCATCTTGTTCCACGGTCCATTGGCTGAGATCATGAATAACGACAGAGTTTGCAGCCAGGTAATGGTGCGGGAAGTTGAGACGAAGGTGTTGATTGGAGAAATTGGCGCTGAAAAACAGAAGTTTGTCGACTTCCTCCTCACTATAAAAGAAGAAGAGGATGTCCGTGTCTTCCTGTTTGATGTCGTTAGGTGTCATTCCCGCAGTGTCTTTAAAAAGTTTCAGGAGGGATGTCTTGGAGAACGGGTGCTCGTCAAGGGTCGTTCCCCCGGATCTTGTAGCGTTTGTGGCGCATGGTGAACTTCCTGGTGGACGATGGATCTCTCTCAAAGACTACACGTCACTGGAGATGGCCTCCCGTCTCTACCCGGCATAAAACACCAAGTTAGGAGTGGGGTCTGACCATCTAGAGTGAAGAAAGTCTTGCTGCCAATTATTTACCCACCCGGCAGTGCTAGGTGCGAGAGAGAGAGCTGAAGCAACGAGAACGCCTTCGGCCGTGACGGTTGCAACTTGCCGTGATCGAAGTTGTGTGAATATCGTCATGTGATCGTTATTACCTCCAGTAGGGAGGTAAGGAATCATTTGCTAGAGCTGGATGTTACAAAGGCATCCAGGATGGCCTGGATGGATTCTCACCATAGATACTAAAAGTAGGAGCAGAGGTACTGTACCTTCCACACTCCATGGTGTGTAACAAATCACTGGTAACTGGTGAACTGCCAACAATTTGGAAGACGGCTAATGTAGTCTCGATATACAAGAAGATTGACAGACAGTAGGCAATTAACTATAGGTCAGTGTCCTTAACTTGCATGCTATGCAAGGTGATGGAGAAGATTATGAGAAAAACTACTGGAACATCTGGAACGAAAGAACTTTGCAACACAGCATCAGCATTAGTTCAGAGGGGGTAAATCTTGCCTCAGAGGATTAATTAGATCAATCTTCTCAGAGAATTAATTCTATGACCAGGCGACCAAAACCAGACACGTAAGAGAAAAATGGGCAGACTGCATATTTTTGGATTGCTAGAAAACCTATGTCACAGTACCTAATAGGACACTAGTGCACAAGCTGGAGATGCAAGCATGAGTGAAAAAAGTACTCCATTGGAGAAGGAAGGACCTAAGCAACCGAGGACAACGAGTCACGGTGAGGGTGTGAGGTCTCAGAGTGACGAGATGTCACCAGCGGAATACCACGGTGTTCAGTCCTTGGACCTATCCTGTTTCTGATATGTGTAAATTATCTCCCAGAGGAAATAAACTCGTTTCTCTCATTGTTTGCTGATGATGAAAAATATATGAGAAATAAGACAGAGGAAAATAGTATGAGGCTACAAGATGACTTAGATAAACTAAAGGAATTGTCCAACAAATAGCTATTAAAGTTCAACTCAAGTAAATGTAAGAGAATGAAACTAGGAGGTGGGAACAGGAGGCAAGACACAGGATACCGAATGAGACAAAAAGACATTCTCGAAACGGACAGAGAGAATAATTTATTCGTTGGTATCATGCCGAACCTGTCTCCTGAAGTCCATATCAAAAAAATATCATCAACGACACATGCACGGCTGGCAAACATCAGAACTGCCTTCAGAAACTAGTGTAGGGAATCATTCAGAATACTACATATGTAAGACCAATCCTGGAGTATGCGGTCCCAGCATGGAATCCATACTTAATCCATACTTTCCCTTCTCTGAGGCTGTGGGTCCCTATAATTGCACCAGTGGTGGTACCCCCTATATATATATATATATATATATATATATATATATATATATATATATATATATATATATATATATATATATATATATATATATATATATATATATGTATATATATATATATATATATATATATATATATATATATATATATATATATATATATATATATATATATATATATATGTCGTACCTAATAGCCAGAACGCACTTGTCAGCCTACTATGCAAGGCCCGATTTGCCTAATAAGCCACGTTTTCCTGAATTAATATATTTTCTCTAATTTTGTTCTTATGAAATGATAAATCTACAAATTTAATTATGTATGAGGTCAATTTTTTTTTATTGGAGTTTAAATTAACGTAGATATATGACCAAACCTAACCAACCCTACCTAACCTAACCTAACCTATCTTTATAGGTTAGGTTAGGTTAGGTAGCCGAAAAAGTTAGGTTAGGTTAGGTTAGGTAGGTTAGGTAGTCGAAAAACAATTAATTCATGAAAACTTGGCTAATTACTCAAATTGGGCCTTGCATAGTAGGCTGATAAGTGAGTTCTGGCTACTAGGTACGACATATATATATATATATTGTGACGATAATCTCCTTCAAGAGATTGAGCCTGCTCTTCCCTCCAAAAATACGTCAATACATCTATATAAAACTACTATGGAAGAAATGTCCAACAACGACAACAACATCTCCAAGGTTTGCCAGAGAGCAAAACGTATGCAGCCAGGAACACCTGCTTCACCTCAAACCGCCAAACTACCTTTCTTGTTGCCGGCTCCTCGCTGATTGGCCGCCGGTCTGGCTGCAACTGCACTCCACCCACCATACTACTTGATGTCTGGGGCCGCCACGACCTCAGTCCTCAGAATATTCAGTGCTTTCATACGGTTAACACTTCTTCCTGGTAGACTAAGCTCTGGCTTACGTGTACTAAGAGAGGTGATAGCTTAAAGCCAATATTCCTGCACCTCTCATTTTATTGTTTATTGCACAGCTTGTTATTTGTTCACTTGTCTTAACGTAACTTTTCACTTTGTCATTTAATTATTCTTATTATTTTGATTGATTGATTTTATTATACGAATTTGTATGTCCATTTTATTCATGTTTTGTTTATTTAACGTAATTAAAATTTCATTGTTAAAATTTACTTGTGTTTTGTGTGTCTTCTCCTTACCTTACCACAGACGAAGTTCCAGATTTTCTATTTTTTTTAATTCTATGTGACGAGGCCATACCCCTAGCTTTGAACAGCCGAACACCAACGCGTTACCGTCACATATTATATGGGGGCCTGTCCGGGATCTTCACTCAGGTACTGGTGTCAAGTGGTAATTTATGGTAAGCGTATTTAACTTTGTTAACATAGCTTTTACTATTTTTCATATTCAATTTCATTTTTTATATGGTGCGGTGTATTGTGCATTACGAGAGTAACATATGGTGAAGGTGAGACAACTTTGGATTACGTGGTGACTGTAGGCCTCAGTCATACTCTTAATTGGTCATCTCTCCCTCCGTGTTATTACTCGTGTTTACCATCTTTGTCCCTTGGATATTTCTCATTTTGACAGATCATCATATTGGTACCCTGGTACTGTGGTCTGCCCCGGGTCAAGTGCACCCAATCTTCTGCAATCTGACTGTAGGAGGACAAAGAGGGCCATAGTTCCTCTAGCTCGAACTTTAGTTGCTGAATTGGGACCTCAGCAGCAGTTCTCGTCACCAGTTGACACCTCGCACCCCTACACGTCAGTCAGAGATGATGATACATACAACGGTAGGGAATTAGCTTACTTTTTCAGAGCACAAAAGTTCGCTAATTCTGTAAGTATCATATTAAATTCAGTAGGAAAAACTTGCTTTATGTCCTATAGAGACTCGGCAAGGTATGCCTACATCCTTGGACTACCAATTTTACTTTTGAGGCAATTAACTGTTTCATTTGTTTTCGAAACTCTGTTTCATTTGTTAGTAGGATTTTCTTGCCCTTATCCTCTTACATGAGTACCGGGTACAAGATTTCCTGCGCCCTTGATTTAAATTAATCATTTAACATCTTGTACTTAACTTTAATTGTTAAAGGTCCCACAGGATAGGTACCAGTTGCCACGTTGTCCTGTTTCTGACATTCACTATAACTGAATATTCGTGTTACATTTATTTGCTAATTTCACCATGTTTCGTCTCCAAGCTTTCCGTGCAAATCCAGCAGGTGAAATAGGGACTTTAAGTCGTGCCAAGAGGACTGAATTACAAACTCTTGCACATGAGTATCAACTAGAAGTTCCCTACCAAGCCAACAAAAATGACCTATACAACCTGTTGCTGGATCACTATTTAGAGCAAGGTACGATAGACTCTGAAACTCATGAAACTTACTATATTGCAGATAAAACTGATTTGGCAACGATGAAACTCAAATTGGAGCTGGCCAAGATTGAACGTGAGCAGCAAAGGGAAGCCCTCGAACAACAAGAACGAGCTGCTGCCATACGAAGGGAAGAACACGAACGTGAGGCTGCTTTGAGGAGAGAAGAACACGAACGTGAGATCGCATTACTCCGTGAACGTGAACGAGTACAGCTTGAAACCAAACAACGCGAGTTGGAGATGCAACGCGAACATGACAAGCAACAAGCGACTCTGGCTCTAGAGTGTCGTCAACGCGAAATCGCCTTGGAAACTTCACACTTCACTCAACGCCAGCAAGCTACTGCCAATCTTCCCGTCAGTTTTAATATATCACATGCAAGTAAGTTAATGCCATCCTTTGTAGAAGCAGAAGTTGATGTGTTTTTTACCACCTTTGAAACCCTTGCTAATCAACTCAGTTGGTCTGTCGACCAATGGGCCACACTTCTCAGAGTCCATCTTACAGGTAGAGCTGCAGTCACACTCAGTACTTTGGCGTCTGAGAATGACTACCAGACTCTGAAACAAGCAGTGTTGGACGCCTACCTCCTCTCTACTGAAAGTTATAGAAGGAAATTCCGTGACCACCTGAAGGCAAGTACCACTACCTTCCTTGAGTTTGCTAACACAAAATGGAGATATTTCATGAAATGGCTGGAAGCAGCACATGTCTCTACTTTTACAGAACTCGTCAACCTGATGCTAGTTGAAGAATTCTTGAGACGTGTGCCGCCTCTACTTAGCAGATAAAGAAGAAACCGACTACCTGAAGTGTGCTAAGTCGGCTGACACTTACAGCCTCATCCACCGGCTGACACCCGAACCATCCTCCAGTAAGAAGTCGTGGTACAGTTACGAGAAAGTGAGCCCCGATCAAGCTGGTTCGCAACTGTACTGCAAGTATTGTAGACTCTATGGACATACCATAGACAAGTGTGGTAAGTCTCAATACAAGGGAACCACTGACCCACAGAAACCCAAACCAACTCCTCCTAAGTCCGGTAAGCCTGTGATGAATGTTGGTGTTAATGTTAATGATCTTTCTCTTTTCAGTAACCACCTGTATACTGGAACTGTCTCTGCCAACGGTTCAAATCCGGAGGGACGTTTCAAATTGAAGATCTTGAGGGACACAGCGGCTCTACAATCGATCATCTTGAAGTCGGCTGTGCCCAATATCGTCTACACCGGAGAAACTGTCTTCATCACTGACCTCACTGCTACCACTCCATACCCTCTCGCCAGAGTCCACCTGGATTGTCCCTACGTGAACGGAGAAGTCCAAGTCGCCGTCAGGGAAAAGCCTTTTCCCATGCCTGGAGTGCAACTTCTCCTAGGCAACGACTTGGCAGAAGACCTGCAACCGACCAACCTGATCGTCATGGACAAACCCCAGGTGTGTAACTCTGTGCCAATAAACCCTATTCTAGCGTATGTTCCAGCAGAGGTTCAAGAGAGTGATGAAGTTTCTCCTCCGGTTCTCGTGACCACCCGTGCACAAGCCACACGTCCACAGCCAGCTGACTCTACTGCTACCGCTGTCCCTCAAGACCCTCAGAAACTACCCCCGCATCTGACCAAGTTGGAGTTCCGTAAGTTGCAGAGGGAAGATCTTACTTTAACACCATTGTTTTTCCAGGCTGAGACTCAACCCGACAGTATTCCTGGGTTCTTCCTAGAGAACGACTTGCTCTACCGCAGATATAGACCCAGTAAACTGAAGGAGGAGGACGATTGGGCCAACATCGAACAACTTGTGATTCCTACCAGCCTGCGGCCCACTATTCTACACCTGGCCCACGGAGCATTCTCCCACTACGGCTTCAACAAGACTTACCATGGAATTCGTCAAGACTACTACTGGCCAGGTATGGTAAATAGCGTCAAACAGTACGTAAAACAGTGTCATACATGTCAGATAGCAGGCAAACCGAACATCTCCATTCCCAGAGCGCCACTGATTCCCATACAGGTGCCTGCGGAACCTTTCCACAGACTCATAATAGACTGTGTTGGTCCTTTACCTCGGACCAGTTCAGGTAACGCCTACATCCTAACCATCCTGTGTCCTACCACCAGATTTCCCATAGCAGTTCCAGTGAAGAACATCACGGCTGCTACGGTTGTAAAACATCTATTGAAGATCTTCACTCAATACGGATTTCCCAGGGAGATTCAGAGCGACTGTGGTACCAACTTCACCAGTGATCTCTTCAAAAGGACACTGGAGGAGTTCAACATCAAACAGGTATTGTCCAGCCCCTATCATCCTGCTTCACAGGGTTCTCTTGAACGTAGTCATCAGACAATCAAAGCACTCCTGAAAAAGTTTTGTAGTGAAACTTCTAAGGATAGGGATAAGCAGATTGACCTTATAATGTGTATTTACAGAAGTCTCCCCAATGAGTCCCTAGGAGTATCTCCTTATGAAATGCTCTACGGCCGTAAGTGCCGTACTCCCCTTAAGGCTTTCAAAGACTCTCTCAGAGATGCCACCTTCAGTGAGCATCAGAATGTGCCCCAGTTTCTTCAAAACCTTCAACACATTCTAGAGAGAGTCCACCGCTTTGGCCATGATAATCTATTGAAAGCCCAGGAGAGGATGAAGACTCATTACGACCAGACCAGCAAAGTAAGAAAATTCAAGCCGGGAGACTTCGTCCTAGCATACTTCCCTATCCCAGGTTCACCTTTACAAAACAGGTTTTCAGGACCCTACCGCGTCAAAGAGTGCAGAAATAACAACAACTACGTCATAGAGACTCCAGATAGGTGGCGGAAGACCCAGCTGTGCCACGTCAACCTCCTGAAGCAATATAATGGTACTCCTCCCACTGTCCTAATTAATTATTCCACCTTCACAGAACCCTACATCCACAGTGAGACCTTCCCAGCTTCTCCTCCCGAAAGCACTGACAAGGAGTCAGCGCTTTCTAATTCCGAAATCCTTAATGATCTTCCCAAATACTTTCAGGATAATCATAGTGCACCTCTTGTCAAGATCTTCAGAGAACATCAGGAGTTGTTCCGAGATGACCCCCAAGAGTGTAATGTTACCCAGCACGACATCCAACTGCTCCCCGACACCCGGCCGATTCATCAACCCTTCTACCGAATCAGCCCGAGCAAGAAGGAAGTCATGCGTGCTGAGGTGCAGTACCTCTTGGATCATGGACTGGCTACACCTTGTGAGTCCCCCTGGGCCTCACCTTGTATCTTGGTGCCCAAACCCCAAGGTAAGTTGCGGTTATGTACTGACTATCGTAAACTGAACAATGTAACTGTCAAGGATGCTTACCCCTTGCCAAGGATAGATATCCTTGATGCCATTGGTAGTGCCCAGTACTTGTCCCAAGTGGACTTGCTTAAGGGGTACTATCAAGTGTGTCTAACGGAGCGCGCTAAAGAGATATCTGCCTTCATCACTCCTTTTGGACTTTTCAGATATGAACGCCTTCCTTTCGGACTATGTAATGCCCCGGCCACCTTTCAGAGAGCTGTCAACCGTGTCATCCAGGGCTTGGATAACACATACGCCTACCTGGACGATATCGTCGTAGCCTCCAACACCTGGAGTGAACATCTGCTCCAGCTGCGACGTCTGTTCTCCAAGCTCCTGACAGCCGGCCTCACCATTAACCTGGGCAAGTCCACCTTCGCGAAAGGTAAAGTGCGTTATCTGGGTCATGTTATTGGGAGTGGCAGCCTAGCTCCGTTAGACTCACACACTCAAGCCATCCAACAGTATCCACAGCCTACCACCAGGAAGCAGCTCCTGCGCTTCCTTGGTCTTGCCTCCTACTACCGTAGGTTTGTGAGGAATTTCAGTACAGTCGCCACACCTCTAATTCTATTAACCAGTCCCAAGCAACGGTATAACTGGACCATGCAGCAAACCGTTGCTTTCGAACAACTCAAATTCCTCCTCTGTTCTAATCCCATTCTCGCCTCTCCAGATATCACCAAGCCTTTCGTCCTTCATGTCGACGCCAGTGGTACCGGCGTTGGTGGTGTCCTGATGCAACAACGAGGCGAGGAGGTTCTACCTGTCAGCTACTACAGCTACAAATTGAAACCACACCAGAGGAACTACAGCACTATTGAAAAGGAGCTACTATCCATCGTCCTGAACCTCCAACACTTCGCTCCGTACCTACAAGGCGCCAGGTCTACAACCATCTTCTCAGACCACAACCCTCTCCGCTTCCTACATCAAGCCCAATTCACCAACCAGCGTCTTCTACGATGGGCTTTGTATTTACAAGATTTCAACCTGGAGATCCACTATATCAAGGGTTCTGACAACACCATAGCCGATGCCCTCTCCAGAGTTTATGAAGTAGAAGCGACTCCATCCATTACTCCACCACATAACGACGTACTTCTTCCAGAACCGCAGGCTTCGGGGGAGAGTTGTGACGATAATCTCCTTCAAGAGATTGAGCCTGCTCTTCCCTCCAAAAATACGTCGATACATCTATATAAAACTACTATGGAAGAAATGTCCAACAACATCTCCATGGTTTGCCAGAGAGCAAAACGTATGCAGCCAGGAACACCTGCTTCACCTCAAACCGCCAAACTACCTGTCTTGTTGCCGGCTCCTTGCTGATTGGCCGCCGGTCTGGCTGCAACTGCACTCCACCCACCATACTACTTGATGTCTGGGGCCGCCACGACCTCAGTCCTCAGAATATTCAGTGCTTTCATACAGTTAACACTTCTTCCTGGTAGACTAAGCTCTGGCTTACGTGTACTAAGAGAGGTGATAGCTTAAAGCCAATATTCCTGCACCTCTCATTTTATTGTATATTGCACAGCTTGTTATTTGTTCACTTGTCTTAACGTAACTTTTCACTTTGTCATTTAATTATTCTTATTATTTTGATTGATTGATTTTATTATACGAATTTGTATGTCCATTTTATTCATGTTTTGTTTATTTAACGTAATTAAAATTTCATTGTTAAAATTTACTTGTGTTTTGTGTGTCTTCTCCTTACCTTACCACAGACGAAGTTCTAGATTTTCTATTTTTTTTAATTCTATGTGACGAGGCCATACCCCTAGCTTTGAACAGCCGAACACCAACGCGTTGCCGTCACAATATATATATATATATATATATATATATATATATATATATATATATATATATATATATATATATGAGGCTATGGGTCCCCACATTATATATATATATATATATATATATATATATATATATATATATATATATATATATATATATATATATATATATATATATATATATATATATATATATATATATATATATATATATATATATATATATATATATATATATATATATATATATATATATATATATATATATATATATATATATATATATATATATATATATTGGTGTATACTGGCAGCAGGTTTTCTTTCAAACATGTTTCATTGAATATGACCGCATATTCTGTATTTATTATTTTCTGGTTTGGGGCTTCTATCCCTCTATTTTCTTAGCATCAGGGCTTAATTGAAATAGGAGTTCTCCAAAACTCATTTTCGTACTTTTAAGGTGAAGAAAAGAAGTGATTTACTATAGAGTGTATTACACTTATTTATATAATTTGCACAACGTTTCGAACCTCCATGGTTCATTCTCAAGTGAACAGATCTTACAATACTAGTTGATTTTATACCCGCACTGGGTCAGGTGATAATACAATAAAGGTGAAGATAAAGGTTTAGGTAAAGGTTTCACCTTTATTGTATTATTTTGGTAGCAGTCTTTCCTGTAGACATTTATTATTAAATATGACCAAAAAAGTAAGATTAATAATTCTAACACGAATTTTCTCAATCTTTCGTACATTTCTTTTCACTGTTGGAGGTAATTCAAAAATCAATTCTCCAAAATTCATTTTTATTTCTAGTCTGACGCGACACTTGAGCGCGTTTCGTAAAACTTATTACATTTTCAAAGACTTTACACATACACAACTGAATAGAACTTACATATCTCCGATTTGTTTATATCTACATTTGAGTGAGGTGGATGGGGTGAGGTGGTATTTAATAGGGTATTAATTTCATCAACACAAGACAGAACACGAAACAATGGGTATTGAAATGGAAGTGATTGTAGAAAGCCTATTGGTCCATATTTCTTGATGCTTCTATATTGGAGCGGAGTCTTGAGGTGGGTAGAATATAGTTGTGCATTAATTGGCTGTTGATTGCCATAGTTCCTCGAATATGTCGTCCAACAGAATTTCCAACTCTACTTTCCGCCCAACAGAATTTCCAACTCTACTTTCCGTCCAACAGAATTTCCAACTCTACTTTCCTTCCAACAGAATTTCCAACTCTACTTTCCGTCCAACAGAATTTCCAACTCTACTTTCCGTCCAACAGAATTTCCAACTCTACTTTCCGTCCAACAGAATTTCCAACTCTACTTTCCGTCCAACAGAATTTCCAACTCTACTTTCCGTCCAACAGAATTTCCAACTCTACTTTCCGGGTCTCTACCAACTCTCTACCGGGTCTCTACCAACTCTCTAATTTCCAACTCTACTACGAGTGGAGAAATAGCAACATCGACGAAAGTATCAGTACCCGCATTGAACAACACCTCGACATCCTCACAGACCGACATCACCTCAGCACTGAAACAAGGATTATCAAGAAACTAACAACATTATATGGAGGACCTATGGCAATTTCACGACCAAGAGATGGCTTCCTGAACCTTGCAGGAATTAACCTCACTGAGGACCAAGTCACTCTCCTAAATCTGGGCATAAACTGTCATGTTATGTCCAGACCGAGTGAGATGTCCCGGAAAGTAGAGTTGGAAATTCTGTTGGACGACATATTCGACCTCGAGACACAAAAGAAGGTCACTACCAAAGATACCTTACAAACAGAACTTATTGCAGAAGGAGGAAAGAATCGAGGCAATTACAGAAGCACCATATTGTCCCCCGAGCTCAAAGCGGCAGCTAAAAGCCTTCGTGAGAACAAGGAGATAGTTGTCAGGAGAGGTGACAAGTCGCCAATATATGTCATTCTTAAAAAAGACGAATATCTGGCGAAAATGAACCTCATACTCTCTGACCAAACTAAGTTCCAAAGGGTAACGAAGGACACTACAGCCGAATTAAAAGCAAATGTCAACAAACTGATCGAAACTGTGAACGCCAAGAAATCCGGACTCCACCTGCCAAAGATCATTGGGGAATATAAACCTGGATATGCGTATGGAAATGTCAAGACACACAAGCCTGGAAACGCACTTCGGCCAATCATTAGCCAGATACCCACACCCACGTACAGACTGGCGAAGCGACTCAACGGCCTGCTGACTCCTTATGTTCCTTGCGCCTTCAGCTTGAAGTCTCCAAAGGAATTTGTTGACTTACTGCTGGGCACACGGGCCACAGGGATAAGAGCCTCGTTGGACGTAGAATCGCTGTTTACCAACGTACCTGTGGACGAGACAATCGGGATGATAGCCGACAGAGTGTATCGTGATCCAGCCTGTACTCTTCTTGACATACCAGAAAATATTCTGAGGAAACTACTCCAAGCTTGTACTAAAGAGGCACCCTTCTCGAGCCCGGATGGGCACATGTATAAGCAAGTAGATGGGGTCGCCATGGGTTCTCCCCTAGGTGTCCTGTTTGCAAACTTCTACATGGGTACCATCGAGCAAAAAGTCTTAGTCGACATGAACTTGAAACCGGCCATATACTGCAGGTATGTTTGTTACGGCCCTCTCGGGACGCAACGGGGTCCTTACTCTGATGTTGTTAGAGGAAGATATATATATCCGTTCCCAAGCCAGTAGTGGCTATCAAGGGATGAGATCCGTGACGCAAGTAACTCAAAGGGAGTAGGGAAAGAAAGTTAAGAACTTAACTTTATAATTAACACCATCACCGATTAAATATATTAAATAAAAGAGTGCACAAGGGGGAGGGGTATTAACACTAGACAAGGGGATTATTCACAAATTAGTCTTCTGCTGAAGACTCTGGATCCAGAAGCTAGGTGCTGAGTCCTCGGTGCTTTCTTCGTGGCCACACAACGAATTCTCCAAAGAAGTTGAGCCTACCCTGGCCACAGGTCAGCCAAAACACAGGTCCACTGGGGGCACCGCCGTGGAGGCCGTCAACCACACGTCCAGCTGGTCTGCTGGCAGGTTCTGAGCCAACAAGGCTGGTCCGGCCACTCCACGAACGATATAAGGGGTACGCCCTAGACAGGAGCCTCGTGTGACACCACAAATCACTCTCCTGTCTTCAGTACCCCAGTGGATGATCGTCTCCAACAGTCGGTCCCGGGTAAATCCTTTCACTGCCACTCCACTGGCAGGCTAACACACCACAGTGTTCTTCCGGGGGGACGACTTCACAACAGCTGCAGCAAAGTTCAAGGTATGGAGACTGGCTGCCTCGGGTAGACTGACTCGACTCCCATCACAGTAGTCCCAGGTCGACTCTGTAAGCAGACACGTCATCAATAACCAGGACACTAAAACACCTCACTTACGGGCTCGGGCACAAACACCTGACGTATCCAGTCCATAGATGGCGCTGTCGTCGGAGCACCACCTCACCAGAGGTCAGGAGCGGCTGTGTTGTGAGCTGCACAGGACTGGAAACTGGCCATTGTGGCTGGTACACCTTGTCCTCACCAGGTATCGTCGTCCGTTTGGCGGGGGTTTCGGGAGCTGACCCACAGATGGCGTGGTCGTTACTGCTCCGTGCTCGGACGCTGGATCCGGGTTCGTAACAATGTTGACGACATTTTTACACAGGTACCTGATGTCAGACATCTGCAGGAGCTGAAGGAGGCATTTGAGCAGAGTTCCGTGCTGCGTTTCACTTACGAGATGGAAAAGGATGGGAAGCTGCCCTTTCTAGATGTAACAGTCATGGAAAAGAACAGAGGTTTCCACACTGCAGTCTACACTAAGGAAACGAACATAGGAATGTGCCTAAATGCCAACAGCGACTGCCCAGACAGGTACAAGAGGAGTGTTGTTAACGCATATGTCGACCGTGCTCTCAGCCACAGCTCAGAATGGAAGCAAGTCGACGAAGAACTCTGTAGGGTAAGGCAGGTCCTAGTCAACAACGGCTTCTCCAATGGTTTCGTCGAAGTCATCATAAGAAGGAAAGTGAAACACCACACAACCTCTGAAGAGACAACTAACACAACACCTATACCCCCTATTAGACTATTTTACAGGAACTTCTTTTCCACAGCTCATAAAACGGAGGAAAGGGTCCTGAAAAATATTGTTAATAGAAACGTTATCCCTACAGACAAAAATCAGAGGATACAACTGACGATTTACTATAAAACCAGAAAAACGGCCAGCCTACTCATGAGAAACTCTCCAGACACAAAGCAGAACGCTTTGAAAGAGACCAACGTCGTCTATGCCTTCAAATGCCTACTTGGGGACTGTAAGCTCCAAAAAACCCAGTATATAGGCAAGACAACAACATCTCTTTCTAGGCGTTTAACGATGCATAAGCAACAGGGCTCCATTAAGGAACATATAATCTCTTCCCACAACCAAACCATCGCCAGAGAAATCCTAGTAAACAACACAGAAATCATCGATAGATACAGCGATAGCAGACGGCTTGACGTTTGCGAGGCACTGCACATTAAGAAGTCAACACCAGCAATCAACAGCCAATTAATGCACAACTATATTCTACCCACCTCAAGACTCTGCTCCAATATAGAAGCATCAAGAAATATGGACCAATAGGCTTTCTACAATCACTTCCATTTCAATACCCATTGTTTCGTGTTCTGTCTTGTGTTGATGAAATTAATACCCTATTAAATACCACCTCACCCCATCCACCTCACTCAAATGTAGATATAAACAAATCGGAGATATGTAAGTTCTATTCAGTTGTGTATGTGTAAAGTCTTTGAAAATGTAATAAGTTTTACGAAACGCGCTCAAGTGTCGCGTCAGACTAGAAATAAAAATGAATTTTGGAGAATTGATTTTTGAATTACCTCCAACAGTGAAAAGAAATGTACGAAAGATTGAGAAAATTCGTGTTAGAATTATTAATCTTACTTTTTCGGTCATATTTAATAATATATATATTTATATATATATATATTTTTTTTTTTTTTTTTAGAGTACCACCTCTGGCTGGAAGAAGGGGGACCCATAGCCTTGGAGGAAACCACACATAACGCATTGGAGGGAATGTAGGTCCCCTCCAATACAGTTTCTGTGTGCTTTTCTCCTACCACCCCCTTCCCTTTTTTTTTTTTTTTCCTTTATTGTGTATTTAAAGGCTACAAAACATACAAGACAAATGCCTAAAGGTTATGGATCTCTTGAAGCTCCTCCGCTTCTGGACAGGAACCGAGGACGCAGCAAGCATTTCCCCTCTGGATCGCCACACTGAGACGCTGAAATAAAAAACTGGAAGCCCTTGGGTCTCTGGTGACGTCAATGAGCTTGGAACCCAATTCCTTGAGAAATCCCAAGGCACTCTTGCCCCAGGGGCCGTGCGTCTCAGACGCTATGGGAACAAAGAGGTATTGACCATCCAGTCGCCTGTACTTGAGTGATTTTGCTGTTTCCCTGTGGTTGGCCGCCCTACCTGCTTGATCAGCTCCGAAGTGTACATAGGTGTCAGCCAGGGTGGAAACACATGTGTAGTCCCACACCAACTGTCTACCCTCCTTCCATGAGTATATGGTGATGCCATCAGGGCGAAGTGCGGGGAAATCCGGGTTTTGGACCCCTAGGATGCGAGGTTCTCTCTCCGCTGGGCACCCAGCTGAGACGAGGCTTCTCTTGATGATGTCATTGACCTCGTTGTGTCTTGCATGCCAGCCCTTTGTGCTTCCGCAATGCAACCCATGCAGTCCGTATTGGTCTGCTTCCACCCTGTTGCAAATACACTTGTATTCAGTGTGAATTGGGGCACCAAGGCGGAGGGCCACTGCTACACGAAGGGATTCTGGATCTAGGCGCGTGCCCATTGCTGACATGGGTACTGCCAGGAGGAAGTCTCCTGCATGGGGGGCACGCACTGCTCTGAGGCGGGCTTTCTCCTTGTCTGATGTTGCGACGCTGAGCATGGCATCAGCTACTTTTTCCACTAGAGGGTGGTCCCAGCTGGACTGTTTGTGTTGTTTTGTTGGCTCTATAATGGTTGCTGGGGCTGCAAGAACATCCCACTGATTTGAACATTCAGTGAAAGCAGGATCGTGTATTCCTGCTGAATCTCTCAGGGTTGCAGGTAAAATATCTCTGATGAGGTCGTGCGATGCATGAGAGGAGGAAAGGAAGGCTGGTAGAGCAATTTGGGAGGCTGTGCGGACACCAAGGCCGCCGAGTCTTACAGGAAGGGTTGCTTGCTCCCACTGAGAGTCGTTCAATGGCAGGTTCAGGACTTTCACCAGCATGGACCTCAGAAGGGTGTCATACACCTTTAACTTAGGGCTGCTGTAGGATGGAGAACATCTCAGAAAGTAGGTCAACTTAGGGAGAGACAGGCATCTTGTAAGGAGAAAGAGAGCATCATGGGCATCAATCTTATCAATCCTGTCCTGCATTCTCTTTAGGTCAGTGATTTTTGCAACCAGGACCTCCTCGATTGCTCGTGGGCCAATGGGGGCACCCAGGAGAGTGCAGTCCGGTGGCTCGACAACGAGAATGTCTGGAAGAACATTTTGTATTTGCACAGTGATGTCTGGGTTGCGGGAGATTATTTCACATTTGGATGCATTGAGAATGAGGCCTAAGGCTGCTCCCTGCTCCTGGATTTTCCTTATATCCTCCAAAATGGTTTCCGGAGTTCCAGCTAGAGTGCCATCATCCAGGTACCAGATGTTTAGCTCGCTTGTCAGACTATCAGTGACCTCTTTGATAGCTAGACAGAAAAGGAGGGGGGCTAAGGGGTCACCTTGTTGGACACCTTCACAGGAGTTTATTTCATGCTCCCCAAAAAGAAGCTTAGAGTCCCCACTGTAGCACGATCGGATGAATGGGTAAAGGGGCCGGAAATGGTTGTGTACAGCCCTGAGGACAGCGTCTCGTCTGACTTGATTGAAGGCATTTTTGAAGTCAAGCTTTACTAGTGCCTTCTGGTCCGGGAGATCAACAATGTAAGCCCGCGCTGCATGTGCTGCAGCTTCACAACCTAGGGGAATCCCAAACCCGAGCTGATGAGGTTTCAGCAAGGTGGCTGCTTCCTGGCTGATAGATCTCACTGCAGCCTTAGCTACGAGGCGTCGGAGGGTGTTGCCAACGGCAATGGGCCTAATACCCCTATCCTTCTTCTTTAGAGCACAGAGTGCTGCTCCATAAAAGACAGGCCTGATGTCCTCAGGGATGCCGCCAGCCAAACACATGTTGGAGAATCTGGTAAGTTCCACTAGAAGGTCCTTTGCAGCATCTCCAAGCACCGGGTTTAGCATTTGTTTGATGTGCTGGGGTCTTAGGCCTGTAAAGCCCCCTGCTGAACCTGTTGGGAAAGACATGGCTGCTTTGTACACCTCAGATTCTCGAACAGTCAAGGGTTCTATGCCAGCATTGTTTTCCTGGGGATCCCTGCTGCTGTCGGGGGCTCTGGGTGGGTGTTTGTCTTGAAGAGCCTCTGCTGTCGTCGCGTTCCTGGGGGCAATAGTGTCATCGCTGGTCATGATTCTGATGGCACCTGTGGTATTGCCCTCTTCTATTTTCCTGGTGATCTGTGCTCTCATTTTGTGGTTCTCAGATGAGTTATTGTTGGTCGTCCTGCGGCTGGTGTTCTTGGCACGAGGGGGGAGGCGGACCAGGTTGTCTGCTCTGGGGAATTCATTAAGTGCCCTGATTACAGAGGTTGCTAATGACTTGTCTCTCCTGGGCGGTAATGCTAGGCATGCATTCCCAAATAAAAGGAGATTGTGCCACGATCCAGAGGTTCTGGGAGCATTGTTGACCTTTGTCAGCAGACTGGTGAGTTTGGCTGCTGCTTGGTGACGGGCAGCCTTGGGGATGTGGGGCAAGGTCCTGGTGGACGTCGCTTTGATTGCTTCAAGCAGATTATCTGCTGAAATGAAGTCGAGGGAGATATTGTTCCTCGCTCCTGCAGCAGGTTGTCCATCGTCGCTGCCCCGGGGCAGGCGCCTAGACCCTAGACAACCACCTGAATTGAGAGAATGATAGCGGACAGTTCCATTTGAATTGAGACGATACCGTCTGTCACACACTTGACAGTTTCCTCTTGGGTGGTCATCTTCTTGGCTGGAAAGAGGCTGTGTGTCAGGTGCGACATGTGCCATGCCTAGATGTGATGACGCCTGGCTGCCCACTGAGTGCACCCTCTCCTTCCCAGATGGAGAGTAACACGGCAAGCATTACCCTCCTGGGGGATTTGGGCATGGCCTGGGCACCGTGTGTGGGTAGGCTGTGTGTTGATGGGCGGCTGGCTGGGTCGGGCGCAGGTAGTGGGGTGGGGGAAGATGGCAGGCGGGGGTGGTGGAGGGGGGGGGGGTACGCGAGGGAGGCCGCCGTCACACTTGTTACACACTATCAACACTCGGGGAAATCACTAGTGCACTTTGTTTTTAACACTACACTCACCGATTTGCTTATGAACGCACTAACTTTCCACTAACATCACTGTAGGCAGCTCGAGAGCCTCCCCCATCACTTCCCCCTCCCCCCGTACCCCGCCTTGGGGGCTGGTGGGTGGCGGCACTGAGACGGCGGCGACCCTCCCCTCACCCTCACCCATACACTGTACCTGCCTCGCCATACACAAAGCTCAGACAACGCACCTTTCTACGTTCATAGTGTTGGAATGAAGGAGATACGGTTCTTCTTGTCACCCCCAGGGCCTTCAGCAGGTATTCATACCTACACAGGTCAAGTCTTGGCTGGCTCAGGCATCGTGATCCTCGTTGAAATTGGTTCAAGTGTAGGACCTTGCTCGCCACGTGTCCGTCCCCCTCCTCAGTCCTCCTCCTCTGGCTTATATATATATATATATATATATATATATATATATATATATATATATATATATATATATATATATATATATATATATATATATATATATATATATATATATATATATATATATATATATATATATATATATATATATATATATATATATATATATATATATATATATGACATATATATATATATATATATATATATATATATATATATATGTCGTACCTAGTAGCCAGAACGCACTTCTCTGCCTACTATTCAAGGCCCGATTTGCCTAATAAGCCAAGTTTTCATGAATTAATTGTTTTTCGACTACCTAACCTACCTAACCTAACCTAACCTAACTTTTTCGGCCACCTAACTTAACCTAACCTATTAAGATAGGTTAGGTTAGGTTAGGTAGGGTTGGTTAGGTTCGGTCATATATCTACTTTAATTTTAACTCCAATAAAAAAAAATTGACTTCATACACAATGAAATGGGTAGCTTTATCATTTCAAAAGAAAAAAAATAGAGAAAATATATTAATTCATGAAAACTTGGCTTATTAGGCAAATCGGTCCTTGCATAGTAGGCTGAGAAGTGAGTTCTGGCTACTAGGTACGACATATATATATATATATATATATATATATATATATATATATATATATATATATATATATATATATATATATATATATATATATATATATATATATATATATATATATATATATATATATATATATATATATAGTCGAAAAACAATTAATTCATGAAAATTTGGCTTATTAGGCAAATCGGGCCTTGCATAGTAGGCATAGAAGTGCATTCTGGCTACTAGGTACGACATATATATATATATATATATATATATATATATATATATATATATATATATATATATATATATATATATATATATATATATATATATATATATATATATATATATATATATATATATATATATATGTCGTACCTAGTAGCCAGAATGCACTTCTATGCCTACTATGCAAGGCCCGATTTGCCTAATAAGCCAAATTTTCATGAATTAATTGTTTTTCGACTACCTAACCTAACCTAACCTAACTTTTTTGGCTACCTAACTTAACCTAACCTATAAAGATAGGTTAGGTTAGGTTAGGTAGGGTTGGTTGATAAAGGTACCCTTTTCACTATGTATGAGGTCAATGTTTTTTTATTGGAGTTAAAATTAACGTAGATATATGACCGAACCTAACCAACCCTACCTAACCTAACCTAACCTGTATATATAGGTAAGGTTAGGTTAGGTAGCCAAAAAAAGCTAGGTTAGGTTAGGTTAGGTAGGTTAGGTAGACGAAAAAACATTAATTCATGAAAACTTGGCTTATTAGGCAAATCGGGCCTTGCATAGTAGGCTGAGAAGTGAGTTCTGGCTACTAGGTACGACATATATATATATATATGTATATATATATATATATATATATATATATATATATATATATATATATATATATATATATATATATATATATATATATATATATTGTTGGGGTTTCACTCCTTTACTCTAAGTCTTGTCTTAATCTGGGGTGAGCAATAGTTATGCTCAAGGTCACTCACCGTAGCCCTGCGGGTCTTCACTCGATCCTCACGGCGCCACTGCACGCCAGGAGTGTCTCCCAGTCAATCTTAACGGCCTCTAATTAAGAAAGAGTGAGAACACGACTCGTGCACTTGACTGTCGTGTGCCCTCCCCAACAATCAGGCTCTACGGTTACCCACAAGGTCGCCAACTGGTGTTTTAGGTGGCCAGTAACACCATCAGTGGACTGGTGTATTTAGTGGTAGCCTTGGCAAGGTCACACTCAAAGATCAGGAATCAGGCAGGTACTTATTGTTATCACTCTATGCTTACAGGTATAGTATAGCCACAAGATCAATGGAGGGGATGATAAAAACACAAAGAGAGTTTTGTATTTTACTTAAAATGTATGAAAGATGTCACAAGGCCAAACAATAATCAATAAATCAACTGATCCTGACGCGGCCGATAATTCCCACGGATATTATGCGATCACAAGGAGGCAACATCTCCCCCCCTCATCAAGTGTCAAGAACAGCTGATCGCGTGGCCTCTCCGCGCGAAAGCTTTGCTTGTTTTCTAGATTCACGCGCGCTGTTTCTTTAAATTCTCCAATATCACTAGAAACTCACACACTCGATATTGGCACAAATAGACCGTATTACTTAGTTACACTGTAGTCAGGCTCAAACAGTCTTTTCTACAATCAATGCTATAATGACTCACTGTAATGGCTTTACATTGTTCTTCACTCAGCAATATATTATGAACTATTAACACTGGAGTTTTCAGTACTTTCTCTCGTGGGCGATAACGCAATAATTCCCTGTACTCACAAACGATTTATCACTGCGTGAACATAATATATACAATGTAGACACATCAAATATCAATACATGGAAAATAAATGATTTCTGGGCACACAGCCTAACTTTCAAATACTGGCATAATATTATATATAATTTACCACTATATGTTCATATCAAAATCTATAGAAAGATATACACAACACAGTAAATTTATCACTGGTTCCTGGTGCCTGTACACACCAATAATCAACATGAATATTACAAGTACTCTTGATAGTACTGTCTAGCACACTGGTGCTTTACCGTGACATGGGTGAGACTTGCTCACGACATATAAAATCCTCAGGCTAGATAATATAGCCGAATAACATAGCTAACTAAAGGGGAATGGGGAGGGAACTAGAAACACCTACTTCACCCTATCCTCGGATGAGAGTCGAGATGTAGCTCCTGGTCCTCGTGTCGGGAACGCCCCCACACTACACGTCGTCGTGTCCTACCAGAGCCTCTCGTCGTCCCACCGTTTAGCGCGTCGTCTCCGTGCCTCCTCACTGCAGGTCCGTCCTCCTTCTTGGCTTCTTGAAGGTTGGAGTCGGTCTCCTAGCCGTCGTCTTCTCCCAGCAACGGCTGTCGCCTACGTCTCAGCTACAGTCGTCCGGTTTCCCCAAATAGTCCTCTCTTCCTCAGCTACCCAGTGGCTCTGTCTGCCACTACGCTGTCACGAACTGGTGAATCGCCACAGACGTCACATACGTCACTGCACGGCTTCACTGCTTCTTGCACAGCACCTGACTGGAGCACTTGTTGCTCAAATAACCGTCAATTCCCTCTTCTGGTTCAACACATGAACTAGGGAAGACTTCTCAGAGTACTGGCGGACTTCAGGTGACGCGTAAATCCACGGGAGCGGGAAACAACTGTCCAACTGACAGGACCACTCGTCGCACGTCCGACCTCTATGATGTGTCGTGTCTGACTGATGGCGCCAGAGTGGCGCGCGGCCTGGACCCCCTTCCTTCGTGACGTCACTTTCGCTACGGGAAGTTTTCATTGGCTCCTGGGGCCACATTGCTGTCGGTGACCAATCCGGTGCCACTGACGTCACACGGTTTTGGTGGGAGATCAGGGAGGCCAGCGCCATCTTGGCTCCCTAAAGGGCCTAAACCACAGGCCAAAATATTACTATTTCACAAATTTCTCGGCTCTCCGAGAACACTTCACTCTCTCCCATATATCAAATTGTAGCCTGCAACGTAGAGAACGCTTGGGAAAAGTAGACATGACTCTTACTGCAGGCGTGGGAGAATTATAAGGGGGGGAACTCCGTCACATACCCCTCCCCTTAAAATAAGAGTCATGTCTGGTTATTGGATGCGGGATAGGGCATCCGCTACCATGTTGTCCTTCCCCTTGATGTGTTTGACCTCGATCCTTGTCAGACTCTCAGTGTCGGTGAGACGGGTGCCGTCCGCCCTGGACCACTTATTTTCCTCCTCCGGTAGTTCTCGGTCCCCCTGTACACACAGAACCGTCTTCCGCTGGGGCTCTCGGGATATCGTTCCGCTCTGCTTGGCGGCTCTTCCTTCCACAGTGCAGAAAGGTCTCAGGCGGTCTGCGCGACACACCTGTTTCTTTCGGGGTCCATCCGGCTTCCCAATCTCGTACGACACTGGACCCAACCTTCGCAGCACTCGGTATGGTCTCTTGAACCGCGACTTGGTCACTCTACCTTTACCTGGCAGCACAACCATTACTTGGGATCCGGCCTGAAAATCCCTCTGTGCAGCTCTCCTGTCGTACCACTCCGACATCTTACGTTGCGCCTTCTTCAGGAGTTTCCTAGCCAGTCCCTTCGCTCGAGTGAGACGTTCTTTGAACTTCTGGACATATTTAATCACCGCTCCCATGGTTGCTCCTGGCGTCCATCGTTCCTTCATCATGAATAGCATGGCATATATAATATAGATAAATGGAAAGTAAGCCTTCTCAGGACCCACACGTCCTCCTTCGGCCTTACTAACCAATTCGGGGAACTCCTCCTGCCGTAACTCTCCAAGACGAGTGCGGTATACCCCTAGAGAACTGGTGAGGGTCACCTGTAACTCACCATTCGGGCTACTTTCGCCCTCCATTCGTTCTCTGGGCCCTACGCAGAGGTGATCTGTTCCCAGGCTGTCAGTCGACTCCTCAGCCCCATCAGATCCACAACCTCCTGGTTCTTCGCGTTGTCTCGGTGTCACAATACAAACGGGGATCGCCACCGGTGCGATTCCCTTCTCGTCCCCACAGACGTTCAACTCTCCGCCTGTCTCCTCGTGTTGTTCTGGGCACTCTTCACCTTTCACGAGATGCGGGAGGACATATCCTCCACACGCATCATTCCCCAAGATGACCTGTGCCTCCATCTTGGTCATTGATGTACAGACTCCCACCACTAGGGTCTGGCAGCCATATTCGGAATCCAAAGTTACCTGGTGTAGGGGCATCCTCACCGGGCCTCCCACAGTGGTCACACTTGCCACCCCCACACTGGTACTTTTGTAACCCTCGGGGAACAGGGTTTCACTTACCAGGGTAAAGTCAGCCCCGGTGTCTCTTAGCATCTTCACTGGGATGGGGTCTGCGACCCCAATCCTTACGGTTCCTTGACACATGAATGGGTGAACTTTCTTCTCCCCACTCAGCACGGGTTCATCCCGCACTCTCTCGGCCCTCTGGTCCTCGAACATCACTAAAGCAACGTGTTCCCGCTGCTTAGGGCGTCTGCATTCCCGCGCGACGTGTCCGGGTATTCCGCAGTTGTAGCAGCGGCCCCGCGGCGGAGACCATCCGCCACCGCTCGCCTTAGCACTGCCTCCAGAGACCGTCACACCCTGTGTCTTTCCCGCCTCACTTGTCGTTTCTTTCCCTGCAGTAACAGTTCCCGAGCTCTCAGCTTGGTTCTCCCCTATCGGCTCTACAGCACCTTTTGATCCTCGGGTGTTCCAACTTGAGAGGTGAGATTTGGGAGAACTCGCTCCTGTCCTCCACCCATCCGTCCTTCTATAACTTTTATCGTTTCCGACGTATGCGGGTGGTCGGTGCTGTCCCTCTCGGCGTGGGCGTAGGGCTTCTTCTAACATGTCGGCCCGGTCGGCTGCGGCCCTCAGGTCCTTTATGTCCGCCTCCTTTACCCTCATCCTGATCTCAGGAGGGAGCACGGACATAAACTTTTCCATGACCATTAGTTCCTTAACCTCTTTGGCCGACCTCGCTTCTTCAGAGTCCAACCACTTAAGGAACTTTCTTTCCATGTCCCGCGCCGTCTCCGCATACGATTTTCCTGGCAACCGGGTACATTCTCTAAACCTCTTTCTGTAACACTCTGGCGTGAGCTTAAAGGAACGGAGCACCGCTCGTTTTACCGCATCGTAGTTAGTGCATTCCTGGAAGTCGAGCATCGTGAAGGCTTCACGAGCTTCACCTGTGAGCCTCCCTTGGACCAACTCCGCCCTCGGCCACCTCTTCATAGCAGCAACTCTCTCAAAGTGATCGAAGAAACTTTCGGCTTCACTAGGCACAAAGACCGGCAGGTCTCGTTCCCTCACTCGTCGGTCTTCCTGTGGCGGGGCAGGGGCACCTAGGCCCAGTTCAGCTCGCTTCAGCTCCACCTCCTTGTTGGCTTCTATTTCCTGTTGTCTCATCCTAGCTTCTCGCTCGTGTTCTTCCCTGTGTAGCTGTGCTTCTCGCTCCTCACGCTGCATCTGTGCTTCTCGCTCCTCACGCTGCATCTGTGCTTCTCGCTCCTCACGCTGCATCTGTGCTTCTCGCTCTTCCTTGCGCTGCTGTGCTTCTCGCTCTTCACGCTTCATCTGTGCTTCTGCTTCTCGCTCCTCTTTGCGCTGTTGTGCTTCTCGCTCTTCTTTGCGCTGCTGTGCTTCTGCTTCTCGCTCTTCTTTGCGCTGCTGTGCTTCTGCTTCTCGCTCTTCTCTGCGCTGCTGTGCTTCCAGCTGCAGCTTCATTATTTCCAGCTTTATGCTGTGCCTGCTGCCGCTGGATCCCCTGCTGCTTCCACCAATACTCAGGCGCTCACCCTCACTGGCAGGTGTTTGGGGCCGTTCCTCCCCCAAAGCTTCGTCTCGAGCCTTGAGCTGAGCCATTATCTCTAGTCTTCTTTCACCAACTCTGGCAGATTTCAGCTTTATTCCAAAATGATTCGCTATAGCCTGTAACTGTGCCTTGGTGCACTCTTCCAGCACCTGTTCATCTCTAGAGTCAATAAACCTGGTTACTTTATCATCCTCCATCTTGTGCTACGAGTGTTAACCTGCACCTGATCTCTAACACCACTGCCAAGTACCACCACTGCAACCTTTACTTCGATCGAAATCCTGGCAAGGTCGCCAATGTTGGGGTTTCACTCCTTTACTCTAAGTCTTGTCTTAATCTGGGGTGAGCAATAGTTATGCTCAAGGTCACTCACCGTAGCCCTGCGGGTCTTCACTCGATCCTCACGGCGCCACTGCACGCCAGGAGAGTCTCCCAGTCAATCTTAACGGCCTCTAATTAAGAAAGAGTGAGAACACGACTCGTGCACTTGACTGTCGTGTGCCCTCCCCAACAATCGGGCTCTACGGTTACCCACAAGGTCGCCAACTGGTGTTTTAGGTGGCCAGTAACACCATCAGTGGACTGGTGTATTTAGTGGTAGCCTTGGCAAGGTCACACTCAAAGATCAGGAATCAGGCAGGTACTTATTGTTATCACTCTATGCTTACAGGTATAGTATAGCCACAAGATCAATGGAGGGGATGATAAAAACACAAAGAGAGTTTTGTATTTTACTTAAAATGTATGAAAGATGTCACAAGGCCAAACAATAATCAATAAATCAACTGATCCTGACGCGGCCGATAATTCCCACGGATATTATGCGATCACAAGGAGGCAACATCTCCCCCCCTCATCAAGTGTCAAGAACAGCTGATCGCGTGGCCTTTCCGCGCGAAAGCTTTGCTTGTTTTCTAGATTCACGCGCGCTGTTTCTTTAAATTCTCCAATATCACTAGAAACTCACACACTCGATATTGGCACAAATAGACCGTATTACTTAGTTACACTGTAGTCAGGCTCAAACAGTCTTTTCTACAATCAATGCTATAATGACTCACTGTAATGGCTTTACATTGTTCTTCACTCAGCAATATATTATGAACTATTAACACTGGAGTTTTCAGTACTTTCTCTCGTGGGCGATAACGCAATAATTCACTGTACTCACAAACGATTTATCACTGCGTGAACATAATATATATAATGTAGACACATCAAATATCAATACATGGAAAATAAATGATTTCTGGGCACACAGCCTAACTTTCAAATACTGGCATAATATTATATATAATTTACCACTATATGTTCATATCAAAATCTATAGAAAGATATACACAACACAGTAAATTTATCACTGGTTCCTGGTGCCTGTACACACCAATAATCAACATGAATATTACAAGTACTCTTGATAGTACTGTCTAGCACACTGGTGCTTTACCGTGACATGGGTGAGACTTGCTCACGACATATAAAATCCTCAGGCTAGATAATATAGCCGAATAACATAGCTAACTAAAGGGGAATGGGGAGGGAACTAGAAACACCTACTTCACCCTATCCTCCGATGAGAGTCGAGATGTAGCTCCTGGTCCTCGTGTCGGGAACGCCCCCACACTACACGTCGTCGTGTCCTACCAGAGCCTCTCGTCGTCCCACCGTTTAGCGCGTCGTCTCCGTGCCTCCTCACTGCAGGTCCGTCCTCCTTCTTGACTTCTTGAAGGTTGGAGTCGGTCTCCTGGCCGTCGTCTTCTCCCAGCAACGGCTGTCGCCTACGTCTCAGCTACAGTCGTCCGGTTTCCCCAAATAGTCCTCTCTTCCTCAGCTACCCAGTGGCTCTGTCTGCCACTACGCTGTCACGAACTGGTGAATCGCCACAGACGTCACATACGTCACTGCACGGCTTCACTGCTTCTTGCACAGCACCTGACTGGAGCACTTGTTGCTCAAATAACCGTCAATTCCCTCTTCTGGTTCAACACATGAACTAGGGAAGACTTCTCAGAGTACTGGCGGACTTCAGGTGACGCGTAAATCCACGGGAGCGGGAAACAACTGTCCAACTGACAGGACCACTCGTCGCACGTCCGACCTCTATGACGTGTCGTGTCTGACTGATGGCGCCAGAGTGGCGCACGGCCTGGACCCCCTTCCTTCGTGACGTCACTTTCGCTACGGGAAGTTTTCATTGGCTCCCGGTGCCACATTGCTGTCGGTGACCAATCCGGTGCCACTGACGTCACACGGTTTTGGCGGGAGATCAAGGAGGCCAGCGCCATCTTGGCTCCCTAAAGGGCCTAAACCACAGGCCAAAATATTACTATTTCACAAATTTCTCGGCTCTCCGAGAACACTTCACTCTCTCCCATATATCAAATTGTAGCCTGCAACGTAGAGAACGCTTGGGAAAAGTAGACATGACTCTTACTGCAGGCGTGGGAGAATTATAAGGGGGGGGAACTCCGTCACAATATATATATATATGTCGTACCTAGTAGCCAGAACGCACTTCTCAGCCTACTATGCAAGGCCCGATTTGCCTAATAAGCCAAGTTTTCATGAATTAATTGTTTTTCGACTACCTAACCTACCTAACCTAACCTAACCTAACTTTTTCGGCTACCTAACCTAACCTAACCTATAGAGATAGGTTAGGTTAGGTTAGGTAGGGTTGGTTAGGTTCGGTCATATATCTACGTTAGTTTTAACTCCAATAAAAAAAATTGACCTCGTACATAATGAAATGGGTAGCTTTATCATTTCATAAGAAAAAAAATTGAGAAAATATATTAATACATGAAAACTTGGCTTATTAGGCAAATCAGGCCTTGCATAGTAGGCTGAGAAGTGCGTTCTGGCTACTAGGTACGACATAATATATATATATATATATATATATATATATATATATATATATATATATATATATATATATATATATATATGTATATATATATATATATGTATATATATATATATATATATATATATATATATATATATATATATATATATATATATATATATATATATATATATATATATATATATATATATATATATATTATGTCGTACCTAGTAGCCAGAACGCACTTCTCAGCCTACTATGCAAGGCCCGATTCGCCTAATAAGCCAAGTTTTCCTGAATTAATATATTTTCTCTAACTTTTTTCTTATGAAATGATAAAGCTACCCATTTCATTATGTTTGAGGTCAATTTTTTTTATTGGAGTTAAAATTAACGTAGATATATGACCGAACCTAACCAACCCTACCTAACCTAACCTAACCTATCTTTATAGGTGAGGTTAGGTTAGGTAGCCGAAAAAGTTAGGTTAGGTTAGGTTAGGTAGGTTAGGTAGTCGAAAAACAATTAATTCATGAAAACTTGGCTTATTAGGCAAATCGGGCCTTGCATAGTAGGCTGAGAAGTGCGTTCTGGCTACTAGGTACGACATATATATATATATATATATATATATATATATATATATATATATATATATATATATATATGACTGAAAACTCACCCCAGAAGTGACTGGGGTGTTTTTTCAGTCGCATATAGTCCTGGGGACCATTCAGGCTTGTTCACATATATATGTATATATATATATATATATATATATATATATATATATATATATATATATATATATATATATATATATATATATATGTATATATATATATATATATATATATATATATATTGTGACGATAATCTCCTTCAAGAGATTGAGCCTGCTCTTCCCTCCACAATTACGTCGTTGAAAATATATCAAACTACTATGGAAGAAACGTCCAACAACGACAACAACATCTCCAAGGTTTGCCAGAGCGCAAAACGTATGCAGCCAGACACCTGTTCAGACTCAAACCGCCAAACTACCTGTTGATCGCTACCAGCTCCGCTGATTGGTCGCCGGCCGGGCTGCAACTGCACTCCACCCCCCCATACTACTTGATGTCTGGGGTCGCCACGACCTCAGACCTCAGAATATTCTGTGCTTTCGCAGTTACCACTCCTCCCGGCTAGACGTTAGCGTATACTGAGAGAGGTGGTAGCTTAAAGCCAATATTCCAGCACCTTACCCTTTATTTTTGTATTGCACTTCTTGTTATTTTGTCTTAACGTAACTTTTCATTGTGTCATTTAATTATTCTTATTATTTTGATTGATTGATTTTATTATACAAATTTGTTTGTCCATTTTTTCATGTTTTGATTTATTTAACGTAATTAAAATTTCATTGTTAAAATTTACTTGTGTTTTGTGTGTCTTCTCCTTACCTTACCACAGACGAAGTTCCAGTTTTCTATTTTTTTTTATAACTATGTGACGAGGCCATACCCCTAGCCTTAAACAGCCGAACACCAACGCGTTACCGTCACAAGTTATATGGGGGCCTGTCCTAGGAGCTTCACTCAGGTACTGGTGCCAAGTGGTAATTTATGGTAAGCGTATTTAACTTTGTTAACGTAGCTTTACTATTTTTCATATTCACTTTCATTTTTTATAAGGTGCGGTGTATTGTGCATTACGAGAGTAACATATAGTGAAGGTGAGACAACTTTAGATTACGTGGTGACTGTAGGCCGCAGTCATACTCTTAATTGGTCATCTCTCCCTCCGTGTTATTACTCGTGTTTACCATCTATGTCCCTTGAATATTTCTCATTTCAGACAGATCATCATATTGGTACCCTGGTACTGTGGTCTGCCCCGGGTCAAGAGTACCCAATCTTCTGCAATCTGACTGTAGGAGGACAAAGAGGGCCATAGTTCCTCTAGCTCGAACTTTAGTTGCTGAATTGGGACCTCAGCAGCAGTTCTCGTCACCAGTTGACACCTCGCACCCCTACACGTCAGTCAGAGATGATGATACATACAACGGTAGGGAATTAGCTTACTTTTCAGAGCACAAAAGTTCGCTAATTCTGTAAGTATCATATTAAATTCAGTAGGAAAAACTTGCTTTATGTCCTATAGAGACTTGGCAAGGTATGCCTACATCCTTCGACTACCAATTTTACTTTTGAAGCATTTAACTGTTTCATTTGTTTTCGAAACTCTGTTTCATTTGTTAGTAGGATTTTCTTGCCCTTATCCTCTTACATGAGTACCGGGTACAAGATTTCCTGCGCCCTTGATTTAATTTAATCCTTTAACATCTTTTACTTAACTTTAATTGTTAAAGATCTCACAGGATAGGTACCAGTTGCCACGTTGTCCTGTTTCTGACATTCACTATTGAATATTCGTGTACCTTTACTTGCTAATTTCACCATGTTTCGTCTCCAAGCTTTCCGTGCAAATCCAGCAGGTGAAATAGGGACTTTAAGTCGTGCCAAGAAGACTGAATTACAAACTCTTGCACATGAGTATCAACTAGAAGTTCCCT
This sequence comes from Procambarus clarkii, assembly GCF_040958095.1. Taxonomy (NCBI): domain Eukaryota; kingdom Metazoa; phylum Arthropoda; class Malacostraca; order Decapoda; family Cambaridae; genus Procambarus; species Procambarus clarkii. Next base: position 32,466,008 of record NC_091207.1, read on the forward strand.
ACCAAGCCAACAAAAATGACCTACACAACCTGTTGCTGGATTACTATTTAGAGCAAGGTAAGATAGACTCTGAAACTCATGAAACTTACTATATTGCAGAAAAAACTGATTTGGCAACGATGAAACTCAAATTAGAGCTGGCCAAGATTGAGCGTGAGCAGCAACGGGAAGCAGCTGCCATAAGAAGGGAAGAACAAGAACGCGAAGCTGCCTTGAAGAGAGACGAACAAGAATGCGAAGCTGCCTTGAGGAGAGAAGAACACGAACGTGGACTCGCCCTCCACGAACGTGAGGTCGCCTTGCTCCATGAACGTGAGAGAGTACAGCTTGAAACACTCCAGGAGCGGGAACGCTTACAGCTTGAAACCAAACAACGCGAGTTAGAGATGCAACGAGAGCATGACAAGCAACAAGCGACTCTGGCTCTAGAGTGTCGTCAACGCGAAATCGCCTTGGAAACTTCACACTTCACTCAACGCCAGCAAGCTACTGCCAATCTTCCCGTCAGTTTTAATATATCACATGCAAGTAAGTTAATGCCATCCTTTGTAGAAGCAGAAGTTGATGTGTTTTTCACCACCTTTGAAACCCTTGCTAATCAACTCAGTTGGCCTGTCGACCAATGGGCCACACTTCTCAGAGTCAATCTTACAGGTAGAGCTGCAGTCACACTCAGTACTTTGGCGTCTGAGAATGACTACCACACTCTGAAACAAGCAGTGTTGGACGCCTACCTCCTCTCTACTGAAAGTTATAGAAGGAAATTCCGTGACCACCTGAAGGCAAGTACCACTACCTTCCTCGAGTTTGCTAACACGAAACGGAGGTATTTCATGAAATGGCTGGAAGCAGCACATGTCTCTACTTTTACAGAACTCGTCAACCTGATGCTTGTTGAAGAATTCTTGAGACGTGTGCCGCCTCCTGTCCGCCTCTACTTAGCAGATAAAGAAGAAACCGACTACCTGAAGTGTGCTAAGTCGGCTGACACTTACAGCCTCATCCACCGGCTGACACCCGAACCATCCTCCAGTAAGAAGTCGTGGTACAGTTACGAGAAGGTGAGCCCCGATCAAGCTGGTTCACAACTGTACTGCAAGTATTGTAGACTCTATGGACATACCATAGACAAGTGTGGTAAGTCTCAATACAAGGGAACCACTGACCAACAAAGACCCAAACCAACTCCTCCTAAGTCCGGTAAGCCTGTGATGAATGTTGGTGTTAATGTTAATGATCTTTCTCTTTTCAGTAACCACCTGTATACTGGAACTGTCTCTGCCAACGGTTCAAATCCGGAGGGACGTTGCAAATTGAAGATCTTGAGGGACACAGCGGCTCTACAATCGATCATCTTGAAGTCGGCTGTGCCCAACATCGTCTACACCGGAGAAACTGTCTTCATCACTGACCTCACTGCTACCACTCCATACCCTCTCGCCAGAGTCCACCTGGATTGTCCCTACGTGAACGGGGAAGTCCAAGTCGCCGTCAGGGAAAAGCCTTTTCCCATGCCTGGAGTGCAACTTCTCCTAGGCAACGACTTGGCAGAAGACCTGCAACCGACCAACCTGATCGTCATGGACAAACCCCAGGTGTGTAACTCTGTGCCAATAAACCCTATTCTAGAGTATGTTCCAGCAGAGGTTCAAGAGAGTGGTGAAGTTTCTCCTCCGGTTCTCGTGACCACCCGTGCACAAGCCGCACGTCCACAGCCAGCTGACTCTACTGCTACCGCTGTCCCTCAAGACCCTCAGAAACTACCCCCGCATCTGACCAAGTTGGAGTTCCGTAAGTTGCAGAGGGAAGATCTTACTTTAACACCATTGTTTTTTCAGGCTGAGACTCAACCCGACAGTATTCCTGGGTTCTTCCTAGAGAACGACTTACTCTACCGCCGATATAGACCCAGTAAACTGAAGGAGGAGGACGATTGGGCCAACATAGAACAACTTGTGATTCCCACCAGCCTGCGGCCCACTATTCTACACCTGGCCCACGGAGCATTCTCCCACTACGGCTTCAACAAGACTTACCATGGGATTCGTCAAGACTACTACTGGCCAGGTATGGTAAATAACGTCAAACAGTACGTAAAACAGTGTCATACATGTCAGATGGCAGGCAAACCGAACGTCTCCATTCCCAGAGCGCCACTGATTCCCATACAGGTGCCTGTGGAACCTTTCCACAGACTCATAATAGACTGTGTTGGTCCTTTACCTCGGACCAGTTCGGGTAACGCCTACATCCTAACCATCCTGTGTCCTACCACCAGATTTCCCATAGCAGTTCCAGTGAAGAACATCACGGCTGCTACGGTTATCAAACATCTATTGAAGATCTTCACTCAATACGGATTTCCCAGGGAGATTCAAAGTGACTGTGGTACCAACTTCACCAGTGATCTCTTCAAAAGGACACTGGAGGAGTTCAACATCAAACAGGTATTGTCCAGCCCCTATCATCCTGCTTCACAGGGTTCTCTTGAACGTAGTCATCAGACCATCAAAGCACTCTTGAAAAAGTTTTGTAGTGAAACCTCGAAGGATTGGGATAAGCAGATTGACCTTATAATGTGTATTTTCAGAAGTCTCCCCAATGAGTCCCTAGGAGTATCTCCTTATGAGATGCTCTACGGCCGTAAGTGCCGTACTCCCCTTAAGGCTTTCAAAGACTCTCTCAGAGATGCCACCTTCAGTGAGCATCAGAATGTGCCCCAGTTTCTTCAAAACCTTCAACACATTCTAGAGAGAGTCCACCGTTTTGCCCATGATAATCTATTGAAAGCCCAGGTGAGAATGAAGACTCATTACGACCAGACCAGCAAAGTAAGAAAATTCAAGCCGGGAGACTTCGTCCTTGCCTATTTCCCTATCCCAGGTTCACCTTTACAAAACAGATTTTCAGGACCCTACTGCGTCAAAGAGTGCAGGAATAATAACAACTACGTAATAGAGACTCCAGATAGGCGGCGGAAGACCCAGCTGTGCCACGTCAACCTCCTGAAGCAATATAATGGTACTCCTCCCACTGTCTTGACTAATTGTTCCACCTTCACAGAACCCTACATCCACAGTGAGACCTTCCCAGCTTCTTCTCCCGAAAGCACTGACAAGGAGTCGGCGCTTTCTAATTCCAAAATCCTTAATGATCTTCCCAAATGCTTTCAGGATAATACTCGTGCTCCTATGCCCTCTTCTAATTCCACTCTCACCTCGTCAGATAAGCCCTACATCCTCCATGTCGACGCCAATGGTACCGACGATGGTGGTGTCGTGATGCAGCAACGAGGCGAGAAGAATACACCTGTCAGCGACTACTGCTACAAGGAACGACGGAACAATTGGCAAGGAGCTACTCTTCCTCATCCTGAAGCTTCAGCACTTCACTCCACACCTGAAAAGTGCTCGGTCCACCATCAATACGGACCACACCACCCTACACCTCCTGCAGCACGCCCACTTCCCCTCTCAACGTCTTCTACTATGGGCTTGCTACCTGCAGAAATTCAACCTGGAGACACGCTATACCAAGAGTCTGACAACATCTTAGCCCATGATCTCTCCAGAGTTTATGAAGTAGAAGCAACTCCATCCATTACTCCACCACATAACGACGTACTTCTTCCAGAACCGCAGGCTTCGGGGGAGAGTTGTGACGATAATCTCCTTCAAGAGATTGAGCCTGCTCTTCCCTCCACAATTACGTCGTTGAAAATATATCAAACTACTATGGAAGAAACGTCCAACAACGACAACAACATCTCCAAGGTTTGCCAGAGCGCAAAACGTATGCAGCCAGACACCTGTTCAGACTCAAACCGCCAAACTACCTGTTGATCGCTACCGGCTCCGCTGATTGGTCGCCGGCCGGGCTGCAACTGCACTCCACCCCCCCATACTACTTGATGTCTGGGGTCGCCACGACCTCAGACCTCAGAATATTCTGTGCTTTCGCAGTTACCACTCCTCCCGGCTAGACGTTAGCGTATACTGAGAGGTGGTAGCTTAAAGCCAATATTCCAGCACCTTACCCTTTATTTTTGTATTGCACTTCTTGTTATTTTGTCTTAACGTAACTTTTCATTGTGTCATTTAATTATTCTTATTATTTTGATTGATTGATTTTATTATACAAATTTGTTTGTCCATTTTTTCATGTTTTGATTTATTTAACGTAATTAAAATTTCATTGTTAAAATTTACTTGTGTTTTGTGTGTCTTCTCCTTACCTTACCACAGACGAAGTTCCAGTTTTCTATTTTTTTTTATAACTATGTGACGAGGCCATACCCCTAGCCTTAAACAGCCGAACACCAACGCGTTACCGTCACAATATATATATATATATATATATATATATATATATATATATATATATATATATATATTAAAGCATACTAGTTATGCCAGCTACTGGAAGGTAGTTGTGCTTTCTGGGTTCGAGTCCCACTGGTGGGTGTTGTCCAAAGATTATTAATCTTCACTTGTGGTTTATGCAAGTATAGGCTTATAAGCTGGACACGAGTTCTCTCACATTGACAGTGGCTTGATGGAAATTGCAGACTGACCCCACACTCATCTGGTGCCTTCGGTAAGTGGAGATGTTTGGGATATATATCTCGAACTATCTACTTCTTTTGTAAGGTCTGATGGTGTAGTGGGTTAAAGCATACTAGTTATGCCAGCTACTGGAAGGTAGTTGTGCTTTCTGGGTTCGAGTCCCACTGGTGGGTGTTGTCCAAAGATTATTAATCTTCACTTGTGGTTTATGCAAGTATAGGCTTATAAGCTGGACACGAGTTCTCTCACATTGACAGTGGCTTGATGGAAAATGCAGACTGACCCCACACTCATCTGGTGCCTTCGGGAAGTGGAGATGTTTGGGATATATATCTCGAACTATCTACTTCTTTTGTAAGGTCTGATGGTGTAGTGGGTTAAAGCATACTAGTTATGCCAGCTACTGGAAGGTAGTTGTGCTTTCTGGGTTCGAGTCCCACTGGTGGGTGTTGTCCAAAGATTATTAATCTTCACTTGTGGTTTATGCAAGTATAGGCTTATAAGCTGGACACGAGTTCTCTCACATTGACAGTGGCTTGATGGAAAATGCAGACTGACCCCACACTCATCTGGTGCCTTCGGGAAGTGGAGATGTTTGGGATATATATCTCGAACTATCTACTTCTTTTGTAAGGTCTGATGGTGTAGTGAGTTAAAGCATACTAGTTATGCCAGCTACTGGAAGGTAGTTGTGCTTTCTGGGTTCGAGTCCCACTGGTGGGTGTTGTCCAAAGATTATTAATCTTCACTTGTGGTTTATGCAAGTATAGGCTTATAAGCTGGACA